>NC_069500.1:1158045948-1158645948 GCF_027579735.1 Bombina bombina | reverse complement strand
CAGAGCGGAGCCATCTTCTATCCAGCCGACGCGGAGCCATCCTCTTCTTCCGACGGACTAACGACGAATGAAGGTTCCTTTAAATGACGTCATCCAAGATGGCGTCCCTCGAATTACGATTGGCTGATAGGATTCTATCAGCCAATCGGAATTAAGGTAGGAAAAATCTGATTGGTTGATTTAATCAGCCAATCGTATTGAAGTTCAATACGATTGGCTGATTGGATGAGCCAGTAGAATTGACCTCGCATTCTATTGGCTGATCCAATCAGCCAATCGGATTGAACTTCAATACGATTGGCTGATTAAATCAACCAATCAGGTTTTTCCTACCTTAATTTTCCATACCGCAGATCCCCTTACGTCAATTGTGTATCCTATCTTTTCAATGGGATCTTTCTAACGCCGGTATTTAAGAGTCTTGGCTGAAGTGAGCGTTAGAAATCTAACGACAAGACTCCAGCCGCAGAAAAAAGTCAGGAGTTTCAGAGCTTTTTGGGCTAACGCCGGTTCATTAGGCTCTTAACTACTGTGCTGCAAAGTACCCTAACACCCATAAACTACCTATGTACCCCTAAACCGAGGTCCCCCCACATCGCCGCCACTCTATTAAATTTTTTTAACCCCTAATCTGCCGACCGCACACCGCCACCACCTACATTATCCCTATGTACCCCTAATCTGCTGCCCCTAACATCGCCGACACCTACATAATATTTATTAACCCCTAATCTGCCCCCCCAACGTCACCGCTACCTTACCTACACTTATTAACCGCTAATCTGCCGACCGGACCTCACCGCTACTATAATAAATGTATTAACCCCTAAAGCTAAGTCTAACCCTAACCCTAACACCCCCCTAAGTTAAATATAATTTAAATCTAACGAAATAAAATAATTCTTATTAAATAAATTAATCCTATTTAAAGCTAAATACTTACCTGTAAAATAAACCCTAATATAGCTACAATATACATAATAATTATATTGTAGCTATTTTAGGATTAATATTTATTTTACAGGCAACTTTGTATTTATTTAACCAGGTACAATAGCTATTAAATAGTTAATAACTATTTAATAGTTACCTAGTTAAAATAATTACAAAATTACCTGTAAAATAAATCCTAACCTAAGTTACAATTAAACCTAACACTACACTATCAATAAATTAATTAAATAAACTACCTACAATTATCTACAATTAAATACTATCTACAATTATCTACAATTAAATCAACTAAACTAAATTACAAAAACAAACAAACACTAAATTACAAAAAAAACAAACACTAAATTACTAAAAATAAAAAAAGATTACAAGAATTTTAAACTAATTACACCTACTCTAAGCCCCCTAAAAATATAACAAAGCCGCTCAAAATAAAAAAAATGCCCTACCCTATTCTAAAATAAAAAGTTAACAGCTCTTTTACCTTACCAGCCCTTAAAAGGGCCTTTTGCGGGGCATGCCCCAAAGAAAACAGCTCTTTTGCATTTAAATAAACATACAATACCCCCCAACATTAAAACCCACCACCCACATACCCCTAATCTAACCCAAACCCCCCTTAAAAAACCTAACACTAAGCCCCTGAAGATCTTCCTACCTTATCTTCACCACGCCGGGTATCACCGATCCATCCAGAAGAGGGTCCGAAGTCTTCATCCCATCCGGCAAGAAGAGGTCCAGAAGAGGCTCCGAAGTCTTCATCCTATCCGGCAAGAAGAGGGCATCCGGACCAGTAGACATCTTCATCCAGGCGGCATCTTCTATCTTCTTCCATCCGGCGCAGAGCAGGACCATCTTGAAGCAGCCGACGCGGATCCATCCTCTTCTAACGACGTCCTAAGTCCGAATAAAGGTTCCTTTAAATGATGTCATCCAAGATGGCGTCCCTCGAATTCCGATTGGCTGATAGGATTCTATCAGCCAATCGGAATTAAGGTAGGAAAAATCTGATTGGCTGATTAAATTAGCCAATCAGATTCAAGTTCAATCGGAATCAGATTGAGCTCACATTCTATTGGCTGTTCCGATCAGCCAATTGAACTTGAACCTGATTGGCTGATTCAATCAGCCAATCAGATTTTTCCTACCTTAATTCCGATTGGCTGATAGAATCCTATCAGCCAATCGGAATTAGAGGGACGCCATCTTGGATGACGTCATTTAAAGGAACCTTCATTCGGACTTAGGATGTCGTTAGAAGAGGATGGATCCGCGTCGGGTGCTTCAAGATGGTCCCGCTCCGCGCCGGATGGAAGAAGATAGAAGATGCCGTCTGGATGAAGATGTCTACCGGTCCAGATGCCCTCTTCTTGCCGGATAGGATGAAGACTTCGGAGCCTCTTCTGGACCTCTTGTTGCCGGATGGGATGAAGACTTTGGACCCTCTTCTGGACGGATCGGTGATACCCGGCATGGTGAAGATAAGGTAGGAAGATCTTCAGGGGCTTAGTGTTAGGTTTTTTAAGGGGGGTTTGGATTAGATTAGGGGTATGTGGGTGGTGGGTTGTAATGTTGGGGGGGGTACTGTATGTTTATTTAAATACAAAAGAGCTGTTTTCTTTGGGGCAGTTTAGTTTAGTTGATTTAATTGTAGATAATTGTAGATAATTGTAGGCGGTTTATTTAATTAATTTATTGATAGTGTAGTGTTAGGTTTAATTGTAACTTAGGTTAGGATTTATTTTACAGGTAATTTTGTAATTATTTTAACTAGGTAACTATTAAATAGTTATTAACTATTTAATAGCTATTGTACCTGATTAAAATAAATACAAAGTTGCCTGTAAAATAAATATTAATCCTAAAATAGCTACAATATAATTATTATTTATATTGTAGCTATATTAGGGTTTATTTTACAGGTAAGTATTTAGCTTTAAATAGGATTAATTTATTTAATAAGATTTATTTTATTTCGTTAGATTTAAATTATATTTAACTTAGGGGGGTGTTAGTGTTAGGATTAGACTTAGCTCTAGGGGTTAATACATTTATTAGAGTAGCGGTGAGGTCCGGTCGGCAGATTAGGGGTTAATAATTGTAGGTAGGTGGCGGTGACGTTGTGGGCGGCAGATTAGGGGTTAATAAATATAATATAGGGGTCGGCGGTGTTAGGGGCAGCAGATTAGGGGTACATAGAGATAACGTAGGTTGCGGCTGGGTACGGAGCGGCAGATTAGGGGTTAAAAATAATATGCAGGGGTCAGCGATAGCGGGGTCGGCAGATTAGGGGTTAATAAGTGTAAGATTAGGGGTGTTTAGACTCGGGGTACATGTTGGGTGTTAGGTGCAGACTTAGGAAGTGTTTCCCCATAGGAAACAATGGGGCTGCGTTAGGAGCTGAACGCTGCTTTTTTGCAGGTGTTAGGTTTTTTTTCAGCTCAAACTGCCCCATTGTTTCCTATGGGGGAATCGTGCACGACCACGTTTTTGAAGCTGGCCGCGTCCGTAAGCAACGCTGGTATTGAGAGTTGCAGTGGCGGTAAATATGCCTGTACGCTCCCTTTTTGGAGCCTAACGCAGCCCTTCTGAGAACTCTAAATACCAGCGTTGTTTAAAATGTGCGGGGGGGGGAAACCATGCGTAGCTAACGCACCCCTTTGGCCGCAAAACTCTAAATCTAGGCGTTTGGTTTTTAAAAATATTTTTTTTTTATTTAGATTAGTGATGGGCAGCAAAATAACTGAATTTCCTTTTAAGGGCAATGCCCATACAAATGCCCTTTTCAGAGCAATGGATAATTTAGGTTTTTTAGTGTTAGGTTTATTTATTTTGAGGGATTTAGTTGATGGTGGGTTTTACTGTTAGGGGGAACTTAGGGGGAGCTGTTTAACTTAGGGCAATGCCCTACAAAAAGCCCTTTAAAGGGCTATTGGTAGTTTAGCATTAGATTAGGGGGTGTTTTTATTTGGGGGGGGCTTTTTTATTTTCATAGGGATTAGGTTTTATTTTTATTTTTTTGGGGGTTTTAGACTTAGGTTTTTTTTTTATTTTTTTATTAGTTTTTTTTTACATTATGGATGGGCAGCAAAAGAGCTGAATATCCTTTTACGGGCAATGCCCATACGAATGCCCTTTTCAGGGCAATGGATAGTTTAGGTTTTTTAGTGTTAGGTTTATTTATTTTGGGGGGGGTTTGGTGGGTTTGTGGGTTTTACTGTTAAGGGGGACTTAGAATTTTTTGTAACTGCAAAAGAGCTGTTTAACTTAGGGCAATGCCCTACAAAAAGCCCTTTTAAGGACTATTGGTAGTTCAGCATTAGATTAGGGGGTGTTTTTATTGAGGGGGACTTTTTAATTTTCATAGGGATTAGGTTTAATTTTTTAATTTTTGATAATTTGTTTATTTTTTTCTGTAGTTCATTTTTTTTTTAACAACACATAGATTGCCCTCTGGGCAGGCTTACCAACAAGTAACTAATAATAAAATAAATTACAATGTATTCATATATAAAAGCAGTTATAACAAAAGGGTACCCTGATGTTAATAGTATCCAAAAAACATGAAAAGTCTAGAATAAGTGTGTAAAAATGTGATAAAAAAGTAGTTTACAAAACCAACATGTCCAAATATGATAATCCAAAAATATATATGGTATTCCAAAAAATGTAGGATGATTCCTACCCAAAAAATGTGTATGGGGGGTAATTGAGTGTATATAAAGTGTCCAATATAATCCAAATTCTCCCAAAGTGAGGCAAAAATAAAATGATAGATGATTCTCCTATTCGTGTAATCCAAAAGTGAAGTCTCTATGGAGTAGATTTAACACGCAGCGCATGCTGCTTTCTATGCCTGAAGTTTCTGGCTCGCCGGAAACATAAGTTAAGAAGCAGCGGTCATAAGACCGCTGCTCCTTAACTTGTACACCACCTTTTTGCCCGTGAATGTGCAGGGGATGGCATTGCACAAGCATTTCCCAAGAAATGCCTGTGCAATGTTAAATGCCGACAGTGTATGCTGTCAGCATTTAGCGATGTCGGACTGACATGATTCGCTACAGCACTTGATAAATTGACCCCTATGTATGTAGAGAAAACCTATAAAAAAATAGTAACAGTGCAATCTTGAAAGAGGCCCCTATTTAGGGCCAAAATGCGTCAATTTGATTTATACTGCTTGAGTTTCTAGGACACTTGGTAAGCCTTGTTACATAGGGGATGATAGGTTATAAAATATTGCACTAGGTTACTCTTTTTTTATATAGGTTTTCTATACATACATAGGGGCCTATTTAAGAACCTGCAAGCGGGCATGATCTGATATTGTGGATCATGTCCTCTGCACATTGATAAATGCCGCCAGCATACGCTCTTAGTATTTATCATTGAACCAGCAGTTCTAGTGAACTGCTGGTGCAATAGCGCCCCCTGCTAGCAGGGGGTGTCAATCAACCTGATCGTATTGGATCGGGTTGATTTCCATCGATGTCTGTCCGCAGCCTCTGAGCAGACGGACAGGTTATGGAGCAGCAGTCTTAGACCGCTGCTTCATAACTTGTGTTTCTGGCGAGCCTGAAGGCTTACCAGAAAAACAAGGCATCAAGCTCCATACAGAGCTTAATAAATAGGCTCCATAGAGACTTTGCTTTTGGATTACATGAATAGGAGAATCATCTATCATTTTATTTTTGCCTCACTTTGAGAGAATTTGTATTACATCGGACACTTTATATAAACTCCATTAACCCCATACACATTTTTGGGATAGGAGTCATTCTACTTTTTTGGAATACCATATATTTTTTGTATATTATTTACATCAGGGTACCCTTTTATTATAAATGTTTTTACATATGAATAAGTTGCCATATATTTTATTATAAGTTATATGTGTATATATTCACTTTAGCTTTTTTTAGACGCTCTGTTTCTCTGTATTCTACTGTGTATTTTTAGGTTTTTAGTGAACTCCATTAGGAGTGTGGGATTATTAACGTATTTCTTCAAGTTCTTGTTTTGGGGTCTAATCTTTTGAAGCACACAGCTGGAGTATGATGAGTTTGCCATTCCTAGAAGACTCATGGGGGGGTAGTTATCAAGCCGTCTACTTTTCTGGCTTCGCCGGCCCAATACGCCCGCCTAAGCTCGCCTACCTTCGCCGCCGCGGACCTGAAAAAATACGCCTAAGTTATCAAATAAAGCTGTCAAAAAGCTGCGGGGCGATGAGAAGCGGACTGTGACAGTAATCACTCATCCGATCTCGCTGCTCTTCGGCTTTTTCCCAGCTTTATTGCTAGCCTGTCACTAAGCACTCACACTAAACTACACTGTTCTATCCCTATACCGGCGCCCCCGGAGCCCCCCGCAACTCAATAAAGTTACTAACCCCTAAACCGCCACTCCTAGACCCCGCCGCAACTCTTATAAATGTATTAACCCCTAAACCGCCACTCCTAGACCCTGCCGCAACTCTTATAAATTTATTAACCCCTAAACCGCCGCTCCCGGACACCGCTGCCACCTACAGTATACCTAGTAACCCCTATCCTGCCCCCCCTACACCGTCGCCCTCTATTATAAAGTTATTAACCCCTATCCTGCTGATCCCGCACCTCTCCGCAACTAAATAAATAGTTTAACCCCTAAACCGCCGCTCCCTGAACCCGCCACAACCTATATTAAACCTATTAACCCCTATCCTGCCCCCCCTACACCGTCGTCACCTATAATAAATTTATTAACCCCCTAATCTGCCTCCCCTACACCATCGCCCCCTATAATAAATTTATTAACCCCTATCCTGCCCCCCACTACGCCGCCGCCACTGTAATAAAATTATTAACCCCTAAACCTAAGTCTAACCCTAACCCTAACGCCCCCCTAACTTAAATATTAATTAAATAAATCTAAATAATATTTCTCTTATTAACTAAGTTAATCCTATTTAAAACTAAATACTTACCTATAAAATAAACCCTAATATAGCTACAATATAAATAATAATTATATTCTAGCTATCTTAGGATTTATTTTTATTTTACAGGTACCTTTCAATTTATTTTAACTAGGTACAATAGCTATTAAATAGTTATTAACTATTTAATAGCTTACCTAGCTAAAATAAAGAGAAATTTACCTGTAAAATAAATCCTAACCTAAGTTACAATTACACCTAACACTACACTATACTTTAATAAATTATTCCTATTTAAAACTAAATACTTACCTGTAAAATAAACACTAAGATAGCTACAATATAATTAATAATTATATTGTAGCTATCTTAGGATTTATATTTATTTTACAGGTAACTTTGTATTTATTTTAGCTAGTTAGAATAGTTATTAAATAGTTATTAACTATTTAATAACTACCTAGCTAAAAGAAATACAAAATTACCTGTAAAATAAATCCTAACCTAAGTTACAATTAAACCTAACACTACACTATCATTAAATTAATTAAATAAACTACCTACAAATAACCACAATTAAATAAAATTACATAAACTAACTAAAGTACAAAAAATAAAAAAGCTAAGTTACAAAAAATAAAAAAGTAAGTTACAAACATGTTAAAAATATTACAACAATTTTAAGCTACTTACACCTAATCTAAGCCCCCTAATAAAATAACAAACCCCCCCAAAATAAAAAAATGCCCTACCCTATTCTAAATTAAATAAAGTTCAAAGCTCTTTTACCTTACCAGCCTTTAAAAGGGCCATTTGTGGGGGCATGCCCCAAAGAAAACAGCTCTTTTGCCTGTAAAAGAAAAATACAACCCCCCCCCAACATTAAAACCCACCACCCACATACCCCTAATCTAACCCAAACCCCCCTTACAAAAACCTAACACTAATCCCCTGAAGATCATCCTACCTTGTCTTCACTCAGCCGAGCAGCGATGGAACCGAAGTGGACATCTGGAGCGGAAGAAGTTAATACTCCAAGCGGCGCTGAAGAAATCTTCCATCCGATGAAGTCATCATCCAGGCGGCGCTGAAGAAAAGTCTTCCATCAGGCCGATGTCATCTTCAAAGAGGCGCTGAAGAGGTCTTCTATCCGGGCGAAGTCATCTTCCAAGCCGGGTCTTGAATCTTCCTTCCGCCGACGCGGAACCTCCTTCTTCACTGACGGACTACGACGAATGAAGGCTCCTTTAAGGGACGTCATCCAAGATGGTGTCCCCTCAATTCCGATTGGCTGATAGGATTCTATCAGCCAATCGGAATTAAGGTAGGAAAAATCTGATTGGCTGATGGAATCAGCCAATCAGATTGAGCTCGCATTCTATTGGCTGTTCCGATCAGCCAATAGAATGCAAGCTCAATCTGATTGGCTGATTGGATCAGCCAATCGGATTGAACTTGAATCTGATTGGCTGATGGAATCAGCCAATCAGAATTTTCCTACCTTAATTACGATCGGCTGATAGAATCCTATCAGCCAATCGGAATTGAGGGGACACCATCTTGGATGACGTCCCTTAAAGGAGCCTTCATTCGTCGTAGTCCGTCGGTGAAGAAGGAGGTTCCGCGTCGGCGGAAGGAAGATTCAAGACCCGGCTTGGAAGATGACTTCGCCCGGATAGAAGACCTCTTCAGCGCCTCTTTGAAGATGACATCGGCCGGATCGAAGACTTTTCTTCAGCACCGCCTGGATGATGATTTCATCGGATGGAAGATTTCTTCAGCGCCGCTTGGAGGATTAACTTCTTCTGCTCCGAATGTCCACTTCGGTTCCATCGGTGGCTCGGCTGAGTGAAGACGACTAAAGGTAGGATGATCTTCAGGGGATTAGTGTTAGGTTTTTGTAAGGGGGGTTTGGGTTAGATTAGGGGTATGTGGGTGGTGTGTTTTAATGTTGGGGGGGGTTGTATTTTTCTTTTACAGGCAAAAGAGCTGTTTTCTTTGGGGCATGCCCCCACAAATGGCCCTTTTAAGGGCTGGTAAGGTAAAAGAGCTTTGAACTTTATTTAATTTAGAATAGGGTAGGGCATTTTTTTATTTTGGGGGGGTTTGTTATTTTATTAGGGGGCTTAGATTAGGTGTAAGTAGCTTAACATTGTTGTAATATTTTTAACATGTTTGTAACTCATTTTTTTTATTTTTTGTAACTTAGCTTTTTTTATTTTTTGTAACTTAGCTTTTTTTATTTTTTGTAACTTAGCTTTTTTTATTTTTTGTACTTTAGTTAGTTTATGTAATTGTATTTAATTGTAGTTATTTGTAGGTAGTTTATTTAATTAATTTAATGATAGTGTAGTATTAGGTTTAATTGTAACTTAGGTTAGGATTTATTTTACAGGTAATTTTGTATTTCTTTTAGCTAGGTAGTTATTAAATAGTTAATAACTATTTAATAACTATTCTAACTAGTTAAAATAAATACAAAGTTACCTGTAAAATAAATATAAATCCTAAGATAGCTACAATATAATTATTAATTATATTGTAGCTATCTTAGTGTTTATTTTACAGGTAAGTATTTATTTTTAAATAGGAATAATTTATTAAAGTATAGTGTAGTGTTAGGTGTAATTGTAACTTAGGTTAGGATTTATTTTACAGGTAAATTTCAGTTTATTTTAGCTAGGTAAGCTATTAAATAGTTAATAACTATTTAATAGCTATTGTACCTAGTTAAAATAAATTGAAAGGTACCTGTAAAATAAAAATAAATCCTAAGATAGCTAGAATATAATTATTATTTATATTGTAGCTATATTAGGGTTTATTTTAAAGGTAAGTATTTAGTTTTAAATAGGATTCATTTAGTTAATAAGAGTTAATTTATTTAGATTTATTTAATTAATATTTAAGTTAGGGGGGCGTAAGGGTTAGGGTTAGACTTAGGTTTAGGGGTTAATAATTTTATTACAGTGGCGGCGGCGTAGTGGGGGGCAGGATAGGGGTTAATAAATTTATTATAGGTGGCGACGGTGTAGGGGGGCAGGATAGGGGTTAATACATTTAATATAGGTTGCGGCGGGTTCAGGGAGCGGCGGTTTAGGGGTTAATACATTTATTATAGTTGCGGTGGGCTCCGGGAGCGGCGGTTTAGGGGTTAATATGTATAGAGTAGCTTGCGGTGGGCTCCGGGAGCAGCGGATTAGGGGGTAATAACTTTATTTAGTTGCGGCGGTGTAGGGGGGGACAGATTAGTGGTGTTTAGACTCGGGGTACATGTTAGGGTGTTAGGTGCAGACAGCTCCCATAGAAATCAATGGGATGTCTGTCAGCAGCGAACTTGTACTTTCGCTATGGTCAGACTCCCATTGATTCCTATGGGATCCGCCGCCTCCAGGGGTGGCGGTTTGAAAACCAGGTACGCTGGGCCGTAAAAGTGCCGAGCGTACCTGCTAGTCATTTGATAACTAGCAAAAGTAGTGAGAATGTGCCGCACTTGTGTGCGGAACATCTGGAGTGACGTAAGAATCGATCTGTGTCGGACTGAGTCCGGCGGATCGAAGCTTACGTCACAAAATTCTACTTTTGCCGGTCTCGAGCCTTTGATAACTAAGGCGTATCAGCCTCGCCACAAATACGCTGCGGAATTCCAGCGTATTTGAGGTTGACGGCTTGATAACTAGGCCCCATGGAGTTAATAAACCAACCAAGTACTAACATGGATGTTACAAAAGATACAAAACTGTCACAGAAAAATAATAAGAACCTGATTGCAAAATGTCCCTGTATATATAAGAAAGCCACTGGGGGCACATTCAAAAAACAGAAAGTCTAAAAGCCAGCAATCAAAAAATATAACAGGTTTAATATCCAAAATACAGTTTAGATGTCAAACATGGATATATGTAGAAATTAAGGCCCAGATTGCGGTGCTAACGAGCAGTTTTGTCTCACTGCTCACTTACTTGCAGCGCTGGTGTTACAGGTTTTCAGAAACAGTAAAGTCGTTAAAAGACAAGAAGTGAGCGTTGAGCAAAATTTTGCTCATTACCGCACTCCATTACCAGCGCTGCTTAAGTCAGCGGTGAGCTGGTCGTACGTGCTCATGCACGATTTCCCCATAGGGATCAATGGGGAGAGCCGGCTGAGAAAAAGTCTAACACCTGCCAAAAAGCAGCGTAAAACTCAGTAACGCAGCCCCAATGATTCCTATGGGGAAATAACATTTATGTCTACACCTAACACCCTAACATGAACCCCGAGTCTAAATACCCCTAATCTTACACTTATTAACCCCTAATCTGCCGCCCCCCACATCGCCGACACCTACATTATACTTATTAACCCCTAATCTGTCGCTCCGGACACCAACGCCACCTACATTGTATTTATTAACCCCTAATCTACTGCCTCCAACATCGCAGACACCTACATACTATTTATTAACCCCTAATCTGCCGCCCCCAATGACGGCGCAACCTACCTATACTTATTAACCCCTTATCTGCCGCCCCCAACATCGCCGACACTATAATAAACATATTAACCCCTAAACCGCTGCACTCCCACCTCGCAAACATTAGTTAAATATTATTAACCCCTAATCTGCCGTTTCTAACATCGCCGCCACCTACCTACATTTATTAACCCCTAATCTGATGCCCCCAACGTCACCGCCACTATACTAAATGTATTAACCCCTAAATCTAAGTCTAACTCTAACACCCCCTAACTTAAATATAATTTAAAGCTTAAATATTTAAATATAAAGCTAACTACGAAAACCTAAACTCCCCATTGCCCTGAAAAGAGCATTTGGATGGGCATTGCCCTTAAAAGGGCAGTTAGCTCTTTTGCAGGCCCAAAGTCCCTAAACTAAAAATAAAACCCACCCAATACACCCTTAAAAAAAACCTAACACTAACCCCCTGAAGATCAACTTACCGGGAGAAGTCTTCATCCAAGCCGGGCCGAAGTCCTCAACGAAGCCGGGAGAGGTCTTCATCCAAGCCGGGTGAAGTGGTCCTCCAGACGGGCAGAAGTCTTCATCCAGACGGCATCTTCTATCTTCATCCATCTGGTGCGGAGCGGGTCCATCTTCATGACATCCGACGCGGAGCATCCTCTTCATTCGACGACTAAAGATGAATGAAGATACCTTTAAGTGTCATCATCCAAGATGGCGTCCCTTAGATTCCGATTGGCTGATAGAATTCTATCAGCCAATCGGAATTAAGGTAGAAAAAATCCTATTGGCTGATGCAATCAGCCAATAGGATTGAAGTTCAATCCTATTGGCTGATCCAATCAGCCAATAGGATTGAGCTTGCATTCTATTGGCTGTTCCATTAGTTATATATTGGCTACTATTAGTTATATTGTAGCTAGCTTAGGGTTTATTTTATAGGTAAGTATTTAGTTTTAAATAGGAATAATTTAGCTAATTATAGTAATTTTATTTAGATTTATTTAAAGTATATTTAAGTTAGGGGGTGTTAAGTTAGGCAACCATCTTCTTCCAAGCGGCATCTTCTATCTTCATCCGATGACGACCGGCTCCATCTTGAAGACCTCCAGCGCGGACTAATCCTCTTCTTCCGACGTCCAACTGAAGAATGAAGGTTCCTTTAAGGGACGTCATCCAAGATGGCATCCCTCGAATTCCGATTGGCTGATAGGATTCTATCAGCCAATCGGAATTAAGGTAGGAAAATTCTGATTGGCTGATGGAATCATCCAATCAGAATCAAGTTAAATCCGATTGGCTGATCCGATCAGCCAATCAGATTGAGCTTGCATTCTATTGGCTGTTCTGATTAGCCAATAGAATGTGAGTTCAATCTGATTGGATGATCGGATCAGCCAATCGGATTGAACTTGATTCTGATTGGCTGATTCCATCAGCCAATCAGAATTTTCCTACCTTAATTCCGATTGGCTGATAGAATCCTATCAGCCAATCGGAATTCGAGGGACGCCATCTTGGATGACGTCCCTTAAAGGAACCTTCATTCTTCAGTTGGACGTCAGAAGAAGAGGATCGGTCCGCGCTGGAGGTCTTCAAGATGGAGCCGTTCCTCATCGGATGAAGATAGAAGATGCCGCTTGGATCAAGATGGTCGCCAGTCCGGATGTCCTCTTCTGCCCGGATAGGATGAAGATTTCTTCCCGAAGATGGACTTCTTCATTTGCCGGTTGGATCCAGACTTCAGCTGGAGGATGGACGTCACTCTTCAGCCCCCGCTTGGGCTTGGAGGAAGATTTCGGAGGCTCTTCTGGACAGATCGGGACCCGGTGTGGTGAAGACAAGGTAGGGAGATCTTCAGGGGCTTAGTGTTAAGTTTATTTAAGGGGGGTTTGGGTTAGATTAGGGGTATGTGGGTGGTGGGTTGTAATGTTGGGGGGGGTATTGTATGGTTTTTTTTACAGGCAAAAGAGCTGAATTATTTGGGGCATGCCCCGAAAAGGGCCCTTTTCAGGGCTGGTAAGGTAAAAGAGCTTTTCTATTTTAATTTTAGAATAGGGTAGGGCATTTTTTTTATTTTGGGGGGCTTTGTTATTTTATTAGGGGGCTTAGAGTAGGTGTAATTAGTTTAAAATTGTTGTAATATTTTTCTAATGTTTGTAAATATTTTTTTATTTTTGTAACTTAGTTATTTTTTATTTTTTGTACTTTAGTTAGTTTATTTCATTGTATTTATTTGTAGGTATTTTATTTAATTTATTTATTCATAGTGTAGTGTTAGGTTTAATTGTAGGTAATTGTAGGTATTGTATTTAATTAATTTATTGATAGTGTAGTGTTAGGTTTAATTGTAGATAATTGTAGGTATTGTATTTAATTAATGTAATGATAGTGTATTGTTAGGTTTAATTGTAACTTAGGTTAGGATTTATTTTACAGGTAATTTTGTAATTATTTTAATTATTTTAGCTATTAAATAGTTATTAACTATTTAATAGCTATTGTACCTGTTTAAAATAATTACAAAGTTGCCTGTAAAATAAATATTAATCCTAAAATAGGTACAATATAATTATAATTTATATTGTAGCTATATTAGGATTTATTTTACAGGTAAGTATTTAGCTTTAAATAGGAATAATTTATATAATAAGAGTTAATTTATTTCGTTAGATTTAAATTATATTTAATTTAGGGGGTTGTTAGTGTTAGGGTTAGACTTAGCTTTAGGGGTTAATCCATTTATTAGAGTAGCGGTGAGCTCCGGTCAGCAGATTAGGGGTTAATACTTGAAGTTAGCTGTCGGCGATGTTAGGGAGAGCAGATTAGGGGTTAATACTATTTATTATAGGGTTAGTGAGGCGGGAGTGAAGCGGATTAGGGGTTAATACATTTATTATACTAGCGGTGAGCTCCGGTCGGCAGATTAGGGGTTAATTATTGTAGGTAGCTGGCAGCGACGTTGTGGGGGGCAGATTAGGGGTTAATAAATATAATATGGGGTTGGCGGTGTTAGGGGCAGCAGATTAGGGGTACATAGGAATAACGTAAGTGGCGGCGGTGTACGGAGCGGCAGATTAGGGGTTAAAACATTTAAATATAGTAGCGGCGATGTGGGGGGACCTCGGTTTAGGGGTGCATAGGTAGTTTATGGGTGTTAGTGTACTTTAGAGCACAGTAGTTAAGAGCTTTATAAACCGGCGTTAGCCCAGAAAGCTCTTAACTACAGACTTTTTTCTGCGGCTGGAGTTTTGTCGTTAGATTTCTAACGTTCACTTCAGCCACTACTCTAAATACCGGCGTTAGAAAGATCCCATTGAAAAGATAGGATACGCAATTGACGTAAGGGGATCTACGGTATGGAAAAGTCGCGGCTGGAAAGTGAGCGTTAGACCCTTTAATGACTGGCTCCAAATACCAGAGGGCGGTAAAAACCAGCGTTAGGAGCCTCTAACGCTGGTTTTGACGGCTGCCGCCCAACTCTAAATCTAGCCATAAGAGTCCAGCAGCACTTTTTTACATCACTCCAAATGATGCTTGGTATTTTTCATGTTGATGTGAGGCTTGTGTACATCTGTTCAGTCATGGAAACCAAGTTCATGGAGCTCACAACACACATTTATTGTGCTGATGTTGCTCCCAGAGGCAGATTAGAACTTGTAGTGAGTGATGCACAAGATGATAGTTGATTATTACGTGCTACATAAATTTCACGAACTCACTTCTGCAAAGGTGGCATCCTATGGCAGTGTCACGTTTAAAGTCACTGAATTCTTCAGTACAACCCATTTTGCTGCCAATGTTTATCTATGCAATGGAGATTTCATGGCTATTTGATGGATTTTATGAACCTGCAATAGTTGTGGTGGAAATACCTAAACTCAGTAATCAGTAGGAATGTCAAAAAACTTTTTACCATATGGCATATATTGTTGTCCAGTGAATTACATTTTGAACATGAAATAAAAAATTATTCATAAGCAGTTAAAACAATAACAACCACAACAATGTTGGAAACACGCTTGAGCAATGGTAAATGTAAATGTTTTGTAAGTTTAAAATGTTTGCATAGACACTGGATAGAATGTGAGGTTCTCAGAAACTTCTCAGGCATGAATGAGGGGCAGATATTACAAGTTGAGCAAAATCTTGATTGTGCTAGCGCAATCGCTATTTACGCTTCAATCCTTGCCTCAATCTCAGAGCTGTTGGTAACTTTTTTCCAAAACAAAAAAGTTGCACAAAACACTTCAAAAATACATTACAAAGTACAGTTACACTCATATTAAGACTATCAAATAGAAATTATTTTATAAAAAGATTGCACACAAAAGTTATACGTATATATGTATTTATATGTATATGTATGTATTTATAGACATATAAACACATAAATACATATGCATATTTTTATATAGATATATATATATATATATATATATATAAGTGCATTATAGGCTTTTGCCATTAAGTAGATGAAAACATGATAAAACATATTTATGCAATATTCATATTTAATATAGATTTTAACTATGTATTTACTGTAAATTTTTTACATTTGCTAATGCGAATATGCTATGCTGTTTGCGCGTTTTTTTTTTTTTCTCTAGTGATTTCTATGGGGGAATACATGCATGCGATAATTTAAAGGGACACTGAACCCAAAAATGTTCTTCCATGATTCAGATAGAGCATGTAATTTTAAGCAACTTTCTAATTTACTCCTATTATCAATCTTTCTTTGTTCTCTTGCTATCTTTTGGTTAGATTACGAGTTTTGCGCTATGAGTGAAAAAGCCTCATAACGCTGCTTTTTCACTACCGCTGCTATTATGAGTTTTGCAGGTATAGCTGTACCGCACACTTTTTGGTTGTAACGCAAAGTAACTAACGCGCCTTTCAAAAAGTCCTTTTTCAATGGGACTTCCATAGCGCCGGTATTATGAGTTTTGCCTGGGAGGCCAAAAAGTGAGCGGTACACCATATACTGTCAAGATTCGTACCGCCATCTAAAATCAGTAGTTATGAGTTTTACGTTACAAATCTGTAGCATAAAACTCATAACTAAAGTGTTACAAAGTACACTAACACCCATAAATTACCTATTAACCCCTAAACCAAGGCCCTCCCGCATCGCAAACACTATAATACAATTATTAACCCCTAATCTGCCACTCCGGACATCGCCGCCACTATAATAAACATATTAACCCCTAAACCACCTCACTCCCGCATCGCAAACACTAGTTAAATATTATTAACCCCTAATCTGTCGCCCCCAACATCACCGCCACCACTATACTAAAGTTATTAAACCCTAAACCTAATCCTAAGTCTAACCCTAACACCCCTAACATAATTAAAATAAATCTAAATAAAAATTACTATCATTAACTAAATAATTCCTATTTAAAACTAAATACTTACCTGTAAAATAGACCCTAAGCTAGCAACAACATAACTGATAGTTTCATTGTAGCTATCTTAGGTTTTATTTTAATTTCACAGGCAAGTTTGTATTTATTTTAACTAGGTAGACTAGTTAGTAAATAGTTATTAACTATTTACTAGCTACCTAGTTAAAAAAAATACAAAATTACCTGTAAAATAAAACCTAACCTTACACTAACACCTAACATTACACTAAAATTAAATAAGTTACATTAATTTAATACAATTAACTACATTACAAAAAAAATAAACACTAAATTACTCAAATTAAAAAAGAAATTATCAAATATTTAAACTAATTACACCTAATCTAATAGCCCTATCAAAATAAAAAGCCCCCCCAAATAAAAAAACCCTAGCCTAAACTAAACTGCCAATAGCCCTTAAAAGGGCCTTTTGCTGGGCATTGCCCCAAAGAAATCAGCTCTTTTACCTGTAAAAAAGAAATAAAAACAACCCCCAACAGTAAAACCCACCACCCACACAACAAACCCCCAAATAAAAAGCTAACTACGAAAACCTAAGCTCCCCATTGCCCTGAAAAGAGCATTTGGATGGGCATTGCCCTTAAAAGGGCAGTTAGCTCTTTTGCAGGCCCAAAGTCCCTAACCTAAAAATAAAACCCACCCAATACACCCTTAAAAAAACTAACACTAACCCCCTGAAGATCAACTTACCAGGAGAAGTCTTCATCCAAGCCAGGCTGAAGTCCTCAATGAAGCCGGGATAAGTCTTCATCCAAGCGACAAGAAGTGGTCCTCCAGGTGGGCAGGAGTCTTCATCCAGACGGCATCTTCTATCTTCATCCTTCCGACGTGGAGCGGCTCTATCTTCAAGACATCCGGGGCGGAGCATACTCTTATGTTGACGGCTACTGAAGAATGAAGGTTCCTTTAAGGGATGTCATCCAAGATGGCGTCCCTTGAATTCCGATTAGCTGAAAGAATTCTATCAGCCAATCGGAATTAAAGGTGAAAAAATCCCATTGGCTGATGCAATTTGAGCTTCAATCTGGGTTAGTGTTAGTTTTTTTAAAGGGTTTATTGGGTGGGTTTTATTTTTAGCTTAGGGTTTGGGCAAAGAAAAAGAGCTAAATTTAAGGGCAATGCCTATCCAAATGCCCTTTTCAGGGCAATGAGGGGATTAGGTTTTTAGATAGGATTTTATTAGGGGGGTTTGGTTGTGTGGGTGGTGGGTTTTACTGTTGAGGGGTTGTTTTCTTTGGGGCAATGCCCCGCAATCTCTTTTAAGGGCTATTGGCAGATTAGTTTAGGCTATGGTTTTTTTTATTTGGTGGGGGGGGGGCTTTTTATTTTGATAGAGCTATTAGATTAGGTGTAATTAGTTTAAATATTTGATCATTTCTTTTTTATTTTGTGTAATTTAGTGTTTATTTTTTTTTTGTAATGTAGTTAATTGTATTTAATTAATGTAATTTATTTAATTTTAGTGTAATGTTAGGTGTTAGTGTAAGACAGGTTAGGTTTGATTTTACAAAATTTGTATTTATTTTAACCAGGTAGCTAGTTAAAATAAATACAAACTTAGCTGTGAAATAAAAATAAAACCTAACGGCTAGATTTAGAGTTCTGCGGCCAAAGGGGTGCGTTAGCTACGCGTGCTTTTTTTCCCCCGCACCTTTTAAATACTGCTGGTATTTAAAGTTCACAGAAGGGCTGCGTTAGGCTCCAAAAAGGGAGCGTATAGCATATTTAACACCACTGCAACTCTCGATACTAGCGGTGCTTACGGACGCGGCCAGCTTCAAAAACGTGCTCATGCACGATTCCCCCATAGAAAACAATGGGGCAGTTTGAGCTGAAAAAAACCCTAACACCTGCAAAAAAGCAGCGTTCAGCTCCTAACGCAGCCCCATTGTTTCCTATGGGGAAACACTTCCTATGTCTGCACCTAAATTAACTGGACAGATCGGCACCCGGTGTGGTGAAGACAAGGTAGGGAGATCTTCAGGGGCTTAGTGTTAGGTTTATTTAAGGGGGGTTTGGATTAGATTAGGGGTATGTGGGTGGTGGGTTGTAATGTTGGGGGGGGGTATTGTATGGTTTTTTTTTTACAGGCAAAAGAGCTTTTCAGGGCCTTTTCAGGGCTGGTAAGGTAAAAGAGCTTTTCTATTTTAATTTTAGAATAGGGTAGGGCATTTTTTTATTTTGGGGGGCTTTGTTATTTTATTAGGGGGCTTAGAGTAGGTGTAATTAGTTTAAAATTGTTGTAATATTTTTCTAATGTTTGTAAATATTTTTTTATTTTTTGTAACTTAGTTCTTTTTTATTTTTTGTACTTTAGTTAGTTTATTTAATTGTAGATAATTGTAGGTAGTTTATTTAATTTATTTATTGATAGTGTAGTGTTAGGTTTAATTGTAGATAATTGTAGGTAGTTTATTTAATTAATTTATTGATAGTGTAGTGTTAGGTTTAATTGTAACTTAGGTTAGGATTTATTTTACAGGTAATTTTGTAATTATTTTAACTAGGTAGCTATTAAATAGTTATTAACTATTTAATAGCTATTGTACCTGGTTAAAATAATTACAAAGTTGCCTGTAAAATAAATATTAATCCTAAAATAGCTACAATATAATTATAATTTATATTGTAGTTATATTAGGGTTTATTTTACAGGTAAGTATTTAGTTTTAAATAGGAATAATTTATTTAATAAGAGTTAATTTATTTCGTTAGATAAAAATTATATTTAACTTAGGGGGGTGTTAGGGTTAGGGTTAGAATTAGCTTTAGGGGTTAAAAAATTTATTAGAGTAGCGGTGAGCTCCAGTTGGCAGATTAGGGGTTAATGCTTGAAGTTAGGTGTCGGCGATGTTAGGGAGGGCAGATTAGGGGTTAATACTATTTATTATAGGGTTATTGAGGCGGGAGTGAGGCGGATTAGGGGTTAATAACTTTATTATAGTAGCGGTGCGGTCCGGTCGGCAGATTAGGGGTTAATAAGTGTAGGAAGGTTGCGGCGACGTTGGGGGGGGGGCAGATTAGGGGTTAATAAATATAATATAGGTGTCGGCGATGTTAGGGGCAGCAGATTAGGGGTACATAGGGATAACGTAGGTGGAGGCGGTGTACGGAGCAGCAGATTAGGGGTTAAAAAAAATTATTAGAGTGGCGGCGGTGTGGGGGGCCTCGGTTTAGGGGTACATAGGTAGTTTATGGGTGTTAGTGTACTTTAGAGCACAGTAGTTAAGAGCTTTATAAACCGGCGTTAGCCCAGAAAGCTCTTAACTACTGACTTTTTTCTGCGGCTGGAGTTTTGTCATTAGATTTCTAACGCTCACTTCAGCCACGACTCTAAATACCGGCGTTAGAAAGATCCCATTGAAAAGATAGGATACGCAAATGGCGTAGGGGGATCTGCGGTATGGAAAAGTCGCGGCTGCAAAGTGAGCGTTAGACCCTTTCCTGACTGACTCCAAATACCAGAGGGCGGTAAAAACCAGCGTTAGGAGCCTCTAACGCTGGTTTTGACGGCTACCGCCAAACTCTAAATCTAGGCCTTAGATAGCTACAATATAACTATTAGTTATATTGTAGCTAGGTTAGGTTTTATTTTATAGGTAAGTAATTAGTTTTAAATAGGAATTATTTAGGTATTAATTGTAATTTTTATTTAGATTTATTTTAATTATGTTAAAGTTAGTAGGTGTGAGGGTTAGGGTTACGTTAGGGTTAGACTTAGGGTTAGGTTTAGGGGTTGATAACATTAGTATAGTGGCGGCGATGTTGGGGGCGGCAGATTAGGGGTTAATAAGGTTAGGTAGGTAGCAACGACATTGGGGGCGGCAGGTTAGGGGTTAATAAGTGTAATGTAGGTAGCGACGACATTGAGTGCAGCAGATTAGGGGTTAATAAATGTAGGTAGGTGGCGGCGATGTCGGGGGCGGCAGATTAGGGGTTAATAAGTGTAATGTAGGTGTCGTTGATGTTGGGGGTGGTAGATTAGGGGTGTTTAGACTCGGGTTTATGTTAGGGTGCTAGGTGTAAACATAACTTTTCTTTCCCCATAGGAATCAATGGAGCTGTGTTACAGAGCTTTACGCTCCTTTATTGCAGGTGTTAGGCTTTTTTTTAGCCGGCTCTCCCCATTGATGTCTATGGGGAAATCTTGCGCGAGCACGTAAAACTAGCTCAAAACAGCGCTGGTATTTGTCTGCGGTATGGAGCTCAACGCTGCCATATTGCCTGCTAATGCTGGGTTTTTGCAAACATGTAATAGCAGCGCTAAAGGGAGGTGAGCGGTGACAATAACTTGCAAATTATTACGAAGCCGCTCATAACTCAAAACTTGTAATCTAGGCAAAGGCATCTAAGCTATTTGTTTGGTTCAGAACCATGGAAAGCACTTGTTCATTGGTGGATGAATTTATCCACCAATCAGCAAGAACAACCCAGGATGTTCACCAAAAATGGGCTTTCATCTAAACTTACATTATTTATTATTTATAAAATAATTTTACCAGGAAGGATACATTGAGATTTCTCTCGTTTTCAAGTATGTCAAATAAAGATACCAAGAGCATGAAGAAAATTTGATAATAGGAGTAAATTAGAAAGTTGCTTAAAATTGCATGCTCTATCTGAATCACGAAAGAAAAAAATTGGGTTCAGTGTCCCTTTAAGTTAGGATTTTTGTGCTATTCGGGTTACTGCTTGCGCAAAATACGTTTTTTTTAAACTTGTAATATGAACGCAACCTGACCAGTGCAAAAGCTTAACTCTAGCAGAGATTTCACGATTGCGCAAAAACAAAAATACTGCGTCATTTGTAATCTAGCCCTAAACAGATTTTATAAGCAAATTTCTGAGGTAATTCCTCACCTCCCTCTAGTGATGGATGCTGCCATGTTGAAATTGACTTATTATTGTATTCCAGTGCTTATGTGCTTGCACGTGTGCAGTAATTCTCTTTCAGATACCTGCAGTGTAACCTAAATTCCATCATGGCAGCATCCATAATTAGAGGGAGGTGCATGAAATCTATTTAGTGTTTAAAGGGACATGAAAACCTTATTATCAAATTTTCTTCGTTCTCTTTGGTATCTTCATTTGAAAAAGCAGGAAAGTAAGCTTACAAGTCAGACAATTTTTAATTCAACACCCTGGGTAGCGCTTGCTGATTGGTGGCTACATTTAGCAACCAATAAGCAAGCGCTACCCAGGTGCTCAACCAAAGATGGGCCAGCTTGTAAGCTTACATTCCTGCTTTTTCAAATAAGGATACCAAGAGAACAAATACAAATGTATAATAGGAGTAACTTAGAAAGTTGCTTAAAATTGCATGCTCTATCTGAATGCAGAAAGAAAAAATTAGGGTTTAGTATCCCTTTAATTACATTTTGTTTGGAAGATATATTTGTGATGCAAGTTTTTCTGACAGTGAGCCAGCAAGTTATTAGTAGCAAGTTATAAATATGAGGCTCCTTTGATTATAATAGAGCTGAATTTGCTACTTGAGGCTGTGATGAGAGACAGTAATAAATATTTATGAATTTTGAAATTTTAGATTTGTAATGTTGCAGCAATTTTTTCTCCACAAGATTTTATTAAATGTCAAAAAACAAAGCAAAGGAATAAAAAAAAGTTCATAGAAAGAAAACTTTTTATATCAAACCGATGGTCAAGCAGAAAACTGATTACTGTTCAAGACAGTAAGACAAAATATGTAAGAAAGAAAAATTATTTAAATATGCCAACAATATTTGTATGCGATTTATATAGCTTTGGAATAAGATTTAGTCAAGTAATGCTGAAGCAAATATGATGGAGTAATGAACTAGTAATATTTGACTAATTTCAAGCTGAAGAATTTAATGTCTTTCAATAGATTGCTTAGTTTTCTCTGTCATACGACATAGAAACATAGAAACATAGATATTGACGGCAGATAAGAGCCATAGGCCCAGCAAGTCTGCCCAATATTACCTAACAGTATAAACTTATCTAGTTCATAGGATAGCCTTATGCTTGTCCCATGCATTTTTAAAGTCCCCCACAGTGTTTGTCGCTCCTACCTCTTGAGTATGTTTATTCCATAAATCAATCACTCTTTCTATAAAGAAGTGCTTCCTCAAATTACTCCTGAATCTACTACGCTTTAGCTTGAGCTCATGACCCCTTGTTCTTGAATTTTCCATTTTATGTAAAATACCCACAGCCTCAGTTTTACTAAACCCTTTAATGTACTTGAAAGTTGCTATCATATCACCTCTTTCCCTTCTCTCCTCTAAGCTATACATATTTATGTCATTGAGCCTATCCTGATAAGTTTTATTTTTTAGACCATGTACCATTTTGGTAGCCCTCCTTTGCACAGATTCAAGTTTGTTAATATCCTTCTGAAGATATGGCCTCCAAAACTGCACACAATACTCAAGATGAGGCCTAACTAATGATCTATAAAGTGGCATAAGAACCTTACTATTTCTGCTGCAAATACCTCTATCAATACATCCAAGAATTCTGCTAGCCTTATTTGCTGCATTACTACATTGTTAACTAAGTTTTGAAATAATAATTCCCAAGTCTGTAACAGTCAGTAAAGTGTCATTGAGTCTGTAATTAACATTTGGATTTTTCTTCCCTAAATGCATTATTTTACACTTTGCTGTGTTAAACTTTAGACCCCAGCCGATTGTCCAATCCTCCAATTGTTGTATATCACTTCTCATTTTGTCTACCCCCTCTGGAACATCCACTCTGTTACAAATTTTTGTATCATCTGCAAACAGACATACTTTCCCCTGTAGCCCTTTGCTGATATCACAGATAAATATGTTAAACAAAACAGGCCCCAGAACTGACCCCTGAGGAACACCACTAGTAACAGCCCCCTCTGCTGAATGAACTCCATTTACTAAGACACTTTGTTTTCTGTCCTTAAGCCAGCATTCCACCCAGTTCACAATTTTTGAATCTAGACCAAGTAGATACAGCTTGTGAATTAGTTTATTGTGTGGGACGGTATCAAATGCTTTGCTGAAATCTAGATATGCTACATCAACTGCTCCACCCTTGTCTAATACTTTTGTTACATAATCAAAGAAGTCAATTAGATTAGTCTGACATGATCTCCCTGAAGTAAAACCATGCTGATTTTGGTCCTCTAAATTGTTTGTCTTTATGTAAGTCATAATTCTTTCTTTTAAGAGGCTTTCCATTAATTTCCCTACTACTGAAGTTAAACTAACTGGCCTGTAGTTAGCAGATTCGTCTCTACTGCCCTTTTTATGAAGAGGTATTACATTTGCTATTCTCCAATCATCTGGGACAGCTCCTGTTAATAGTGACTGATTAAACAGATCAGTTAATGGGACAGTTAGCACTGATCAAAGTTCTTTTAAAACCCTTGGATGAATATTATCAGGACCCACTGCCTTTTTAACATTTATTTTTGATAATGCTAACAAAACCTCATCCTCTGTAAAAAGATTACTGTTAAGCTTGTTTCTATTTTTCATAGCATCCCTTAATGTAGACATTGTATCTTCACAATCTTTTGTGAAAACAGAACAGAAGTAATCATTGAGACAGTCTGCAATCTGCTTATCTCCTTCTATTATTCTACCATCAACTGATTTCAATTTTACTATTCCTACCTTATTTTTTCTTCTTTCACTGATATATCTAAAGAATGTTTTATCCCCATGTTTTACTGACTGTGCTATCTTCTCTTCTGCATGAGCTTTAACCTTCCTAATTAACTGCTTAGTCTTTTTCATATCATATCATCATCTGCTTGTGTGTGTCTGTAATTTTTAGAAGCTATCTTTTTTGTCTTTACAGCATGTACTACTTCTTTGGAAAACCAAATTGGTTTCCGCTTTCTTTTACTTTTACAGACATGTCTAATACAGTGTGCGGTTGCATCTAAAATGGCACCTTTTACAAATTCCCACTGTTCTTGAACCCCTGTAATAAGAGTTTTCCCTTTTAAATAGTTGTTTAGGTATTAATGAAAAATCTGCCTTCCTAAAGTCTAAAACTTTTGTTTTAGTCTGGGTGGACAGTTCCTGCACATGAATACTAAACCAAACAGATTGATGATCACTGGATCCTAAGTTCTCACCTACAGACACATCGGAAACTGTATCACTGTTTGTAAGTATTAGATCCAATATAGCTTCCTTATGAGTTGGTTCCTTAACTAATTGCTCAAGTGAATCCCCTAGCAGAGATTCAAGAATATACCTGCTTCTAGCTGTTTTAGTAGAAGGAATCTTACAGTCTATATCTGGCAAATTAAAGTCCCCCAGTACTACCGGGAGTGCAGAATTATTAGGCAAGTTGTATTTTTGAGGATTAATTTTATTATTGAACAACAACCATGTTCTCAATGAACCCAAAACACTCATTAATATCAAAGCTGAATAGTTTTGGAAGTAGTTTTTAGTTTGTTTTTAGTTATAGGTATTTTAGGGGGCTATCTGTGTGTGCAGGTGACTATTACTGTGATAAGTGTACTAACACACCAATCCTTATGTTTAAGGAAAGTCCCCTTATATAGAATGGATTTGTATGCGTGACAACATTACCTAACAAATATGAATAAATGATAGGTACCTCTGTTGCTAGCAAGGTGTTAGGTGCTTTAACCAGATATCTGCACAATATTAACGAGTAGTTAAATTGAGCATTAACTTAACTGAATACACAGCTTAGAAACAGACCGGAAAGTTAGCAGTGTTAGATACATTAATAAAGTTCATCTTTAGCTGTAGATACAATTGATGCGGTCAAATACTGTTATAGAAATACTTGCGATTGTCTTTGGTATGATTAGTTCCTCAGTCAGAGTTTGTTACAGCTGCAGCTCTTAGACGGACTGAATCTGCAGAGCCTGTCAGCGTGAAATGACTACACCCAGCAGCTTTACTTGCAGCGTTGTGGCTCTGAGAATCAAACAGGCAATCCAGACTTAGATTTTCTCAAAGTAAAGTGCTGTTAGGTTTGCGGCAAAATATCAAAGGTTTGATGCTATGACTTTTGTAATCAGAGACATTTCATAGGTTTTGAGCTTTAGAATTTCTACAAAGGCTTAATATAAAGTTTTAGGAACAAACGATCAAGGGATTCCCTAACACTTCTGAAATAATCAAGCACTGAAGCTTGTGAAAGGGAGTTCCTTTATAGAGAGCTAACAGGGTGGAGTTTCTGAATTAAAGGGACATGCTACTGACAGGATATGACAGATCCCCCCCTTCAGGAGCGTCTCCCCGAAAGCAAAGGTCCCGGCTTCGAGGGGAAAGCGGAATGAAAAGACTGCAACAATAGAGGGGCGTTCAAGTCCCGAATAGGTACCCAAGAATCCTCCTCAGGAGAGTACCCCCTCCAATGTACCAAATACTCAATAGTATTCCGGCGCTTTCTGGAATCCAAAATGCGTTCCACCTCATAATCCATTTTGTCATCAAAAGGAACTGTGGAATGATGAGAACGAGTATCGGTGTGCTCATGATGACCCAAGTACGGCTTCAATAGAGAGACATGGAAGGTCGGATGAACGTGAAAATTACTGGGCAATTGCAACTTCACTGCGTTTTCATTGATAATCTTTAGTATTGGGTATGGACCGATATACTGGTCAGCTAGCTTTTTACAGGGTACTTTGAGGTTGATATTCTTGGTAGACAACCAGACTAAGTCCTTGACTTTATAATTCGGAGGAGGTGAACGTTTTCTATCAAAATACAACTTTTGGGTTGCTTTAGCATTTTTGAGATGAGTTTGTAGGGTTTCCAAGGTTTCCTTGATTTGAGTGAAATAATCCGAGACAGCGGGGGAATTTGATGAGGAAGTTGTGTTTGGAAATGATCTTGGATGGTAACCGTATGTGGCATAGAATGGTGACACTTCCGTGGAAGAACTGATGGAATTGTTGTATGAAAATTCCGCCAAAGGTAACCATTCGCTCCAATCCTCCTGCAAAGTTGAAATATAACAGCGGAGATACTGTTCCAAGGTCTGATTGAGTCTTTCTGTTAACCCATTAGATTGTGGATGAAAGGCTGTTGAGAATCTGAGAGAAATGTTCAATTTATTGCATAAATATCTCCAGAATTTTGACGTGAATTGGGATCCACGATCCGTAACTATAGATAGAGGCAATCCGTGTAACTTGACAATATGTGTCAAAAAAACCTTAGCTGTGGTGGAAGCAGTTGGTATCCATCGTAATGGGATAAAATGAGCCAATTTAGAGAGGTGGTCAACAACTACCAAGATTGTAGTATAATTGTTAGAGATGGGTAGGTCAACGATAAAATCCATTGATAACATATCCCAGGGTCTCTCTGGAATGGGTAGAGGTTGTAATAGTCCGAATGGTTTATTATGTCCCTTTTTCTTTGTGACACAAATATGACATTTGTTAATGTATTCTTGTATGGTTTTAGTCATATTTGGCCACCAGTAATTCCTACTGATAAGTTCGTTTGTCTTTTGTATTCCGAAATGTCCTGCTAGAGGTAAGTCATGGTTTTGTTGTAGGATGGTGTCTCTGAGTGACTGAGGTATATATATGAGGTTTTTATAATGATATAATCCAGTATCTGAATCATGATAACAGACTGAAGGAATTTCAGTGTCTGACTGTTGAGCTCTTTGTATATAAGCTTGGATTGTGGTTAAAGATGCTAAGAGTTTGTAAGGTGGTATTATATATGACTTCTCTTCACCTTCTGTTGGTACGTTAAACGACCTTGACAATGCATCTGCCTTAGAGTTTTTTGTTCCTGGGATGTAAGTTAGCACAAAATTGAAACGGTCCAGGAACAAAGCCCATCTTACTTGTCGTGAAGACAAGGTTTTGTTTTTCTTTAAGTATTGGAGGTTTTTATGGTCTGTAAAGACTTGAAAAGGTGTAGTTGTTCCTTCCAATAAATGTCTCCAGTGTTCCATGGCCGACTTCATTGCAAGCAATTCTTTATCTCCAACCGAATAGTTCCTCTCAGCAGGTGTTAATCTTCTGGAATAATATCCCACTGGATGGAGTAATGAAGATTCCTTATCAGGTTGGGATAAGATTGCGCCAATTCCTACGTTGGAAGCGTCAACCTCAAGAGTATATGGTAATTCCGGATCTGGAAGGTGTAAGATTGGGGCGGTTGAAAATAATTCTTTAAGGTGATGAAAAGCTTGATTTGATTCTTTATCCCATATGAATTTCTGTTTTCCTGTTAAACGAGTTAATGGTTGAACTACAGAAGAAAAGTGGTTTATAAATTTTCTATAAAAGTTGGTGAATCCCAAAAATCTTTGTAGTGATTTAATGGAAGTGGGAGTTGACCAATCACGAATTGCAGAGAGTTTTTCAGGATCCATTTGAATCCCATCAGGGGATATAATGTAGCCGAGGAATTTAATGGTAGTTTTATGGAAGCTACATTTTTCCATCTTAGCATATAACTTATGATCCCTTAAAGTGGCTAAGACCCATCTTACATGCCTGGTGTGTTCTTTTAGATTTTTTGAGTATATTAGTATATCGTCTAAATATACAATTACACATACATCCATAAGTTCTTTGAAGATTTCATTAATGAAATATTGAAATGCTGCGGGAGCATTAGTCAAGCCAAATGGCATAACGTTGTATTGATATAAACCATACCGGGTTCTAAAAGCTGTCTTCCACTCATGACCAGATTTAATTCGAATTAAGTTGTAGGCCCCCTTGAGATCCAACTTGGTGTAAATAGATGCCCCATGGAGACGTTCAAGTAATTCTGGTATGAGTGGAAGGGGGTATTTATTTTTTATTGTAACAGAATTCAGAGCCCGGTAATCTATTATTGGACGGAGACTGCCATCTTTATTGGTAACAAAGAATATGGCAGAGGCTATTGGTGAGGATGAGGGGGTTATAAAACCTTTTCTGAGATTCTCGTCAAGATAATCCCTTAAATGTTTTAGTTCTTTCTGTGATAACGGAAATAATCTTCCAGAAGGAATTTCAACCCCAGGTTTTGTTTCTATGGGGCAATCAAAATGTCTATGGGGAGGTAATGACTCAGCTTCTTTTAAATTAAATACATCAGCAAAATCTCTATAGTCATCTGGTAAGTGAGGTTCAATGTGTCTAATAGAGACATATGGAAAACATGTCTCAGTACAATACTTAGAAGGGAAAGTAATTTCATTGTTTAACCAATCTATCAAAGGATTATGTTTTTTAAGCCAAGGGTATCCTAAGATTACTGGATGTAATGAACTAGAGATTATGTCATAGGAAATAAACTCTTTGTGTCCAGAGTTAGTGATAGTTAATATGGGTATGGTGTGATGCGTTATCGGCCCTTTTAAATATTGTGACCCATCAATTACACGCACATACAGAGGGGTTTCTTTTAACACACTTGGAATTTTATTTTGTTTAACAATTAACTCATCAATGAATATCCCGTTGGCTCCTGAATCAAGTATGGCTTCGCTCTGGACCTGGTTGCAATCCCACTGTAAAGATAAGTTAAGTGACATGTAAGTATTAGTATTTTTTGACTGATGTTTGCAAACGTAATCTGACTTACCCTTTCTTTGACGTGTAAGTATGGGACAGTTTGCAACATCATGTTCTTTGCTGGCGCAGTACAGACACAAGTTAGCTAGGCGCCTTCTTAATTTTTCCTCTTGACTCAAGGGTCCTCGTATTGCACCAATTTCCATGGGGACTGGTTGAGCCGATGCTTTGTCCAGGGATGTATGGTATTGTTTTTTAATTGGGAATTCATATAATTGTCTTTCGGACTTTCTCTCTCTATGTCTTCTGTCCATGGAAATGCATAATTTCATAAGCGCCTCCAAGGATTCTGGGTATTCAACTCGTGAGAGTTCGTCCTTTAAATATTCGGACAGTCCCAAGCGTGACTGGTTTTTTAAACTTATAGTGTTCCATTGTGAGTCAGTGGCCCAGAGCTGGAAGTCCGCAATATAGTCTTCCACTGCCCGTTTTCCCTGTTTTAGAGATCTTAATTTTTGTTCCGCAGTGTGCTGTTTATTTACATCCTCATACAGGATTGACATGGTATGGAAAAAATTTTCAATCGAATTTAAGATTGGGTCATCCAACTCAAAGAACCTGTCTGCCCATGCTCTGGGCTCCCCAGTAAGAATAGAAATAGCAGTGCATACTTTTATTTTATCTTTACGATATGTTTTAGGCTTTAATGAAAACATTAACATACAGGCATTTTTATATTCTCTGAACTTGGTTCGATCACCACTAAAAGGAATAGGAGGGTTAACCTGTGGTTCTGGGAACTCACTTGTCTTTTGTGCAACAAAATCATTAAGCAGTTTTTTTAATGTATTATTCTCATTAGTGAGATCTCTTAATCCTTGTGCAAGAATCTCCACCTTCTGATTTAAAGATGTTATTTGATTGGACATTTCCAGTGGGTCCATTATACCAGAGGTGTTATTTTATAGGCTTGATTATTCTGTGATAAGTGTACTAACACACCAATCCTTATGTTTAAGGAAAGTCCCCTTATATAGAATGGATTTGTATGCGTGACAACATTACCTAACAAATATGAATAAATGATAGGTACCTCTGTTGCTAGCAAGGTGTTAGGTGCTTTAACCAGATATCTGCACAATATTAACGAGTAGTTAAATTGAGCATTAACTTAACTGAATACACAGCTTAGAAACAGACCGGAAAGTTAGCAGTGTTAGATACATTAATAAAGTTCATCTTTAGCTGTAGATACAATTGATGCGGTCAAATACTGTTATAGAAATACTTGCGATTGTCTTTGGTATGATTAGTTCCTCAGTCAGAGTTTGTTACAGCTGCAGCTCTTAGACGGACTGAATCTGCAGAGCCTGTCAGCGTGAAATGACTACACCCAGCAGCTTTACTTGCAGCGTTGTGGCTCTGAGAATCAAACAGGCAATCCAGACTTAGATTTTCTCAAAGTAAAGTGCTGTTAGGTTTGCGGCAAAATATCAAAGGTTTGATGCTATGACTTTTGTAATCAGAGACATTTCATAGGTTTTGAGCTTTAGAATTTCTACAAAGGCTTAATATAAAGTTTTAGGAACAAACGATCAAGGGATTCCCTAACACTTCTGAAATAATCAAGCACTGAAGCTTGTGAAAGGGAGTTCCTTTATAGAGAGCTAACAGGGTGGAGTTTCTGAATTAAAGGGACATGCTACTGACAGGATATGACAATTACTGTGCATAATTATTAGGCAACTTAACAAAAAACAAATATATACCCATTTCAATTATTTATTTTTACCAGTGAAACCAATATAACATCTCAACATTCACAAATATACATTTCTGACATTCAAAAACAAAACAAAAACAAATCAGTGACCAATATAGCCACCTTTCTTTGCAAGGACACTCAAAAGCCTGCCATCCATGGATTCTGTCAGTGTTTTGATCTGTTCACCATCAACATTGCGTGCAGCAGCAACCACAGCCTCCCAGACACTGTTCAGAGAGGTGTACTGTTTTCCCTCCTTGTAAATCTCACATTTGATGATGGACCACAGGTTCTCAATGGGGTTCAGATCAGGTGAACAAGGAGGCCATGTCATTAGATTTTCTTCTTTTATACCCTTTCTTGCCAGCCACGCTGTGGAGTACTTGGACGCGTGTGATGGAGCATTGTCCTGCATGAAAATCATGTTTTTCTTGAAGGATGCAGATTTCTTCCTGTACAACTGCTTGAAGAAGGTGTCTTCCAGAAACTGGCAATAGGACTGGGAGTTGAGCTTGACTCCATCCTCAACCCAAAAAGGCCCCACAAGCTCATCTTTGATGATACCAGCCCAAACCAGTACTCCACCTCCACCTTGCTGGCGTCTGAGTCGGACTGGAGCTCTCTGCCTTTTACCAATCCAGCCACGGGCCCATCCATCTGGCCAATCAAGACTCACTCTCATTTCATCAGTCCATAAAACCTTAGAAAAATCAGTCTTGAGATATTTCTTGGCCCAGTCTTGATGTTTTAGCTTGTGTGTCTTGTTCAGTGGTGGTCGTCTTTCAGCCTTTCTTACCTTGGCCATGTCTCTGAGTATTGCACACCTTGTGCTTTTGGGCACTCCAGTGATGTTGCAGCTCTGAAATATGGCCAAACTGGTGGCAAGTGGCATCTTGGCAGCTGCACGCTTGAATTTTCTCAGTTCATGGGCAGTTATTTTGCGCCTTGGTTTTTCCACACGCTTCTTGTGACCCTGTTGACTATTTTGAATGAAACGCTTGATTGTTCGATGATCACGCTTCAGAAGCTTTGCAATTTTAAGAGTGCTGCATCCCTCTGCAAGATATCTCACTATTTTTGACTTTTCTGAGCCTGTCAAGTCCTTCTTTTGACCCATTTTGCCAAAGGAAAGGAAGTTGCCTAATAATTATGCACACCTGATATAGGGTGTTGATGTCATTAGACCACACCCCTTCTCATTACAGAGATGCACATCACCTAATATGCTTAATTGGTAGTAGGCTTTCGAGCCTATACAGCTTGGAGTAAGACAACATGCATAAAGAGGATGATGTGGACAAAATACTCATTTGCCTAATAATTCTGCACTCCCTATATAACCTTACCCTTCATGGTCATTTTGGTTATTTCTTCTAATAACAGATTGTCTAGTTTTTCATCCTGCAATGAAGGCCTATATACAACCCCTATTCTAAACACATTTTTATCTCTAATTTCCAAAGTCACCCAAATACTTTCCATCTCATCATTTGTTCCTACAATTTCAGTAACCTTTCTATTTTCATTTACATACAGATCAACTCCTCCACCTTTTTTTTCCTACTCTGTTCTTTTTAAATAACCTGTATCTAGGTATGACTATGTCCCAGTCATGCAAATCATTGTACCATGTTTCTGTTATAGCTACTAAATCCAAGTTGTCCCTAGTCATTATTGAAATGAGTTCAGGTAATTTATTTCCTAAGCTGCGAGCATTTGTGCTCATGGCACAAATAATGTTTCTACTAGAATTTCTGGAATTGTTACTTGGACTAACAGTTTTGGCATGCTGTGGGGGGCAGGTGGATATATTAATGCTACCCCCCTTTATTAGTTTAAATGATTTCCACCCCATTGCTGTATTGAAATGTGTGCAAGGAAATAGCACAAACATTGTAGGGGCCATTATATTGTAATTAAAAGGACATGGAATATAATAATATGTTAGAGCTGTACAGCATGTTGTTGAAAACCTAGGCATAATTGCAGAGGTCTCAGTTGAGACCGGGCCCACACCTCTAGGGTGGAGCCAGCCCCTCTATGTGCCCTCCGTAAAATACAGGACTCACAGTATAAGGAAAGTGTATGAGTTTGAATGGATATTTGCTTTTACAAATATGGCGGCAGGGTTTAAAAGATGACCCAAACTGTGTGGTTGTAAAGAAAAACCTACCCCCATAATTGTACAGGAAATCTAATGGGAAAGGTCAACTCACAATCACAGAGAAGCCGATCATCTTGCCCCGGTTCAGTTTCTGCTGATTTCAAACAGCCACAAAGGGCACTGTTATAATCTGGCTCTGCATATTTTATGAGTTGGAAACATGTTTTTTGGCCTGTTTGAAATATTCAGATACACACACAAGCTACATATTTAGTTTGTAGTCAGACCTTGTTTACTACAGAGATTTTATTTTATGCTTGGAATAAAAAAAATGACAACTTCTATTCAAATTGTTAAAACAATGGTTAAACTGACAAAATATTCCTCAATGTAAGCTCCTAAAAATCCTTGTGCTGTCATCAAGTAGTTGTAGAGCTTGGCAATAAAGTTTTATTCAATAATTTTTCTCTATGTTTAAAGATTTACATACCATGTGGTTATGTTAAACTTTCTCTCAGACAAGCTTTATAACTGAGTTTACTGCAAGGTCTGGGAAATAGTTTATAGCTATGTAGTTAATATAGATGTATTATTTATAAATTATATCTGCTCTATTTGGGAAATGTTAAAGTTCCTAATATTCTAATTACATCCGCAGAGTTTCCTCCTAGCTGTTGCTGGCTTAGGCTAAAAGTTGTGAAACCCTTTCAGCTAATATATTTCTGTATTTAACAAACTGAGCTCCACAAGCTGCAGACTAAACTGAGTGCACATTACATCTTGAGCAGCATTCTAAGGGGCCTATTTATCATGGCCCGAATGGGGCCAGATGCATCTGTTTCCGCGCGAGCCTTTAGGCCTCATCGGGAACAGGAGTTAAAAAGCAGCGGTCTTAAAACTGCTGCTCCTTAAATTGTACGCCACCTCTGAGGTGGCATACAGCAATCAGCCTGATCACATACAATCGGGTTGATTGACATCCACTGCTAGCGGCCGATTGGCTGCAAATCTGCAGGGGGCGGCTTTGCACAAGCAGTTTACCAGAACTTCTTGTGCAATGTTAAATGCCGACAGCGTATGCTGTCAGCATTTAGCGATGTCGGGTGGACATAAGCGCTACATCGGATCATGTCCATCCAACTCTTAAGAAATCGGCCCCTAAGAATTAACTGGGTGTACATCCCATAACTTAAGAAGTTCTCAGAAGAAACTCTGATATGGGCAGCTACCCAAGGGCAGAATGTGTGCAAAAAACAAAATCTATTAGGAATTAACCATTTAAACAAATACTGCAAAACAAAGGTTACCTGACATTTACTTGAATTCACAAAGCAGAGAATGTAATTAAATAAATAACATAAATATAAAAGAGGATGTCAGATCTTTTGGCTAAGAGAGGATAAGATCAAGTGTCATGTCAGTGCACCTTCAGTATCTGCATCTTAGCCTTCTAGCTGGCTTCTAACATTGCTTCTTTCTTTTTATTGTTCATATATTTTAGTCACATGTTAGTGAGAAAGAATAGAAAATAACCAAGTCAGCTAAACATAGGGATTATATAGCATCCTGAGGGGTACTGTATTACTTCTGTGTCTGGAGCCTTCTAATGGGTGTGAGAGTCAGATATCTCCTCCCAGTGGAATTCTTTAAAAGTCACATTCATTTTGATCTCTATGGGGCCGCTTTATCAAGGACGAACGTTCATTAATGCCCCTGTTTCCGTGCGAGCCTGAAGGTTCACCGGAAACAGCAGTTATGAAGCAGCGGTCTTAAGCCTCTGAGGCTGTAGAGATCAATTCTATACGATCGGGTTGATTGACACCCCCCGCTAGCGGCCAATTGGCCTCGAATCTGCAGGGCGCAGCATTGCACAAGCAGTTCACCAGAACTGCTTTTGCAATGTTAAATGCTGACAGCGTATGCTGTCGGCATTCAGCGATGTCTGTCGGACATGATACGCTACAGTGTATCATGTCGAACAGACATTGATAATTCCGCCTCTATGTGTCTTACACTATTTGAAGAGTTGACAAGCCATATACATAAAGTTGCTGCACTTGATAAAGCATTTTCTCCATACTTGCTGGCTCTAATAGTGACTGAGAACAGAAGAATTTTTACTTTTAGCGGCAGCCAGGGCAAGCCTTTGGGCAAGACGATCAACGTGGCCGCCTTGGGTCCCACAGTAAGGGGGTCTGCCGCACCGGTAAAAAAAATAATAATTTTTTTCAACTTTTTTTTTAATTATAATTTTTTTTAGCGCAATTTTTAGGTAGGGGAGGCCACGAGACAGTCAGTGGCTGGTCTGGGTGGCCATTTTTTTTTCTTTTAAAAAATTAAAAATGGAACTTATTGAGCCAATCCAGGGTATAGAGTTACATTATCACTGCAAAACTATGTATTTTTTCCAGCATCAATTGACCTTTCACATGATGTCTTTTTAACGGTATTTTTGTTTCTGGGTTAAATATGCTGCAATAACTATGAAATAATATATGTTTTCCACATATACTATATATTTTGACAAATTCAATCCTCTCACTGAGTGTAAATATATTTTTTTAATAAAAGTTCTAATACCTAATATTCCAGCACCAATTTTACATGCAGACAAGCTATATGGCTAAATTGTGGAAAAGCCTGTTTGCCTATTGGACTGTTTTGAAGTGCTTTTGATGCCACAAGAGAAAAAGCATATTTCACCAATAAAAAAGGTTTAAAACTACTGAATAAAATGTGTAATAAAGACAGGACTGGCCTGGGCAGCCATTTTTTTTTTCTTTCAAAAAGTCAAGTGGAACTTCTTGAGCAAAGGTTTACTAACCTAGCAATTTGTTAAATTTGCTGCTCACCACATGCATTTAGCACTACTATGTCACTATCTACTGCACATTTTATAATTCATGTGGTGAGCAGCACACTGTGGTGAGCAGCACACTGGAGAGAGTATTGTACATTGTGCAGCAGATAGTGACATGGCAGTGCTAAATACATGTGGTGAACAGCAGATTATATGCAGCAGATAGTGACATAGCAGTGCTAATTACATGTGGTGAGCAGCACACTGGAGAGAGCATTGTACATTGTGCAGCAGATAATGACATAGCAGTGCTAAATACATGTGGTGAGCAGCAAATTATGTGCAGCAGATAGTAACATAGCAGTGCTAAATACATGTGGTGAGCAGCAGATTATGTGCAGCAAATATTGACATAGCAGTGCTAAATACATGTGGTAAGCAGCATATAGTGACATAGCAGTGCTAAATACATGTGGTGAGCAGCAGATTATGTGTAGCAGATAGTGACATAGCAGTGCTAAATACATGTGGTGAGCAGAAAATTATGTGCAGCAGATAGTAACATAGCAGTGCTAAATACGTGTGGTGAGCAGCAGATTATGTGCAGCAAATAGTGACATAGCAGTGCTAAATACATGTGGTGAGCAGCAGATAGTGACATAGCAGTGCTAAATACATGTGGTGAGCAGCAGATTGAATGAGAGAACAGCACCTCCTGTTTAAACTGAGAAAACAAAGAACTTAGATGAATTTTAAAACATCTGAGTCATTTACATAATGTATTAAACTCTGCATACAGCTTTGATGTTTATTTGTTATAACACGTCTGTAGTACACACACACACACACACATATATATATATATATATATATATATATATATAAATATATATATATATATATATATATATATATATATATATGTGTGTGTGTGTGTATAATTAGAAGGTGGGTAATACAAGTATGAACTCTGGTATCATCTTGGCAATATCATCTTCAAGTAAATTTGTATAAGGTAATTTGGGGAGACAAGCTAAGAGGAGCACAATGACTAAGGTTATAGTATATGTGTTTAAAGAGTTTCTGATGCTAATGAAGCTGTTTTTTTCTGTATTTCTTGTGATATATTTGTGGCATGGACCATTAATTTGTGGTATGGCAAGTGCTTTGATTTCTGTGACATCCAAAAATAATACATCCCACTGTTGTGATAAATTAAATTTACTTTTATATACTTATCAATCTTAATTTGACAATTAGACCTTGACTAAAATGTGTCCACCACTGAAATGCATTGTGTTTATGTGAGTCAGAGTGAAAGTGTGTTTGTGTGAGAGAAAATGTGTGTGTGTATGTGAGAGAATGTGTGTGAGAGAGAGAAAGTGTGTGTGTGTGTGGGCTGTGTGTGTGTGTGTGTGGGCTGCTGTGTGGGCTGTGTGTGTGTGGGCTGCTGTGTGTGTGTGTGGGCTGTGTGTGTTTGTGTGCGGGCTGTGTGTGTGTGTGTGTGTGTGGGTACACCTGTGTATGTGTGTGGATGTATGTGTATATAAGTATCTCTGTGGGTGTATTATATCTGTGTGTTTGTGTGGTACAGTGCATTGCCCCATTTCTTTTAAGTATCTTTTGTTCTGGGTAGAGGCCCCGCGCTGTCAATCTGCCTAGAGACCTGCACAGAAAAATAAGGTCCAGTTCAACTCAACTGTTCCTAATTGTCAGCATAATTTTTCATTATATACATAAACAGTTGTTCCAATAGTACAAATAGTATATTGCAATATATACAATATTATAGTGCTCCACATTAGTGGATTTATATGTTTTTTTTAATATAAAATGTCGTGCATTACCATAAATGATTTTTCTTCTATTTTTTATTTTATTTTAAAAGCTGTGGGGTTGGGGCGGAGATTGGGTGGGGTTGGGGGCAGAGATTGGGCGGGGTTGGGGGTGGAGATAGGGCAGGATTGGGGTGGATATTGGGTGGGGTTGTGGGCGGGGAAAAAGGGGGCCCCATTTTGTCATCCTGCCTTGGGCCCCCAATGGCTAGGGCCGGCCCTGGCGGCAACTGTACCCCCAAAAGTGTAACACATACATTGTGGTCAATTTATCAACCCATCAATGCATCTGGTCTTAAGACCGCTGCTCCTTAACTCGTCCGCCACATCTAAGGATACGATGGAGTTGATTGAAACCCCCTGCTACCGGACGATTGGCTACAAATGTGCAGGGGGCTGCATTTCACAAACATTTCACTAGAAATGCTTGTGCAATGATAAATGCCGCCTGCACATTAGTAAATCTGCCCCTTTATGTTTACATGTAGTTATGTTGAAAAATGACTAAAATACTGCACTTCATAGATGCTTTTTGTGTTCTATCCCTCCATTGTTATTTTCACTCTCTACTTGATACTGCTACAGGCATGTGGTAGCACCAATCTAACAGCAGCATACAGCAAATAAATGTTTTCTTACCTATAAAAAAATACTAAAATACATTTCTCTTGTTAAGTGTGTTCAGTCCACGGGTCATCCATTACTTATGGGATATATTCTCCTTCCCAACAGGAAGTTGCAAGAGGATCACCCAAGCAGAGCTGCTATATAGCTCCTCCCCTCACACGTCATACCCAGTCATTCTCTTGCAACCCTCAACAAAGAAGGAGGTCGCGAGAGGAGCTGGAGTTTTTACTTAACTATTCTTCAATCAAAAGTTTGTTATTTTAAATGGCACCGGAGTGTGCTGTTTTTCTATCTCTGGCAGTATTTGGAAGAAGAACTGCCTGCGGTTTTTATCTATGATCTTAGCAGGCGTAACTAAGATCCACTGGCTGTTCTCGACATTTTGATGAGTGGGGTAACTTCAGAAACTGGGAATAGCATGCAGGGTCCTCCGCAAATGAGGTATGTGCAGTACTTTATTTTCTGGGAATGGAATTGACTAAGAAAATACTGCTGTTACCATATGATGTAAGTACAGCCTTAAATGCAGTAGTAGCAACTGGTATCAGGCTGATAAATGTATGCGCAGTTGAGTTATATTCTAGGGACTAGAATTTGACTGAGAAAATACTGTTAACACTGAAATAATACTTAAGCCTTCTCTGCAGTGGTAGTGACTGGTAGCAGGCTTAGTGATAGCTTTGCATGACATTGAAACATGTTGTTTTTTAATAAAAACGTTTACTGGCATGTTATTCGTTTTTGTGATGTACTTTGGTGATAAATCGCTTTGGGCATGATTTTTTTCCACATGGCTAACATACTTTTCTGCATGGAAACCGTTATATCAGGGCTCCCACTGTTGTGATTGGAGTGGGAGGGCCCTTGTTTTAGCGCCTTGTTGCGCAGTTAAAATTATTGCACAGTCTTTCTGCTTCTTCCTCCTTGATCCAGGACGTCTCTAGAGAGCTCAGGGGTCTGCAAATTTCATTTGTGAGGGAGGTAATCAGTCACAGCAGATCTGTGACAGTGTGCTGACTGTGATTAAAAGCGTTAAATCTTAATTGATATCTGTTTTATCCGTTTTGGGTATTGAGGGGTTAATCATCCTTTTGCTAATGGGTGCAATCCTCTGCTAATAATACACTTCTTGTTAAGAATTGTTTAATTATATCTGTATTTTTGAAGCGCTGCAGCGTTTTTTATATTGCTTGTAAACTTATTGAAAGTGATTTCCAAGCTTGTTAGTTTCATTGCTGAGTCTGTTTTAAACATGTCTGATTCAGAGGAAACTGTTCGTTCATCATGTTCAAAAGCCAATGTGGAGCCCAATAGAACGATGTGTACCAATTGTATTGATATTGCTTTGAATAAAAGTCAATCTGTACCGATAAAGAAGCTATCTCCAGACAACGAGGGGGAAGTTATGCCGCCTAACTCTCCTCACGTGTCAGTACCTGCGTCTCCCGCTCGGGAGATGCATAGGATTGAGACACCTAGTACGTCTAGGCCCTTACAAATCACTTTACATGATATGGCTAATGTTATGAAAGAAGTATTATATAATATGCCCGAATTAAGGGGCAAACGCGATAGCTCTGGGTTAAGGACAGAGCGCGCTGATGACACGAGGGCCATGTCTGATACTGTGTCACAACTTGCAGAACATGAGGACGGTGAACTTTATTCTGTCGGTGACGGTTCTGATCCGGGGAGACCGGATTCAGAAATTTCGAATTTTAAATTTAAACTTGAGAACCTCCGTGTGTTACTAGGGGAGGTATTAGCGGCTCTGAATGATTGCGACACGGTGGCAATTCCAGAGAAATTGTGTAGGTTGGATAGATACTATGCAGTACCGGTGTGTACTGACGTTTTTCCTATACCAAAAAGACTTACAGAAATTATAAGTAAGGAGTGGGATAGACCCGGTGTGCCTTTTTCCCCTCCCCCGATATTTAGAAAAATGTTCCCTATAGACGCCACCACACCAGACTTATGGCAGACGGTCCCTAAGGTGGAGGGAGCAGTTTCTACGTTAGCCAAGCGTACCACTATCCCGGTTGAGGATAGCTGTGCTTTCTCAGATCCAATGGATAAAAAATTAGAGGGTTATCTTAAGAAAATGTTTGTTCAACAGGGTTTTATATTGCAGCCTCTTGCATGCATTGCGCCTGTCACGGCTGCAGCGGCTTTCTGGTTTGAGTCTCTGGAAGAGGCGATTCGCACAGAGCCATTAGATGAGGCCTTGAGAAAAGTTAGAACCCTTAAGCAAGCTAATGCGTTTGTTTCAGATGCTGTAGTACATCTAACCAAACTTACGGCTAAAAATTCCGGATTCGCCATACAGGTGCGCAGAGCGCTCTGGCTTAAATCCTGGTCAGCGGATGTAACTTCCAAGTCTAAACTACTTAACATTCCTTTCAAAGGGCAGACCTTATTCGGGCCCGGCTTGAAGGAAATTATTGCTGACATTACGGGAGGTAAGGGCCACGCCCTTCCTCAGGACAGGGCCAAACCAAAGGCCAAACAGTCTAATTTTCGTGCCTTTCGTAACTTCAAGGCAGGAGCAGCATCGACTTCCTCCGCTACAAAACAGGAAGGAACTACTGCTCGTTACAGACAAGGTTGGAAAGGCAACCAGTAATGGAACAAGGGCAAGCAGGCCAGAAAGCCTACTCCCGCCCCTAAGACAGCATGAAGTCAGGGCCCCCTATCCAGAGACGGATTTAGTGGGGGGCAGACTTTCTCTCTTTGCCCAGGCTTGGGCAAGAGATGTGCAGGATCCCTGGACGTTAAAGATTATATCTCAGGGATACCTTCTGGATTTCAAATCCTCTCCTCCACAAGGGAGGTTCCATCTTTCGAGGTTATCGACGAACCTAGTAAAGAGAGAGGCATTTCTACAATGTGTACAAGACCTCTTACTCATGGGGGTGATCCACTCAGTTCCACGATCGGAACAGGGACAAGGATTTTACTCAAATCTATTTGTGGTTCCCAAAAAAGAGGGAACCTACAGACCAATCTTGGACTTACAGATCCTAAACAAATTCCTAAGGGTACCATCGTTCAAGATGGAAACCATTCGAACCATCCTACCCATGATCCAAGAGGGTCAATATATGACCACGGTGGACTTAAAGGATGCTTACCTTCATATACCGATTCACAAAGATCATTATCGGTACCTGAGGTTTGCCTTTCTAGACAGGCATTACCAATTTGTGGCTCTTCCCTTCGGGTTAGCCACGGCCCCGAGAATTTTTACGAAGGTTCTGGGCTCACTTCTGGCGGTACTAAGACCATGAGGCATAGCGGTGGCTCCGTACCTAGAAGACATTCTGATACAAGCGTCAAGTTTTCAGAATGCAAAGTCTCATACAGAGATAGTTCTAGCATTTCTGAGGTTGCATGGGTGGAAAGTGAACGTGGAAAAGAGTTCTCTGTTACCACTCACAAGGGTTCCTTTTTTAGGGACTCTTATAGATTCTGTAGAGATGAAGATTTACCTGACGGAGTCCAGGTTATCTAAGATTCTCAATGCTTGCTGTGTCCTTCATTCCATTCCAAGCCCATCAGTAGCTCAGTGCATGGAGGTAATCGGCTTAATGGTCGCGGCAATGGACATAGTGCCATTTGCGCGCCTGCATCTCAGACCGCTGCAACTATGCATGCTCAGTCAATGGAACGGGGATTACTCAGATCTGTCCCCTTTGCTAAATCTGGACCAGGAGACCAGAGATTCGCTTCTCTGGTGGTTGTCACTGGTTCATCTGTCCAAAGGAATGACCTTTCGCAGGCCAGATTGGACAATTGTAACAACGGATGCCAGCCTTCTAGGCTGGGGAGCAGTCTGGAATTCCCTGAATGCTCAGGGATCGTGGACTCAGGAGGAGAAACTCCTCCCAATAAACATTCTAGAATTAAGAGCAATATTCAATGCTCTTCTCGCTTGGCCTCAGTTAGCAAAGCTGAGGTTCATCAGATTTCAGTCGAACAATATCACGATTGTGGCTTACATCAATCATCAGGGGGGAACCAGGAGTTCCCTAGCAATGTTGGAAGTCTCGAAGATAATTCGCTGGGCAGAGTCTCACTCTTGCCACCTGTCAGCGATTCACATCCCAGGCGTAGAGAACTGGGAGGCGGATTTCCTAAGTCGCCAGACCTTTCATCCGGGAGAGTGGGAACTTCACCCGGAGGTATTTGCTCAACTGATTCGTCGTTGGGGCAAACCGGATCTGGATCTCATGGCATCTCGCCAGAACGCAAAGCTTCCTTGTTACGGATCCAGGTCCAGGGACCCGGGAGCGGTGCTGGTAGATGCATTAGCAGCCCCTTGGGTTTTCAACATAGCTTATGTGTTTCCACCATTTCCGTTGCTACCTCGGCTGATTGCCAGGATCAAACAGGAGAGGGCATCTGTAATTCTGATAGCGTCTGCGTGGCCACGCAGGACCTGGTATGCAGACCTAGTGGACATGTCGTCCTGTCCACCATGGTCTCTTCCTCTGAGGCAGGACCTTCTAATTCAGGGTCCTTTCAACCATCCAAACCTAATTTCTCTGAGGCTGACTGCCTGGAAATTGAACGCTTGATTCTATCAAAGGGTGGGTTTTCGGATTCGGTTATTGATACATTAATACAGGCTTGGAAACCTGTGACAAGAAAGATTTACCATAAGATATGGCGTAAATATTTATATTGGTGCGAATCCGAGAGTTACTCATGGAGTAAGGTTAGGATTCCTAGGATATTAGCTTTTCTACAAGAGGGTTTAGAAAAGGGTTTATCCGCTAGTTCGCTAAAGGGACAGATTTCAGCTCTGTCTATTCTTTTACACAAACGTCTGGCAGAGCATCCAGACGTCCAGGCCTTTTGTCAGGCTTTGGTTAGAATTAAGCCTGTGTTTAAAGCTGTTGCTCCTCCGTGGAGCTTAAACTTGGTTCTTAAAGTTCTTCAGGGTGTTCCGTTTGAACCCCTTCATTCCATTGATATTAAGCTTTTATCTTGGAAAGTTTTGTTTTTGATGGCTATTTCCTCGGCTCGAAGAGTCTCTGAGTTATCTGCCTTACATTGTGATTCTCCTTATCTGATCTTTCATTCAGACAAGGTAGTTCTGCGTACTAAACCTGGGTTCTTGCCTAAGGTTGTTTCTAACAGGAATATCACTCAAGAGATTGTTGTTCCATCATTATGTCCTAACCCTTCTTCAAAGAAGGAACGTCTTTTGCATAATCTAGACGTGGTCCGTGCTCTGAAGTTCTACTTACAGGCAACTAAAGATTTTAGACAAACTTCTTCTCTGTTTGTCGTTTACTCTGGACATAGGAGAGGTCAAAAGGCTTCGGCTACCTCTCTCTTTTTGGCTTCGTAGCATAATACGTTTAGCCTATGAGACTGCTGGACAGCAGCCTCCTGAAAGAATTACAGCTCATTCCACCAGAGCTGTGGCTTCCACCTGGGCCTTTAAGAATGAGGCCTCTGTTGAACAGATTTGCAAGGCTGCAACTTGGTCTTCACTTCATACTTTTTCCAAATTTTACAAATTTGACACTTTTGCTTCTTTGGAGGCTGGTTTTGGGAGAAAGGTTCTACAGGCAGTGGTTCCTTCTGTTTAATGTTCCTGCCTTGTCCCTCCCATCATCCGTGTACTTAGCTTTGGTATTGGTATCCCATAAGTAATGGATGACCCGTGGACTGAACACACTTAACAAGAGAAAACATAATTTATGCTTACCTGATAAATTTATTTCTCTTGTAGTGTGTTCAGTCCACTGCCCGCCCTGTCTTTTTCAGGCAGGTTCTAAATTTTAAAAATTATAACTCCAGTCACCACTGCACTTTATAGTTTCTCCTTTCTCGTCTTGTTTCGGTCGAATGACTGGATATGACGTGTGAGGGGAGGAGCTATATAGCAGCTCTGCTTGGGTGATCCTCTTGCAACTTCCTGTTGGGAAGGAGAATATATCCCATAAGTAATGGATGACCCGTGGACTGAACACACTACAAGAGAAATAAATTTATCAGGTAAGCATAAATTATGTTTTTTACCACCTAAGTACTAGTTTGTTTAGTTCTTAAGGCATAATTTGTTGAAAAGCATAAATAGGTTAAAGGGACAGTCTAGTATAAATTAAACTTTCATTATTCAGATAGGATTTTTAATTTTAATCAAATTTCCAATTTACTTTTATCATCAAATTTGCCTTTTTTCTCTTAGTTTAAACTAAACATAGGTAGGCTCATATGCTAATTTCTAAGCCTTTGAGGGCTGCCTCTTATCACATGCTTTTTAAATCTCTTTTCAACACAAAGAGACAGAAAGTACACGTGGGCCATATAGATAACACTGTGTTCAGGCACAGGGCGTTATTTAAGATTTAGCACAAAACAATGCTAAATTTAATACAATAGATAATAAACAGTCACAGTCATGTGATCAGGGGGCTGGAAGAAGGTTTCTAGATACAAGGTAATCACAGAGGTAAAAAATATATTAATAGAACTGTGTTGGTTATGCAAAACTGGGGAATGGGTAATAAAGGGATTATCTATCTTTTAAAACAATAACAATTCTATGGTAGACTGTCCCTTTAATAAGAAAATGAAGCAAAGCATATAATAGAAGTGCATTGGGAATTTGTTTAAAATTGTATGTTCTATCAAAATAGTAAAAGAAAAATAAAGTTTTATGTATTTCTAATATATATACATGGAAAAAGCCATATAATTCAGTAATATTACACTCTTAAAACAAAATAAATATATACATGTATGATGGTATCACAGCCACAGTTTACAGTCAGATGATTTGTATTTTAAAGGGACTTTAAACAATAAGTACATTTTATGCAACCTCTAGTTATAGCTGCCACCATATTGGAACATAGGTTACACTGCAATTATCTGAAAGCACATGTGCAGACACTTCAACACTGGAATGCAGTGAAAGATAGATTTCAACATGGTGGCAGGGAATACCCTTAATACTATGGGGCCTAGTTATCAAGCCGTCAACCTCAAATACGCTGGAATACCGCAGCGTATTTGTGGCGAGGCTGATTCGCCTTAGTTATCAAAGGCTAGATCCCGGCAAAAGTAGAATTTTGTGACGTAAACTTCGATCCGCCGGACTCAGTCCGACACAGATCGATTCTTACGTCACTCCAGATGTTCCGCCCACAAGTGCGGCACAATCTGACTACTTTTGCTAGTTATCAAAAAACTAGCAGGTACGCTCGGCACTTTTATGGCCCAGCGTACCTGGTTTTTAAACCGCCACCCTGGAGGAGGCGGATCCCATAGGAATCAATGGGAGTCTGACCATAGCGAAAGTACAAGTTCGCTGCTGCCAGACATCCCATTGATTCCTATGGGAGCTGTCTACACCTAACACCCTAACATGTACCCCGAGTCTAAACACCACTAATCTGTCCCCCCTACACCGCTGCAACTAAATAAAGTGTTTAACCCCTAAACCGCCACTCCCGGAGGCCACCGCAAGCTACTCTATACATATTAACCCCTAAACCGCCACTCCCGGAGCCAACCGCAACTATAATAAATGTCTTAACCCCTAAACCGCCGCTCCCGGAGCCCACCGCCACCTACATTATACCTAGTAACCCCTATCCTGCCCCCCCTATACCATCGCCCTCTATAATAAAGTTATTATCCCCTATCCTGCTGATCCCGCACCTCACCGCAAATAAATAAATAGTTTAACCCCTAAACCGCCGCTCCCTGAACCCGCCGCAACCTATATTAAATTTGTTAACCCCTATCCTGCCCCCCCTACACCGTCGCCACCTATAATAAATTTATTAACCCCTATCCTGCCCCCCTACACCGTCGCCACCTATAATAAATTTATTAACCCCTATTCTGCCCCCCACTACACCGCCGCCACTGTAATAAAATTATTAACCCCTAAACCTAAGTCTAACACTAACCCTAACACCCCCCTAACTTAAATATTAATTAAACAAATCTAAATAATATTTCTCTTATTAACTAAGTTAATCCTATTTAAAACTAAATACTTACCTGTAAAATAAACCCTAATATAGCTACAATATAAATAATAATTATATTGTAGCTATCTTAGGATTTATTTTTATTTTACAGGTAACTTTCCATTTATTTTAACTAGGTACAATAGCTATTAAATAGTTATTAACTATTTAATAGCTTACCTAGCTAAAATAAAGAGAAATGTACCTGTAAACTAAAAACTAACCTAAGTTACAATTACACCTAACACTACACTATACTTTAATAAATTATTCCTATTTAAAACTAAATACTTACCTGTAAAATAAACCCTAAGATAGCTACAATATAATTAATAATTACATTGTAGCTATCTTAGGATTTATATTTATTTTACAGGTAACTTTGTATTTATTTTAGCTAGTTAGAATAGTTATTAAATAGTTATTATTAACTATTTAATAACTACCTAGCTAAAAGAAATACAAAATTACCTGTAAAATAAATCCTAACCTAAGTTACAATTAAACCTAACACTACACTATCATTACATTAATTAAATAAATTAACTACAAATAACTACAATTAAATACAATTACATAAACTAACTAAAGTACAAAAAATAAAAAAAAGCTAAGTTACAAAAAATAAAAAAAATAAGTTACAAACATTTTAAAAATATTACAACAATTTTAAGCTACTTACACCTAATCTAAGCCCCCTAATAAAATAACAACCCCCCCCAAAATAAAAAAATGCCCTACCCTATTCTAAATTAAAAAAGTTCAAAGCTCTTTTACCTTACCAGCCCTTAAAAGGGCCTTTTGTGGGGGCATGCCCCAAAGAATTCAGCTCTTTTGCCTGTAAAAGAAAAATACAACCCCCCCCACATTAAAACCTACCACCCACATACCCCTAATCTAACCCAAACCCCCCTTAAAATAACCTAACACTAATCCCCTGAAGATCATCCTACCTTGAGTCGTCTTCACTCAGCTGAGCAGCGATGGAACCGAAGTGGACATCCGGAGCGGAAGAAGTTATCCTCCAAGGGGCGCTGAAGAAATCTTCCATCCGATGAAGTGATCCTCCAAGCGGCGCTGAAGAAGTCTTCGATCCGGGCGATGTCATTTTCCAAGAGGCGCTGAAGAAGTCTTCTATCCGGGCGATGTCATCTTCCAAGCCGGGTCTTGAATCTTCATCCCGCCGACGCGGAACATCCTTCTTTACCGACGGAATACGACGAATGAAGGCTCCTTTAAGGGACGTCATCCAAGATGGCGTCCCTTCAATTCCGATTGGCTGATAGGATTCTATCAGCCAATCGGAAATAAGGTAGGAAAAATCTGATTGGCTGATTGAATCAGCCAATCAGATTCAAGTTCAATCCGATTGGCTGATCCAATCAGCCAATCAGATTGAGCTTGCATTCTATTGGCTGTTCCGATCAGCCAATAGAATGCAAGCTCAATCTGATTGGCTGATTGGATCAGCCAATCGGATTGAACTTGAATCTGATTGGCTGATTCAATCAGCCAATCAGATTTTTCCTACCTTAATTCCGATTGGCTGATAGAATCCTATCAGCCAATCGGAATTGAAGGGACGCCATCTTGGATGACGTCCCTTAAAGGAGCCTTCATTCGTCGGTAGTCCGTCGGTAAAGAACGATGTTCCGCGACGGCGATGAAGATTGAAGACCCGGCTTGGAAGATGACATCGCCCGGATAGAAGACTTCTTCAGCACCTCTTGGAAGATGACATCGCCCGGATCGAAGACTTCTTCAGCGCCGCTTGGAGGATCACTTCATCGGATGGAAGATTTCTTCAGCGCCGCTTGGAGGATAACTTCTTCCGCTCCGGATGCCCACTTCGGTTCCATCGCTGCTCAAGGTAGGATGATCTTCAGGGGATTAGTGTTAGGTTATTTTAAGGGGGGTTTGGGTTAGATTAGGGGTATGTGGGTGGTGGGTTTTAATGTTGGGGGGGGTTGTATTTTTCTTTTACAGGCAAAAGAGCTGAATTCTTTGAGGCATGCCCCCACAAAGGCCCTTTTAAGGGCTGGTAAGGTAAAAGAGCTTTGAACTTTTTTAATTTAGAATAGGGTAGGGCATTTTTTTATTTTTGGGGGGTTTGTTATTTTATTAGGGGGCTTAGATTAGGTGTAAGTAGCTTAAAATTGTTGTAATATTTTTAAAATGTTTGTAACTTATTTTTTTTATTTTTTGTAACTTACCTTTTTTTATTTTTTGTACTTTAGTTAGTTTATGTAATTGTATTTAATTGTAGCTATTTGTAGTTAATGTATTTAATTAATGTAATGATAGTGTAGTGTTAGGTTTAATTGTAACTTAGGTTAGGATTTATTTTACAGGTAATTTTGTATTTCTTTTAGCTAGGTAGTTATTAAATAGTTAATAATAACTATTTAATAACTATTCTAACTAGCTAAAATAAATACAAAGTTACCTGTAAAATAAATATAAATCCTAAGATAGCTACAATGTAATTATTAATTATATTGTAGCTATCTTAGGGTTTATTTTACAGGTAAGTATTTAGTTTTAAATAGGAATAATTTATTAAAGTATAGTGTAGTGTTAGGTGTAATTGTAACTTAGGTTAGTTTTTAGTTTACAGGTACATTTCTCTTTATTTTAGCTAGGTAAGCTATTAAATAGTTAATAACTATTTAATAGCTATTGTACCTATTTAAAATAAATTGAAAGTTACCTGTAAAATAAAAATAAATCCTAAAATAGCTACAATATAATTATTATTTATATTGTAGCTATATTAGGGTTTATTTTACAGTTAAGTATTTAGTTTTAAATAGGATTAACTTAGTTAATAAGAGAAATATTATTTAGATTTATTTAATTAATATTTAAGTTAGGGGGGTGTTAGGGTTAGTGTTAGACTTAGGTTTAGGGGTTAATAATTTTATTACAGTGGCGGCGGTGTAGTGGGGGGCAGGATAGGGGTTAATACATTTATTATAGGTGGCGACGGTGTAGGGGGGCAGGATAGGGGTTAATAAATTTATTATAGGTGGCGACGGTGTAGGGGGAGCAGAATAGGGGTTAATAAATTTAATATAGGTTGCGGCGGGTTCAAGGAGCGGTGGTTTAGGGGTTAAACTATTTATTTATTTGCGGCGAGGTGCGGGATCAGCAGGATAGGGGTTAATAACTTTATTATAGAGGGCGACGGTATAGGGGGGGCAGGATAGGGGTTACTAGGTATAATGTAGGTGGCAGCGGTGTCCGGGAGCGGCGGTTTAGGGGTTAATACATTTATAAGAGTTATGGCGGGGTCTAGGAGCGGCGGTTTAGGGGTTAGTAACTTTATTTAGTTGCGGGAGACTCCGGGGGCGCTGTTATAGGGGGTAGAACAGTGTAGTTTAGTGTGAGTGCTTAGTGACAGGCTAGCAATAAAGCTGTCAAAAAGCCGAAGAGCAGCGAGATCGGATGAGTGATAACTCTCACAGCCCGCTGCTCATCGCCCCATACTTTTTGACAGCTTTTTGACAGCTTTTTTGATAACTTAGGCGAATTTGGCAGGTCCGCGGCAGCGATGTGAGGCGAGCTTAAGCGGGCGTATTGGGCCGGAGAAGGCAGGAAAAGTAGACACGTTGATAACTAGGCCCCTATGTTTATAAAATGAATTTAAAGGGACAGCCTACTCCAGAATTTGTATTGTATAAAAAGATAGGTAATCCCGTTATTGCCCATTCCCCAGTTTTGCTTAATATATATAAAAATCGTAAATCTACATTAAGGAGCTTATTCAATGATGGCAAACAAAGATAAGATCATTGGAAGCTGAATTCTCAGGTAGATTTACAAGATATAACGTAGCAGTTATAGGTAAGATTTATTGTTCAAAGAAAATGTATACATAGAAATTAGCTTAGACTTGTTATTTATCAAGGACACAGTATATCACCATGTAAAAATAATTTATACTTTACCTTTATTACCTACTAGTCCTAAAGCCCGTGTACACAGGCCAAAATCCCTGTCCACTTGGATTCCCTCTCTCCTTCCCTGCCGCTCTCAATAGTTTTTTTTCTCTTTTGCTCTCTCTCTTCCCCTCTCTTTTGCTCTCTCTTCCCCCTCTATCTTGCTCTCTCTTTCCCCCCTCTCTTTTGCTCTCTCTCTCCCCCATCTCTTTTGCTCTCTGTCTTGGCAGGTCCGTGGCGGCGATGTGAGGCGAGCTTAAGCGGGCGTATTGGGCCGGCGAAGGCAGGAAAAGTAGACACTATGATAACTAGGCCCCTATGTTTATAAAATGAATTTAAAGGGACAGCCTACTCCAGAATTTGTATTGTATAAAAAGATAGGTAATCCCATTATTGCCCATTCCCCAGTTTTGCTTAACCGTCACAGTTATATTAAAATAGAAACATAGAAACATAGAAACATAGATATTGACGGCAGATAAGAGCCATAGGCCCAGCAAGTCTGCCCGACCTTACCTAACAGTATAAACTTATCTAGTTCGTAGGATAGCCCTATGCTTGTCCCATGCATTTTTAAAGTCCCCCACAGTGTTTGTTGCTACTACCTCTTGAGGAAGTTTATTCCATAAATCAATCACTCTTTCTGTAAAGAAGTGCTTCCTCAAATTACTTCTGAATCTACTACCCTTTAGCTTGAGCTCATGACCCCTTGTTCTTGAATTTTCCATTTTATGTAAAATACCCACAGCCTCAGTTTTACTAAACCCTTTAATGTACTTGAAAGTTGCTATCATATCACCTCTTTCCCTTCTCTCCTCTAAGCTATACATATTTAGGTCATTGAGCCTATCCTGGTAAGTTTTATTTTTTAGACCATGTACCATTTTGGTAGCCCTCCTTTGCACAGATTCAAGTTTGTTAATATCCTTCTGAAGATATGGTCTCCAGAACTGCACACAATACTCAAGATGAGGCCTAACTAATGATCTATAAAGTGGCATAAGAACCTTACTATTTCTGCTGCAAATACCTCTACCAATACATCCAAGCATTCTGCTAGCCTTACTCGCTGCATTACTACATTGTTTACTAAGTTTTAAATCATCTGAAATAATAATTCCCAAGTCCTGTTCCTCGTCTGTAACAGTCAGTAAAGTGTCATTGAGTCTGTAATTAACATTTGGATTTTTCTTCCCTAAATGCATTATTTTACACTTTGCTGTGTTAAACTTTAGACCCCAGTCATTTGTCCAATCCTCCAATTGTTGTATATCACTTCTCATTTTGTCTACCCCCCCTGGAACATCCACTCTGTTGCAAATTTTTGTATCATCTGCAAAGAGACATACTTTCCCCTGTAGCCCTTTGCTGATATCGCAGATAAATATGTTAAACAAAACAGGCCCCAGAACTGACCCCTGAGGAACACCACTAGTAACAGCCCCCTCTGCTGAATGAACTCCATTTACTAAGACACTTTGTTTTCTGTCCTTAAGCCAGCATTCCACCCAGTTCACAATTTTTGAATCTAGACCAAGGAGATATAGTTTGTGAATAAGTTTATTGTGTGGGACGGTGTCAAATGCTTTGCTGAAATCTAGATATGCTACATCAACTGCTCCTCCCTTGTCTAATACTTTTGTTACATAATCAAAGAAGTCAATTAGATTAGTCTGACATGATCTCCCTGAAGTAAAACCATGCTGATTTTGGTCCTCTAAATTGTTTGTCTTTATGTAAGTCATAATTCTTTCTTTTAAGAGGCTTTCCATTAATTTCCCTACTACTGAATTTAAACTAACTGGCCTGTAGTTGCCAGATTCTTCTCTACTGCCCTTTTTATGAAGGGGTATTACATTTGCTATTCTCCAATCATCTGGGACAGCTCCTGTTAATAGTGACTGATTAAACAGATCAGTTAATGGGACAGTTAGCACTGATCGAAGTTCTTTTAAAACCCTTGGATGAATATTATCAGGACCCACTGCCTTTGTAACATTTATTTTTGATAATGCTAACAAAACCTCATCCTCTGTAAAAAGATTACTGTTAAGCTTGTTTCTATTTTTCGTAGCATCCCTTAATGTAGACATTGTATCTTCACAATCTTTAGTGAAAACAGAACAGAAGTAATCATTGAGACAGTCTGCAATCTGCTTATCTCCTTCTATTATTCTACCATCAACTGATTTCAATTTTACTATTCCTACCTTATTTTTTCTTCTTTCACTGATATATCTAAAGAATGTTTTGTCCCCATGTTTTACTGACTGTGCTATCTTCTCTTCTGCATGAGCTTTAACCTTCCTAATTAACTGCTTAGTCTTTTTTTGTTGGAGTCTCCATATTTTCATATCATCATCTGCTTGTGTGTGTCTGTAATTTTTATAAGCTATCTTTTTTGTCTTTACAGCATGTGCAACTTCTTTGGAAAACCAAATTGGTTTCCGCTTTCTTTTACTTTTACAGACATGTCTAATACAGTGTGCGGTTGCATCTAAAATGGCACCTTTCACAAATTCCCACTGTTCTTGAACCCCTGTAATAAGAGTTTTCCCCTTTAAATAGTTCTTTAGGTATTCTCCCATTAATGAAAAATCTGCCGTCCTAAAGTCTAAAACTTTTGTTTTAGTCTGGGTGGACAGTTCCTGAACATGAATACTAAACCAAACAGATTGATGATCACTGGATCCTAAGTTCTCACCTACAGACACATCTGAAACTGTATCACTGTTTGTAAGTATTAGATCTAATATAGCTTCCTTACGAGTTGGTTCCTTGACTAATTGTTCAAGTGATTCCCCTAGCAGAGATTCAAGAATATACCTGCTTCTAGCCGATCTAGCAGAAGGAATCTTCCAGTCTATATCTGGCAAATTAAAGTCCCCCAGTACTATAACCTTACCCTTCATGGTCATTTTGGTTATTTCATCTAATAACAGATTGTCCAGTTTTTCATCCTGCAATGGATATACAACCCCTATTTACCACTGTGATTACCTTGTATCTAAGCCTCTGCAGACTGCCCTCTTATTTCAGTTATTTTTTTACAGGCTTGCATTATAGCCAATCAGTCCCTTCTCATAAGTAACTCTATGTGAGTGAGCACAATATGGCACACATGAACTAACGCCTTCTAGGTGTGAAAAACTGTCAAATGCATTCAGGTAAGAAAATTGGAAATTTGTTTAAAATTACATGTCCTATCTGAATCATGACAGCTTCATTTTTATTAGACTGTCCCTTTAAGCATGGGAACAACTTTCCACTTAAATACAAGAACTTTCAAGGGACATTCAATACAGCTTTAATTCCCACATAGAAATGTACTCATTAATAGAAAACAAACAAACAATACTAAAGAGACTTTTAATACACATATATAAAAATCGTAAATCTACATTAAGGAGCTTATTCAATGATGGCAAACAAAGATAAGATCATTGGAAGCTGAATTCTCAGGTAGATTTACAAGATATAACGTAGCAGTTTTAGGTAAGATTTATTGTTCAAAGAAAATGTATACATAGAAATTAGCTTAGACTTGTTATTTATCAAGGACACAGTATATCACCATGTAAAAATAATTTATACTTTACCTTTGTTACCTACTAGTCCTAAAGCCCGTGTACACAGGCCAAAATCCCTGTCCACTTGGATTCCCTCTCTCCTTCCCTGCCGCTCTCAATAGTTTTTTTCTGTAGTACAGCTGTCCCATCCACTCCCGCCCCCCCTCCGTGATGGGCTGCGCAGCCGCCTCCCTCCTAACCCTCTGTCCGCATCACCGCTGCCCAATGCAGAAAGGGACACAGAGTGTCCCTCTCTGCTTCGGTAACTCTGCAAGACTTTTTCTGCACTGCTCCACTCGTGTGGCATGCAGAAATTGCGCAATCTCACTACTTTTTGCAAGATCGCGACAGAGTTGTTAAGGCCTGTCACTGACTGATCCTTCCTTATGGCCAGGTATGCTTGTCTTGCACTGCAGTCTCTACTGCGCATGACTGCAAACATACCTGGTCTTTTATAATATAGGACTAGTCCTAAAGCCTGTGTACACGGGCCATTTTTTGCAGTACAGCGTTCCCACCCCTTGCTCTCTCTCTATCTCCCCTCTCTTTTGCTCTCTCTTTCTCCCCTCTCTTTTGCTATCTCTCTCACCTCTCTTTTACTCTCTCTCTCCCCCCTCTCTTTTACTCTCTCTCTTCCCCCCCTCTCTTTTGCTCTCTCTCTCCCCTCTCTCCTTTACTCTCTTTCCCCCTCTCTTTTGCTCTCTCTCTCCCCCCTCTCTCTACCCCCCTCTCTTTTGCTCTCTCTCTCCCCCCTCTCTTTTGCTCTCTCTTCGCCCTCTCTTTTGCTCTCTCTCTCCACCCTCTCTTTTGTTCTCTCTCTCCCCCCTCTCTTTTGCGCTTTCTCTCCCCCTCTCTTTTGCGCTCTCTCCCCCTCTCTTTTGTGCTATCTCCCCCTCTCTTTTGCACTCTCTCCCCCTCTCTTTTGTGCACTCTCCCCCTCTCTTTTGTGCACTCTCCCTCCTCTCTTTTGTGCACTCTCCCCCTCTCTTTTGTGCACTTTCCCCCCTCTCTTTTGTGCTCTATCCCGCCTCTTTTTGTGCACTCTCCACCCTCTTTTTTGCTGTCTCTCTCCCCCTCTCTTTTGCTCTCTCTCTCCCCCCTCTATTTTGCTCTCTCTCTCCCCCCTCTCTTTTGCTCTCTCTCTTCCCCTCTCTTTTGCTCTCTCTTCCCCCTCTATCTTGCTCTCTCTTTCCCCCCTCTCTTTTGCTCTCTCTCTCCCCCATCTCTTTTGCTCTCTCTCTCCCCCCTCTCTTTTGCGCTCTCACTCCCCCTCTCTTTTGCGCTCTCTCCTCCTCTCTTTTGCGCTCTCTCCCCCTCTCTTTTGTGCACTCTCCACCTCTCTTTTGTGCACTCTCCCTCCTCTCTTTTGTGCACTCTCCCCCTCTCTTTTGTACACTCTCACCCCTCTCTTTTGTGCACTCTCCCCCTCTCTTTTGTGCTCTCTCCCCCCCTCTTTTGCTGTCTCTCTCCACCGTCTCTTTTGCAGTCTCTCCCCCCTCTCTTTTGCTGTCTCTCTCCCCCTCTCTTTGGCTGTCTCTCTCCCCCCTCTTTTTTCTGTCTCTCTCCCCCTTCTCTTTTGCTGTCTCTCTCCCCCTCTCTTTTGCTGTCTCTCTCCCCCTCTCTTTTGCTGTCCCTCTCCCCCTCTCTTTTGCTGTCTCTCTCCCCCTCTCTTTTGCTGTCTCTCTCCCCCTCTCTTTTGCTGTCTCTCTCCCCCCTCTCTTTTGCTGTCTCTCTCCCCCTCTCTTTTGCTGTCTCTCTCCCCCTCTCTTTTGCTGTCTCTCTCCCTCCTCTCTTTTGAAATCTCTCTCCCCCTCTCTTTTGCTGTCTCTCTCCCCCTCTCTTTTGCTCTCTCTTTTGCTGTCTCTCTCCCCCCTCTCTTTTGCTGTCTCTCTCCCCCTCTCTTTTGCTGTCTCTCCCCCCTCTCTTTTGCTGTCTCTCTCCCCCTCTCTTTTGCTGTCTCTCCCCCCCTCTCTTTTGCTGTCTCTCTCCCCCTCTCTTTTGCTGTCTCTCTCCCCCTCTCTTTTGCTGTCTCTCTCCCCCCTCTCTTTTGCTCTTTCTCTCCCCATCTCTTTTGCTCTCTCTCTCTCTCTCCCCCCTCTCTTTTGCTCTCTCTTCCCCCTCTCTTTTGCTCTCTCTCTCTCCGCCCTCTCTAGCTCTGCAAGACTTTTTCTGCACTGCTCCACTCGTGTGGCATGCAGAAATAGCGCAATCTCACTACTTTTTGCAAGATAGCAACAGAGTTGTTAAGGCCTGTCACTGACTGATCCTTCCTTATGGCCAGGTATGCTTGTCTTGCACTGCAGTCTCTACTGCGCATGACTGCAAACATACCTGGTCTTTTATAATATAGGACTAGTCCTAAAGCCCGTGTACACGGGCCATTTTTTGCAGTACAGCGTTCCCACCCCTTGCTCTCTCTCTATCTCCCCTCTCTTTTGCTCTCTCTTTCTCCCCCTCTTTTGCTCTCTCTTTCTCCACTCTCTTTTGCTTTCTCTTTCTCCCCTCTCTTTTGCTATCTCTCTCACCTCTCTTTTACTCTCTCTCTCCCCCCTCTCTTTTACTCTCTCTCCCCCTCTCTTTTGCTCTCTCTCTCCCCTCTCTCCTTTGCTCTCTTTCCCCCCTCTCTTTTGCTCTTTCTCTCCCCCATCTCTTTTGCTCTCTCTCCCCTCCTCTCTTTTGCTCTCTCTCTCCCCCTCTCTTTTGTGCTCTCTCCCCCTCTCTTTTGTGCTCTCTCCCCCCTCTTTTTCTGTCTCTCTCCACCGTCTCTTTTGCAGTCTCTCCCCCCCTCTCTTTTGCTGTCTCTCTCCCCCTCTCTTTGGCTGTCTCTCCCCCCCCTCTTTTTTGCTGTCTCTCTCCCCCTTCTCTTTTGCTGTCTCTCTCCCCCTCTCTTTTGCTGTCTCTCTCCCCTCTCTTTTGCTGTCTCTCTCCCCCTCTCTTTTGCTGTCTCTCTCCCCCCTCTCTTTTGCTGTCTCTCCCCCTCTCTTTTGCTGTCTCTCTCCCCCCTCTTTTTTGCTGTCTCTCTCCCCCCCTCTCTTTTGCTGTCTCTCTCCCTCCTCTCTTTTGAAATCTCTCTCACCCTCTCTTTTGCTGTCTCTCCCCCCTCTCTTTTGCTGTCTCTCTCCCTCCTCTCTCTTGAAGTCTCTCTCCCCCTCTCTTTTGCTGTCTCTCTCCCCCTCTCTTTTGCTCTCTCTTTTGCTGTCTCTCTCCCCCTCTCTTTTGCTGTCTCTCTCCCCCTCTCTTTTGCTGTCTCTCCCCCCTTCTCTTTTGCTGTCTCTCTCCCCCTCTCTTTTGCTGTCTCTCTCCCCCTCTCTTTTGCTGTCTCTCTCCCCCTCTCTTTTGCTGTCTCTATCCCCCTCTCTTTTGCTGTCTCTCTCCACCCTCTCTTTTGCTCTTTCTCTCCCCATCTCTTTTGCTCTCTCTCTCTCCCCCCTCTCTTTTGCTCTCTCTTCCCCCTCTCTTTTGCTCTCTATCTCCGCCCTCTCTTTTGCTCTCTCTCTCCCCCTCTCTTTTGTGCTCTCTCCCCCTCTCTTTTGTGCTCTCTCCCCTCTCTTTTGCACACTCTCCCCCTCTCTTTTGTGCACTCTCCCTCCTCTCTTTTGTGCACTCTCCCTCTCTCTTTTGTGCACTTTCCCCCCTCTCTTTTGTGCTCTCTCCCCCCTCTTTTTTGTGCACTCTCCCCCCTCTCTTTTGCTGTCTCTCTCCCCTTCTCTTTTGCTCTCTCCCCCTCTCTTTTGCTCTCTCTCTCCCCCTCTCTTTTGCTCTCTCTCCCCCCCTCTCTTTTGCTCTCTCTTCCCCCTCTTTCTTGCTCTCTCTCTCACCCCTCTCTTTTGCTCTCTCTCTCCCCCCTCTCTTTTGCTCTCTCTCTCTCCCCCCTCTCTTTTGCTCTCTCTCTCCCCCCTCTCTTTTGCTCTCTCTCTCCCCCTCTCTTTTGCGCTCTCTCTCCCCCTCTCTTTTGTGCACTCTCCCTCCTCTCTTTTGTGCACTCTCCCCCCTCTCTTTTGTGCACTCTCACCCCTCTCTTTTGTGCACTCTCCATCCTCTCTTTTGTGCTCTCTCCCCCTCTCTTTTGCTGTCTCTCTCCCCCCTCTTTTGCTGTCTCTCTCCCCCCTCTCTTTTGCTGTATCTCTCTCCCCCTCTCTTTGGCTGTCTCTCTCCCCCCTCTCTTTTGCTGTCTCTCTCCCCCCCTTTCTTTTGCTGTCTCTCTCAACCTCTCTTTTGTGCACTCTCCCTCTCTCTTTTGTGCACTTTCCCCCTCTCTTTTGTGCTCTCTCCCCCCTCTTTTTTGTGCACTCTCCCCCTCTCTTTTGCTGTCTCTCTCCCCTTCTCTTTTGCTCTCTCTCTCCCCCTCTCTTTTGCTCTCTCTCTCCCCCTCTCTTTTGCTCTCACTCCCCCCCTCTGTTTTGCTCTCTCTTCCCCCTCTTTCTTGCTCTCTCTCACCCCTCTCTTTTGCTCTCTCTCTCCCCCCTTTCTTTTGCTCTCTCTCTCTCCCCCCTCTCTTTTGCTCTCTCTCTCCCCCCTCTCTTTTGCTCTCTCTCTCCCCCCTCTCTTTTGCTCTCTCTCTCCCCCTCTCTTTTGCGCTCTCTCTCCCTCTCTCTTTTGTGCACTCTCTCTCCTCTCTTTTGTGCACTCTCCCCCCTCTCTTTTGTGCACTCTCACCCCTCTCTTTTGTGCACTCTCCATCCTCTCTTTTGTGCTCTCTCCCCCTCTCTTTTGCTGTCTCTCTCCCCCCTCTTTTGCTGTCTCTCTCCCCCCTCTCTTTTGCTCTCTCTCCCCTCCTCTCTTTTGCTCTCTCTCTCCCCCTCTCTTTTGTGCTCTCTCCCCCTCTCTTTTGTGCTCTCTCCCTCCTCTTTTTCTGTCTCTCTCCACCGTCTCTTTTGCAGTCTCTCCCCCCCTCTCTTTTGCTGTCTCTCTCCCCCTCTCTTTGGCTGTCTCTCCCCCCCCTCTTTTTTGCTGTCTCTCTCCCCCTTCTCTTTTGCTGTCTCTCTCCCCCTCTCTTTTGCTGTCTCTCTCCCCTCTCTTTTGCTGTCTCTCTCCCCCTCTCTTTTGCTGTCTCTCTCCCCCCTCTCTTTTGCTGTCTCTCCCCCTCTCTTTTGCTGTCTCTCTCCCCCCTCTTTTTTGCTGTCTCTCTCCCCCCTCTCTTTTGCTGTCTCTCTCCCTCCTCTCTTTTGAAATCTCTCTCACCCTCTCTTTTGCTGTCTCTCCCCCCTCTCTTTTGCTGTCTCTCTCCCTCCTCTCTCTTGAAGTCTCTCTCCCCCTCTCTTTTGCTGTCTCTCTCCCCCTCTCTTTTGCTCTCTCTTTTGCTGTCTCTCTCCCCCTCTCTTTTGCTGTCTCTCTCCCCCTCTCTTTTGCTGTCTCTCCCCCCTTCTCTTTTGCTGTCTCTCTCCCCCTCTCTTTTGCTGTCTCTCTCCCCCTCTCTTTTGCTGTCTCTCTCCCCCTCTCTTTTGCTGTCTCTATCCCCCTCTCTTTTGCTGTCTCTCTCCACCCTCTCTTTTGCTCTTTCTCTCCCCATCTCTTTTGCTCTCTCTCTCTCCCCCCTCTCTTTTGCTCTCTCTTCCCCCTCTCTTTTGCTCTCTATCTCTGCCCTCTCTTTTGCTCTCTCTCTCCCCCTCTCTTTTGTGCTCTCTCCCCCTCTCTTTTGTGCTCTCTCCCCTCTCTTTTGCACACTCTCCCCCTCTCTTTTGTGCACTCTCCCTCCTCTCTTTTGTGCACTCTCCCTCTCTCTTTTGTGCACTTTCCCCCCTCTCTTTTGTGCTCTCTCCCCCCTCTTTTTTGTGCACTCTCCCCCCTCTCTTTTGCTGTCTCTCTCCCCTTTTCTTTTGCTCTCTCCCCCTCTCTTTTGCTCTCTCTCTCCCCCTCTCTTTTGCTCTCTCTCCCCCCCTCTCTTTTGCTCTCTCTTCCCCCTCTTTCTTGCTCTCTCTCTCACCCCTCTCTTTTGCTCTCTCTCTCCCCCCTCTCTTTTGCTCTCTCTCTCTCCCCCCTCTTTTTTGCTCTCTCTCTCCCCCCTCTCTTTTGCTCTCTCTCTCCCCCTCTCTTTTGCGCTCTCTCTCCCCCCTCTCTTTTGTGCACTCTCCCTCCTCTCTTTTGTGCACTCTCCCCCCTCTCTTTTGTGCACTCTCACCCCTCTCTTTTGTGCACTCTCCATCCTCTCTTTTGTGCTCTCTCCCCCTCTCTTTTGCTGTCTCTCTCCCCCCCTCTTTTGCTGTCTCTCTCCCCCCTCTCTTTTGCTGTATCTCTCTCCCCCTCTCTTTGGCTGTCTCTCTCCCCCCTCTCTTTTGCTGTCTCTCTCCCCCCCTTTCTTTTGCTGTCTCTCTCAACCTCTCTTTTGTGCACTCTCCCTCTCTCTTTTGTGCACTTTCCCCCTCTCTTTTGTGCTCTCTCCCCCCTCTTTTTTCTGCACTCTCCCCCCTCTCTTTTGCTGTCTTTCTCCCCTTCTCTTTTGCTCTCTCTCTCCCCCTCTCTTTTGCTCTCTCTCTACCCCTCTCTTTTGCTCTCTCTCCCCCTCTCTTTTGCTCTCTCTTCCACCTCTTTCTTGCTCTCTCTCTCACCCCCCTCTTTTGCTCTCTCTCTCCCCCCTCTCTTTTGCTCTCTCTCTCTCCCCTCTCTTTTGCCCTCTCTCTCCCCCCTCTCTTTTGCTCTCTCTCTCCCCTTCTCTTTTGCGCTCTCTCCCCCTCTCTTTTGCGCTCTCTCCCCCTCTCTTTTGTGCACTCTCCCTCTCTCTTTTGTGCACTCTCCCTCCTTTCTTTTGTGTACTTTCCCCCCTCTCTTTTGTGCACTCTCCCCCCTCTCTTTTGTGCACTCTCCCCCCTCTCTTTTGTGCTCTCTCCCCCTCTCTTTTGCTGTCTCTCCCCCCTCTTTTGTTGTCTCTTTCCCCCCTCTCTTTTGCTGTCTCTCTCCCCCTCTCTTTGGCTGTCTCTCTCCCCCCTCTCTTTTGCTGTCTCTCTCCCCCTCTCTTTTGCTGTCTCTCTCCCACTCTCTTTTGCTGTCTCTCTCCCCCTCTCTTTTGCTGTCTCTCTCCCCCCTCTCTTTTGCTGTCTCTCTACCTCCTCTCTTTTGCTGTCTCTCTCCCCCTCTCTTTTGCTGTCTCTCTCCCCCCTCTCTTTTGCTATCTCTCTCCACCTCTCTTTTGCTGTCTCTCTCCCCCTCTCTTTTGCAGTTTCTCTCCCCCCTCTCTTTTGCTCTCTCTCTCCCCCTCTCTTTTGCGCTCTCTCTCCCCCTCTCTTTTGCGCTCTCACTCCCCCTCTTTTTTGCTCTCTCTCCTCCTCTCTTTTGCGCTCTCTCCCCCTCTCTTTTGTGCACTCTCCCTCCTCTCTTTTGTGCACTCTCCCCCCTCTCTTTTGTGCACTCTCACCCCTCTCTTTTGTGCACTCTCCCCCCTCTCTTTTGTGCTCTCCCCCCCTCTTTTGCTGTCTCTCTCCACCGTCTCTTTTGCTGTGTCTCCCCCCTCTCTTTTGCTGTCTCTCTCCCCCTCTCTTTGGCTGTCTCTCTCCCCCCTCTTTTTTGCTGTCTCTCTCCCCCTTCTCTTTTGCTGTCTCTCTCCCCCTCTCTTTTGCTGTCTCTCTCCCCCTCTCTTTTGCTGTCTCTCTCCCCCTCTCTTTTGCTGTCTCTCTCCCCCTCTCTTTTGCTGTCTCTCCCCCCCTCTCTTTTGCTGTCTCTCTCCCCCTCTCTTTTGCTGTCTCTCCCCCCCTCTCTTTTGCTGTCTCTCTCCCCCTCTCTTTTGCTTTCTCTCTCCCCCTCTCTTTTGATGTCTCTCTCCCCCCTCTCTTTTGCTGTCTCTCTACCTCCTCTCTTTTGCTGTATCTCTCCCCCTCTCTTTTGCTGTCTCTATCCCCCTCTCTTTTGCTGTCTCTCTCCCCCCTCTCTTTTGCTCTTTCTCTCCCCATCTCTTTTGCTCTCTCTCCCCCCTCTCTTTTGCTCTCTCTTCCTCCTCTCTTTTGCTCTCTCTCTCCGCCCTCTCTTTTGCTCTCTCTCTCCCCCTCTCTTTTGTGCTCTCTCCCCCTCTCTTTTGCACACTCTCCCCGTCTCTTTTGCGCACTCTCCCTCTCTCTTTTGTGCACTTTCCCCCCTCTCTTTTGTGCTCTCTCCCCCTCTTTTTTGTGCACTCTCCCCCCTCTCTTTTGCTGTCTCTCTCCCCTTCTCTTTTGCTCTCTCTCTCCCCCTCTCTTTTGCTCTCTCTCTCCCCCTCTCTTTTGTTCTCTCTCCCCCCCTCTCTTTTGCTCTCTCTTCCCCCTCTTTCTTGCTCTCTCTCTCACCCCTCTCTTTTGCTCTCTCTCTCCCCCCTCTCTTTTGCTCTCTCTCTCTCCCCCCTCTCTTTTGCTCTCTCTCTCCCCCCTCTCTTTTTACTCTCTCTCTCCCCCCTCTCTTTTGCTCTCTCTCTCCCCCTCTCTTTTGCGCTCTCTCTCCCCCTCTCTTTTGCGCTCTCACTCCCCCTCTATTTTGCGCTCTCTCCTCCTCTCTTTTGCGCTCTCTCCCCCTCTCTTTTGTGCACTCTCCCTCCTCTCTTTTGTGCACTCTCCCCCTCTCTTTTGTGCACTCTCCCCCCTCTCTTTTGTGCACTCTCACCCCTCTCTTTTGTGCACTCTCCCCCCTCTCTTTTGTGCTCTCCCCCCCTCTTTTGCTGTCTCTCTCCACCGTCTCTTTTGCTGTGTCTCCCCCCTCTCTTTTGCTGTCTCTCTCCCCCTCTTTTTGGCTGTCTCTCTCCCCCCTCTTTTTTGCTGTCTCTCTCCCCCTTCTCTTTTGCTGTATCTCTCCCCCTCTCTTTTGCTGTCTCTCCCCCCCTCTCTTTTGCTGTCTCTCTCCCCCTCTCTTTTGCTGTCTCTCTCCCCCTCTCTTTTGCTGTCTCTCCCCCCCCCTCTCTTTTGCTGTCTCTCTCCCCCTCTCTTTTGGTGTCTCTCTCCCCCCTCTCTTTTGCTGTCTCTCTCCCCCCTCTCTTTTGCTGTCTCTCTCCCTCCTCTCTTTTGAAGTCTCTCTCCCCCTCTCTTTTGCTGTCTCTCCCCCCCTCTCTTTTGCTGTCTCTCTCCCTCCTCTCTTTTGAAGTCTCTCTCACCCTCTCTTTTGCTGTCTCTCTCCCCCTCTCTTTTGCTCTCTCTTTTGCTGTCTCTCTCCCCCCTCTCTTTTGCTGTCTCTCTCCCCCTCTCTTTTGCTGTCTCTCTCCCCCTCTCTTTTGCTGTCTCTCCCCCCCTCTCTTTTGCTGTCTCTCTCCCCTCTCTTTTGCTGTCTCTCCTCCCCTCTCTTTTGCTGTCTCTCTCCACCTCTCGTTTGATGTCTATCTCCCCCCTCTCTTTTGCTCTTTCTCTCCCCATCTCTTTTGCTCTCTCTCTCTCCCCCTCTCTTTTGCTCTCTCTTCCCCCTCTCTTTTGCACTCTCTCTCCGTCCTCTCTTTTGCTCTATCTCTCCCCCTCTCTTTTGTGCTCTCTCCCCCTCTCGTTTGTGCTTTCTCCCCCTCTCTTTTGCACACTCTCTCCCTCTCTTTTGTGCACTCTCCCCCTCTCTTTTGTGCACTCTCCCTCCTCTCTTTTGTGCACTCTCCCCCTCTCTTTTGTGCACTTTCCCCCCTCTCTTTTGTGCTCTCTCCCCCCTCTTTTTTCTGCACTCTCCCCCCTCTCTTTTGCTGTCTTTCTCCCCTTCTCTTTTGCTCTCTCTCTCCCCCTCTCTTTTGCTCTCTCTCTACCCCTCTCTTTTGCTCTCTCTCCCCCTCTCTTTTGCTCTCTCTTCCCCCTCTTTCTTGCTCTCTCTCTCACCCCCCTCTTTTGCTCTCTCTCTCCCCCCTGTCTTTTGCTCTCTCTCTCTCTCTCTCTCTCTCCCCCCTCTCTTTTGCTCTCTCTCTCCCCCCTCTCTTTTGCTCTCTCTCTCCCCTTCTCTTTTGCGCTCTCTCCCCCTCTCTTTTGCGCTCTCTCCCCCTCTCTTTTGTGCACTCTCCCTCTCTCTTTTGTGCACTCTCCCTCCTTTCTTTTGTGTACTTTCCCCCCTCTCTTTTGTGCACTCTCCCCCCTCTCTTTTGTGCACTCTCCCCCCTCTCTTTTGTGCTCTCTCCCCCTCTCTTTTGCTGTCTCTCCCCCCTCTTTTGTTGTCTCTCTCCCCCCTCTCTTTTGCTGTCTCTCTCCCCCTCTCTTTGGCTGTCTCTCTCCCCCCTCTCTTTTGCTGTCTCTCTCCCCCTCTCTTTTGCTGTCTCTCTCCCCCTCTCTTTTGCTGTCTCTCTCCCCCCTCTCTTTTGCTGTCTCTCTACCTCCTCTCTTTTGCTGTCTCTCTCCCCCTCTCTTTTGCTGTCTCTCTCCCCCCCTCTCTTTTGCTATCTCTCTCCCCCTCTCTTTTGCTGTCTCTCTCCCCCTCTCTTTTGCAGTTTCTCTCCCCCCTCTCTTTTGCTGTCTCTCTCCCCCTCTCTTTTGCTGTCTCTCTCCCCCTCTCTTTTGCTGTCTCCCCCCCCCCCTCTCTTTTGCTGTCTCTCTCCCTCCTCTCTTTTGAAGTCTCTCTCCCCCTCTCTTTTGCTGTCTCTCTCCCCCTCTCTTTTGCTCTCTCTTTTGCTGTCTTTCTCCCCCCTCTCTTTTGCTGTCTCTCTCCCCCTCTCTTTTGCTCTCTCTTTTGCTGTCTCTCCCCCCTCTTTTGCTGTCTCTCTCCCCCCTCTCTTTTGCTGTCTCTCTCCCCCTCTCTTTGGCTGTCTCTCTCCCCCTCTCTTTTGCTGTCTCTCTCCCCCATCTCTTTTGCTGTCTCTCTCCCCCTCTCTTTTGCTGTCTCTCTCCCCCTCTCTTTTGCTGTCTCTCTCCCCCCTCTCTTTTGCTGTCTCTCTACCTCCTCTCTTTTGCTGTCTCTCTCCCCCTCTCTTTTGCTGTCTCTCTCCCCCTCTCTTTTGCAGTTTCTCTCCCCCCTCTCTTTTGCTGTCTCTCTCCCCCTCTCTTTTGCTGTCTCTCTCCCCCTCTCTTTTGCTGTCTCTCCCCCCCTCTCTTTTGCTGTCTCTCTCCCTCCTCTCTTTTGAAGTCTCTCTCCCCCTCTCTTTTGCTGTCTCTCTCCCCCTCTCTTTTGCTCTCTCTTTTGCTGTCTCTCTCCCCCCTCTCTTTTGCTGTCTCTCTCCCCCTCTCTTTTGCTGTCTCTCCCCCCCTCTCTTTTGCTGCCTCTCTTCCCCTCTCTTTTGCTGTCTCTCCCCCCTCTCTTTTGCTGTCTCTCTCCCCCTCTCTTTTGATGTCTCTCTCCCCCCTCTCTTTTGCTCTCTCTCTCCCCCTCTCTTTTGCTGTCTCTCTCCCCCTCTCTTTTGCTCTTTCTCTCCCCATCTCTTTTGCTCTCTCTCTCCGCCCTCTCTTTTGCTCTCTCTCTCCCTCTCTCTTTTGTGCTCTCTCCCCCTCTCTTTTGTGCTCTCTCCCCCTCTCTTTTGCACACTCTCCCCCTCTCTTTTGTGCACTCTCCCCCTCTCTTTTGTGCACTCTCCCTCCTCTCTTTTTGTGCACTCTCCCCCTCTCTTTTGTGCACTTTCCTCCCTCTCTTTTGTGCTCTCTCCCCCCTCTTTTTTGTGCACTCTCCCCCTCTCTTTTGCTGTCTCTCTCCCCTTCTATTTTGCTCTCTCTCTCCCCCTCTCTTTTGCTCTCTCTCTCCCCCTCTCTTTTGCTCTCTCTCCCCCCTCTCTTTTGCTCTCTCTTCCCCCTCTTTCTTGCTCTCTCTCTCACCCCTCTCTTTTGCTCTCTCTCCCCCCCCCTCTCTTTTGCTCTCTCTCTCTCCCCCCTCTCTTTTGCTCTCTCTCTCCCCCCCTCTCTTTTGCTCTCTCTTCCCCCTCTTTCTTGCTCTCTCTCTCACCCCTCTCTTTTGCTCTCTCTCTCCCCCCTCTCTTTTGCTCTCTCTCTCTCCCCCTCTCTTTTGCTCTCTCTCTCCCCCCCTCTTTTGCTCTCTCTCCCCCCCCTCTCTTTTGCTCTCTCTTCCCCCTCTTTCTTGCTCTCTCTCTCCCCCTCTCTTTTGTGCTCTCTCTCCCCCTCTCTTTTGCGCTCTCTCCCCTCTCTTTTGCGCTCTCTCCCCCTCTCTTTTGCGCTCTCTCCCCCTCTCTTTTGCGCACTCTCCCTCTCTCTTTTGTGCACTCTCCCCCCTCTCTTTTTTGCACTCTCACCCCTCTCTTTTGTGCACTCTCCCCCTCTCTTTTCTGCTCTCTCCCCCTCTCTTTTGCTGTCTCTCTCACCCCTCTTTTGTTGTCTCTCCCCCCTCTCTTTTGCTGTCTCACTCCCCCCTCTCTTTTGCTGTCTCTCTCCCCCTCTCTTTTGCTCTCTCTTCCCCCTCTCTTTTGCTCTCTCTTCCCCCTCTCTTTTGCTCTCTCTCTCCCCCTCTCTTTTGCTCTCTCTCCCACCTCTCTTTTGCGCTCTCTCTCCCCCTCTCTTTTGTGCTCTCTCCCCCTCTCTTTTGCGCTCTCTCCCTCACTCTTTTGCGCTCTCTCCCTCACTCTTTTGCGCACTCTCCCCACTCTCTTTTGTGCACTCTCCCTCCTCTCTTTTGTGCACTCTCCCCCTCTCTTTTGTGCACTCTCCCCCCTCTCTTTTGTGCTCTCTTCCCCTCTCTTTTGGGCTCTCTCCCCCCTCTCTTTTGCTGTCTCTCTCCCCCCTCTCTTTTGCTCTCTCTTCCCCCTCTCTTTTGCTCTCTCCCCCTCTCTTTTGCTCTCTCCCCCCTCTCTTTTGCTCTCTCTCCCCCCCTCTCTTTTGCTCTCTCTCTCCCCCCTCTCTTTTGCGCTCTCTTTCCCCCTCTCTTTTGCGCTCTCTCTACCCCTCTCTTTTGCACTCTCTTTAGCCCCGCCCACATCACACCTGGCCATGCCCGCATCACGCCCGGCCCCGTCCACATCACGCCCGGCCACGCCCATGTTGCACCCATCCGGCCACGTCCACATTGCACCCATCCGGCCACGCCCACTCCGCACCCGCCCGCCCACTCCACCACTCAACGCCAGGTTAGTTGGAAGGCCAGGTGTGTTTGTCCTCGCGCGCCGTCTCTACTGCGCATGACAGCTTCGGACAAACATACTTGGCCTTTTATTATATAGGATTCCCCGGTTTTGCATAACCAACACAGGTATATTAATATATTTGTATCCTCTGTGATTACCTTGTATCTAAGCCTATGCAGGTTGCCTCCTTATTTCAGTTATTTTGACAGACTTGCATTTTAGCCAATCAGTGCTTACTCATACATAACTCCACAGGAGTGAGCACAATGTTATCTATATGGTACATCTGAACTACCACTGTCTAGCTGTTAAAACTGTCCAAATGGGCTGAGATAAGAGGTGGTCTGTAGTTGCTTAGAACTTAGCATTACACAAAGGATACCAAGAGAACAAAGCAAATTTGATGATAAAGGTAAAATGGAGAGTTGTTTAAAATTGCATGACCCATCTAAATCATGAAAGGTTGATTTTGACTAGACTGTCCCTTTAATGTTTAATTTCCCTTTTAAATTCCATTTTCAAATGTTTATAACTTTTGAATGACTCCGTGATTTTGGTTACACTTTGGTGGCATCATACAGTAAATATTATAAGTTCTAATACTGCACGATACCACCTAAAACATCATCAGTTAGATTATTGATCATACATTTTAAACTACCTTAAAATATTAGCTGTTAAAATAGTTGTCAATAAAACAACACCATCTGGAGGTTTAGAGAGCTTTAGAATTTGTGCTTTGTCCTTGCCAAACTGCAGCAGTGAAGGTCGTTTTCAGCTATAATTCAACATGACACTAGCAGAGAAAAAATAACTTGCTTACAGTTTGCACTGAGATCATTAATGTTTACTGGCTTGTTGTATGAGGCTGTTTATGGACTAACGTTTTCAAAAGTCTCTCTGCGGTGTAAAAGGGTTTAAATATACTTGGTATTTCAAAATATTACACATTTAAACATATACAACAAACACATAGTCTATAAAACCATATGCATAATTTAGACTTCTACATATAAAGGGAACTTATAAATATGAGTGTTTAATATTTTAAAATCAGAATTATTATAAATTAGGGGGAAAAAATCCTAATTCATAATGTATGTAATAATATTTTTATCTTGTAAGAGTTGTTGAGCAACACACTCTCTGAGACACTCATTTTTATCTAAAAATCACCAAACTGATAAAAGTATAAATTTTCATTTAACAGTTTTAAAATGGGTAAAAACTAATGGAATCCAATAACACTTTATACCATACAAATAATTTTACACTTTGGGTCTTGAAGTTAAACGCACCATAGAAAATTCAGTCCTTTTAATATTTTAAATTTTTTTTGATACATTTAAGTTCAAACAATTTTGAATTCAAGCTAAATTATACTTCTGAATATTATTCTAATTTCTATTTTTTTAATTGTAATTTTAATTGATCACATTTTATTTATAAACATATATGATTATTACTGGTTGTTAGTGTCAGAAAAATATCTGTATGTAATATACCTGTAATTGAAATATACTAAATTGACTGAATTATTATTAAATAATAATACACATGGTAAATTAGATAGACATCAAATAACTATCACCTAGATTACGAGTTTTGCGCTACACAGGGTACGAAACTAACGTCTAATCTGCCGCCCCCCAACATCGCCAACACTAATAAAAGTTATTAACCCCTAATCCGCAGCTCTCTACATCGCCGACACTAATAAAAGTTATCAACCACTAGTCCGCCGCTCCCCGATATCGCTGACACTAATAAAAGCTATTAACCTCTAATCTGCCGCTCCCTGACATCGCCACCACTATAATAAAGTTATTAACCCCTAAACCTCCGGCCTCCCACATTGCCGCCACTAAATAAACCTATTAAGCCCTAAACCTCCGGCCTCCCACATCGCCGCCACTAAATAAACCTATTAACCCATAAACCTCAGTCCCCCTACATCGCAAAACACTAAATTAAACTATTAACCCTTAAACCTAACACCCACTAGCTTTAAATTAAAATTACAATATTACTATATTTAAATAAATAAAAACTTATCTGTGAAATAAAAAAAAAACTTTTTTTAAACTATAAATTAACCTAACATTACTATTCTCATAAAATAAAAAAACTACCAATTAAAAAATCTAAAATTACAAAAAATAATAAACACAAAATTATGAAAAATAAAAAAAAACTAAGCTTACAAGAAATAATAAACAAAATTATCAAAAAATAAAAACAATTAAACCTAATCGGGTTGATTTCGGGCAATCGCTGTCCGCCTCCTCAGAGCAGGCAGACAGGTAATATAGCCCCTATGTAGAATGTATGCTCCTATGTTTATAGGAATTAACTAAAGAATCCTATTCATGTTTTTCTACCCTTTTATTTTTCTAGATCATATAAACATGGTGCAGAGCAGAAATGCCCCTGTGAAATATAATGTCTCTAGGTAAAGTACAATATCTTTAGTGTTTTTCATGTATTCTTCTCATGTATATATTTATATATATTTTTTCTAAGATGTTTTTAAGTATTGTTTCCTACTTGTAATGTCTATGCACTTTTGACATATGTATACATTTGCAAAGTGTATTATGAATGTTAACCACATTAATCCACCTAAAGGGACACTAAACCCAAATTTTATCTTTCATGATTCAGACAGAGCATGCAATTTTAAGCAACTTTCTTATTTACTCCTATTACCAATTTTTCTCATTCTTTTGCTATCTTTATTTGAAAGTGGTGGAGTTTGTCTGTGACGTATCGGAATATCCGGAAGTCGAACAAGCAGAGCAAGCGGTTTCTACACTGAATGGCGTTCTGTGAGCTATCCATCCCAGTCTTCACAACTTGCATAGTAGTATCCAGAAACCAGAGAGCACAGCACACAACCACGGAGAGCGGCGAGTAACCGATCCGGTGGTAAGTGGCTTCATCAATGATGTTTGGGGATTAAATCTGCATGCAGTGAAGAAGGAAAACATATATATCACTCAAAAGGTATTCCGCTTTTAAAAACCTTACTATAGGGTTTCAGGACCACCCGTGGTTTTCGTGTGGTTTTTGAGCTGACCTTTCAATGCTACATTTTGATTATTCTGTTCAAATCTGCCAATAAGATTTCAGTACCTCTCATCCTAATGGCTGATTTCAAAATTTCAGCCAATAGGAATGCAAGGTACCCCAATAAATATGGGGTACCTTGCATTTAATCTTTAGTGTGCGAAGGACGATCGCATGAAGAGACTCCTCCATGCCGTTGAGGATCGCCACTGAGGATCCACACATCGGAGAAGACAGCTCCACCCCTCCGCTCCGTGCCGCCTTCTCTCTGGATGAAGATAGAAGATGATGGAGCCGCCTGGAAGAAGACCTTCCCTGCTGGACTTCAGGAATGGCGATTACCTATTTGGGGCTTAGTGCTACGATTTTTTTCTATTTTTGAGGGTTTTTTTATTTTTAAGATTAGGGATTTAATGGGCTGGAAAAGAGCTGATTGACCTCTTAAGGGCAGTAAAAGATACGAATGCCCTTGTAAGGGCAATGCCCATACAAATGTCCCTAGTGGCAATGGGTAGTTTAGTGTTTTTTTTAGTGTTAGTTTTTTTATTTTGGGGGTTTTGGTGGGTGGGGTTTTTTACTGTTATGGGGGATTAAGTCATTTTTAAATGTAAAAGAGCTGTTTAACTTAGGGTATCGTCCTACAAAAGACCTATTGTGATTTTATTTTAGGGGTGTTTTTTTTGGGGGTATTTTCATTGGGATTAGGTTTAATTTTTGATAATTTTGTTTATTTTTTCTGTAATTTTAGATTATTTTTTGTATTTTTTTTTTTTATTTAAGTGTAACTTAGTATTGGGGTTAATTAAGGGGTGTTAGGTTAGGGGCTTAGTAATTAAATTAGTTATTTGCGCTGTGGGAGTTGGCGGTTTAGGAGTTAATAGATTAATTAGGTTTATTGGGATGTGGGGGTTTGTCGGTTTAGGGGTTAATAGATTAATTATGTTTATTGCGATGTGGGAGTTTGTCGGTTTAGGGGTTAATAGGTTAATTAGGGTTATTTTGATGTGGGGGTTTGTTGGTTTAGGGGTTAATAGGTTAATTAGGTTTTTATCGATGTGGGGGTTTGTCGGTTTAGGGGTTAATAGGTTAATTAGGGTTATTTTGATGTGGGGGTTTGTTGGTTTAGGGGTTAATAGGTTAATTAGGTTTTTATCAATGTGGCGGTTTGTCGGTTTAGGGGTTAATAGGTTAATTAGGTTAATTGCCATGTGGGAGGTTGGTGGTTAAGGGGTTAATATTTTAATTATGTTATTCACAGATTAGGGGTTAATTACTTTATTATTTTGGTTTGTGGGGGTTGGTGGTTTCGGTTTTTGTTAATACTTCGTGGGTTAGTTTTTGTGTCATACCTTGTCTGGGTGGTTACATGTTTTTTTTTATTTCTTGCAGTCGGTTGTGTGTTTTTTTTTTAAATGCTTCAGGTTTGCGAACGCTGCATCTAGGTGGATTCTTTTGGCTGTGTGTGAAGCCAACAATCTTTTGGCTGCCTCGTGCAGTCAACATTCCTTTGAGGATGCGTGCACAACTGGCGACACCGACAGACGCATTACAAACAGTTACAGTATAGATATATGTGTGTATGTTTAAATAAATTAACCATTTTTGTTGAACAACATATAATATAAAGTTTTAAAACATCTAACTTGTAAAGACCCATACATTAATCTAAAGACCATGCAAAGTACCTTGTCCCAAACAGGTGGTGTAGACAGCTGGAATACAACTCCTTCAGTCTATGATGCTAGTTATTTTATCACTTTATTCTTAAAACCAGCTGCCTATTACAGATAAGAATAAGGCAGATGTCCTCATATTCACATCTTGCAACAGACTGAACCTTTGGAAAAAAATGAGAATACAGTAATTTTATATAATAGGGGTATTGTGTGGTAGATATATACACTGTCTAACCTAACCCCTTAAGTAAATTACTTACTGTGTGAGTGTGAATGAACAAACAACGTGTAACCAAAGCATAATTGTATATGTTAAAGGAACATGAAACACAAAAAAATATCTAATGATTCAGATAGAGTGTGCAATTTTAAGCAACTTTCCAATTTACTTCTATTACTTAATTTGCTTTGTTCCTTTGGTATCCTTTGTTAAAAAGTATACCTAGGTAGGTTAAGGAGCCGCAATGCATTACTGGGTTTCACCTAATGTGTTCAGCTTCCTGTAATGCAATGCAGCTCATTCAACAAAGATTAATATAGGAATAAAGCAAATTTGCTAATTGAAGTCAATTGGAAAGTAGTTTAAAATTGTATGCTCTATCTGAATCACGAAAGAACATTTTTGGGCTTCATATTCCTTTAAATACAGCTCATTTATCCAAGGTTAAGGTGAAAACTAAAGTATTGTATGGTGTTTATGTGATTGCTCAATTGTCTAAACAATATGAAATCACGTTATATGCTCCACCCTTGGAATTTGTTAATTACATCACTGATGGAATCAAGGATCAAGTCATAGGCATATTAAAGGGACAGTAAATCCTAGTGTTTATAAAATGCTAGGATTTACCAGTGCAACAAATAAAAGGAACTTTCAGTCATGAAGTATAAAATACTTCATGCTGAAAGTTCCATTATTTGCCTGTAACGTATGCCTAAGGTTGCCCAAAGCAGAACACTATTTTTCCAATAAGGAGACGTTTCCACCTCTTAGCCTATAGTCATGTGGCCCAGTTGTCATTGTGCCGGAAAGGTAGCATGCTATTGACTAATATCACCTCAATGAAAAATAGTGTTCTGCTGTGGGCCCGAGGAACTTTAAGTACAAAGTATTTTATACTTCATGATTGAAAGTCCCCTTTATGTATTGCACTGGTAAATCCTAGCACTTTGCACTAGTAAATATGCTTCCCCCAAACCCTTCACCCCTTGAATTTTATCTTATATTTGTCTCATATATTTTCAAAACAGCAGACCTAAAACACACTTAGGAGCCATGCAGCCCTATTATTCAACCAGGCATATAGCGTTAATAGGACATCATGCAATGGAACCATTCATCAAAAGTGTACTTCCTTCAAATGTTTATGGTTTGTAGACTTGTAGTGACTGCCAAATAGACCTGAAATGAATACCTTTTATAATTATAACAAACAAGCATGAAATTAATTAGTTCAACAATGCCCTTAACATATTTTTCTTCTATAAGATAATATTACATGTAAATAATTAGCATTTTTATAATTACAGGGTATGTTTTAATCATAAATATTCTATTCACTGATATTAATCAGTATGTCGGCTTTGGTTTCTGTGTTGTGTTCTGATTATGGTCCCATGTATAGTGCTGTAGAACTTGTTACTGCACTAATAATATGTATTTTGTGTTCATTTCCTTATCTTGTATTTACAATATGTGTTTGTAAAAAGAAAGAGGCATCAGAAGATATTCATTAATGTTTTGATGTGTCATGTTTTTAATTGTAGGAGATGTGTAGCTAGATACACATCCCAGCACCAGAACCCTCTTGGGTACCACTTCAACCCCATAGCACTCTAATAACCACAACCAATCCCCATTTGAAGGGACAGGAAACCCCTTGTCATTTCAAGACATTTCTGTTGTATTACTGTAGAATAATATATGAACCAAGTTTAAATGTTTATAACACCACTAAAACCACTAGAACCAGAAGTGTTCTACCTTAATAATCATTCTAATGCTATTCAATGGTTGTTCATTCTATCAAGAGACCATTCATTCTCATGTACCCCACATAAAGATAAATAAATTAAGCACATTTACCTTGATGAATGCTCTTGTTTCTTAATGTTGGCTTTTTCATTTTTACATTTAATTATAATGTAATTGAAATTCTTCTTTGGTTACGATACTAATTATTAGAATTAAGTCCTATCCTTCTGAGCTAAATCATAAGAGAGTGAAGGGGGGATTCATTTGGATATTAATTCTATCCCCTTTTATAGGGAAATTATATGCTAGATTTTTATTTGCATAAATATTTTGTAGATAATCCATTTACAGTATATAGCCCACCTGGGAGTGTTTTTGTAACAATTAAGTTAATGTTTTAATAACATTGTATTGATTTTCAGACTCCTATCAAAGCCCCAAAGTATCAGATGTAGACTGAGGTCTACAGATTCCTGCTTGCTCCTGTTTGTGTAATGGTTCTTTTCCTATGCAGGGGAGGGTCTGCTCTTCTTGCTTTCTTAGCCCCTTTCAGTGGGTGTCCCAGCATAATCTCATCAACAGTGCTAAACTAGGAGGTACAGGTTTCACATAGCAGCATACTCACATTAGGAATCTGTAGCCTTACTTTTAAGTGCATAAGGCAGGATGAGCATTCATGTGTTAGGGTGCATGTGTTTTTCCACATTAGACAGCCCCTGCAGTTTGCCAGTTAAAACCTTTCAGGAAGTGACTATAGACTGCAGTTACAGTACAAGTATGTTTTTATTTCACAGCTGAATCAGTTCATCTGTATTTGCCCTATGAGAAAAATGGAGACAAAATGTAAAAAAGAAAATGTTTGTTATATGAGGAAAAATACAATTGTTGGCCAATAGGATTAACGATTTAAAATATTCTGCTTTTCTGCAGCTGCAATAGTAATAACTACAGAGCATCTCTTTTTAGAATGAGAGATACAGGAGGGAGCTGTAAGGAAGAGACCATCTGTTCTGCTGTGGTCTTGAAGAAGAGTGAGGTTGCACCATGAAGCACCATGCTAGGTTACATAAGAGCCATGTACTTTATTATCCTATAACATAAAAGGCCAAGTGTGTTTGTCCGAAGCTGTCATGCGCAGTAGAGACTGCATGTGGACAAACACACCTGGCCTTTAGGATCCTGACAGCAGAGGTGGTGTGGCATGGCTGGTGGGAGCCCCGTGATGGGGGCATGACCTGGCATGATGAGGGGCGTGGCTGGATGGGCATCACCATGGGGTGTATGGCCTGGTGTGTGGGGCGCCGCAATGGGCGCGTGGACGGCCAGGAGTGGCTGTGGCTGCAAGAGAGAGGCAAAAGAGGTGGAGAGAGAGCCAAATCATGTGGAGAGAGAGCCAAAGAGAGGGGGGGGAGAGAGAGAGTCAAAGAGGGGGAAAAAAGAGAGCCAAAAAGAGGGAAGAGAGAAATCGAAAGAGAGGGGGAGAGAGAGCAAAAGAGAGGGGGAGAGAAAGAGAAAAAGAGAGGGGATAGAGAGAGCAAAAGAGAGGGGGAGAGAAAGAGCCAAAGAGGGGGAAGATAGAGAGTCAAAGAGGGGGAAGACAGAGAACCAAAGAGGAGGAAGAGAGAAAGCCAAAGAGGGGGGGGGGGGGAGAGTCAAAGAGAGGGGGCAGAGAGAGCAAGCAAAAGAGAGGGGGAGAGAGAGCGCAAAGAAAGGGAGAGAAAGAGAAAGCAAAAGAGAGGGGGAGAGAGAAAAAGAGAGGGGGGAGAGAGAGAAAAAAAAGAGGGGGATAGAGAGAGAGAGAAAGAGAGAGAGCAAAAGAGAGGGGGGAGAGAGAGAGCAAATTAGTGGGGGAGAGAGAGCAAAAGAGAGGGGGGAGAGAGAGAGCAAAAGAGAGGGGAGAGAGAGCAAAAGAGAGGGGGAGAGAGAGAGCAAAAGAAAGGGAGAGAGAGCAAAACAGAGGAGAGAGAGCAAAAGAGAGGGGGAGAGAGAGAGCAAAAGAAAGAGGCAGAGAGAGATAGCAAAATAAAGGGGGAGAGAGAGAGAAAGCAAAAAAGAGGGGGAGTGAAAGCAAAAGACAGGGGGAGAGAGAGCAAAAGAGAGGGGGAGAGAGAGAGCGCAAAAGAGAGGGGAGAGAGAGAGCGCAAAAGAGAGTAGGAGAGAGAGCAAAAGAGTGGGGGAGAAGAGAGAGAGCAAAAGAGAGGGGGGAGAGACAGAGCAAGAGAGAGGGGGAGAGAGGGGGAGAGAGCAAGGGGTGGGATTGCTGTACTGCAAGAAATAGGCTTTAGGATTAGTCCTATAATATAAAAGGCCAAGTGTGTTTTTCCAAAGTTATCATGCACAGTAGAGACTGCGCAAGGACAAACACACCTGGCCTTTAGGATCCTGAAAGCAGAGGTGGTGTGGTGTGGATAGAGTGGAGAAAGAGAGCAACAGAGAGGGGGAGAGAGAGAGAGAGAGAGAGAGAGAGAGAGAGAGAGAGAGAGAGAGAGAGAGAGAGAGAGAGAGAGAGAGCAAAACAGAGGAGGGGAGAGAGAGAAAGCAAAAAAGAGAGGGAGAGAGAGCAAAAGACAGGGAGAGAGAGAGAGAGAGAGAGAGAGAGAGCAAATGAAAGGGGGAGAGAGAGCAAAACAGAGGGGGAGAGAGAAAGAAAGCAAAAAGAGGGTGAGTGAGAGCAAAAGACAGGGGGAGAGAGAGCAAAAGAGAGGGGGAGAGAGAGAGCGCACAAGAGAGGGGGGAGAGAGAGCAAAAGAGAGGGGGAGAAGAGAGGGAGCAAAAGAGAGGGGGAGAGACAGAGCAAGAGAGAGGGGGAGAGAGAGCAAAAGAGCTGAGGGAGAGAGCAAAAGAGAGGGGGAGAGAGGGGGAGAGAGCAAGGGGTGGGACTGCTGTACTGCAAGAAATACGCTTTAGGACTAGTCCTATAATATAAAAGGCCAAGTGTGTTTTTCCAAAGTTGTCATGCAAAAGAGAGGGGCAGAGAGAGAGCAAAAGAGAAGGGGAGAGAGAGAGCAAAATAGAGGGGGAGAGAGAGAGCAAAGAGAGGGGAGAGAGAGCAAAAGGGAGGGGATAGAGAGCAAAACAGAGTGGAGAGAGAGAGCAAAAGAGAGAGGGGAGAGAGAGGGAGAGAGAGAGAGAGAGAGAGATAGAGATAGAGAGAGAGCAAAACAGAGGGGGGGGGGAAAGAGAGAGAGCAAAAAAGAGGGGGAGAGAGAGAGAAAGCAAAAAAGAAGGGGAGAGCGCATAAGACAGGGAGAGAGAGCAAATGAAAGGGGGAGAGAGAGAAAGCAAAAAAGAGGGGGAGAGAGAGCAAAAGACAGGGAGAGAGCAAATGAAAGGGGGAGAGAGAGCAAACAGAGGGGGAGAGAGAAAGAAAGCAAAAAGAGGGTGAGTGAGAGCAAAAGACAGGGGGAGAGAGAGCAAAAGAGAGGGGGGAGAGAGAGCAAAAGAGAGGGAAGAGAGAGAAAGAGAGCAAATGAGAGGGGGCAGAGATCAAAAGAGAGGGGAGAGAGAGCAAAAGAGAGGGGGGGAGAGAGAGCAAAATAGAGGGGAGAGAGAGAGAGAGCAAAAGAGAGGAGAGAGAGCAAAAGAGAGGGAGAGAGAGAGAACAAAAGAAAGAGGGAAACAGAGCAAAATAGTGGGGGAGAGAGAGAAATCAAAAAAGAGGGGGAGAGAGAGCAAAAGACAGGGGGATAGAGAGAGAGCAAAAGAGAGGAGGAGAGAGAGAGAGCAAAAGAAAGGGGAGAGAGAGCAAAAGAGAGGGGGAGAGAGAGAGCAAAAGAGAAGGGGAGAGAGAGAGCAAAAGAGAGGGGATAGAGAGAGAGCAAAGAGAGGAGAGAGAGCACAAAAAAGAAGGTGATAGAGAGCAAAAGAGAGGGGAGAGAGAGCAAAAGAGAGGGGGGAGAGAAAGAGCAAAAGAAAGGGGGAGAGAAAGCAAAATAGAGCGGGGGAGAGAGAGAAAGCAAAAAAGATGGGAAAAGAGAAAGGGAGAGAGAGCAAAAGAAAGGGGGAGAGAGAGCAAAATAGTGGGGGAGAGAGAACAAAAGTAAAAAGGGGGAGCGAGAGCAAATGAGAGGGGGGAGAGAGCAAAAGAGAGGGGGGAGAGAGCACAAAAGAGAGAGGAGAGAGCACAAAAGAGAGGGGGGAGAGAGAGAACAAAAGAGAGGGGGAGAGAGAGAGAGCAAAAGAGAGGAAGAGAGAGAGAGCATTCGAGAGGGGGGAAAGAGAGAGCAAAACAGAGGAGAGAGAGCAAAAGAGAGGGGGAGAGAGAGAGAGAGCAAAAGAAAGAGGGAGAGATAGAGAGAGAAAAATAGAGGGGGAGAGAAAGAGAAAGCAAAAAAGAAGGTGAGAGAGAGTAAATGACAGGGGGAGAGAGAGCAAAAGAGAGGGGGAGAGAGAGAGCGGAAAAGAGAGGGGGGGGAGAGAGCGCAAAAGAGAGGGGGAGAGAGAGAACAAAAGAGATGGGAGAGGGAGAGAGAGAGAGAGAAAGAGAGGGGGAGAGAGAGAGCAAAAGAGAGGAGGGAGAGACAGAGCAAAAGAGAGGGGGAGAGAGAGCAAAAGAGAGGGGGGACAGAGCAAAAGAGAGGGGGAGAGAGCAAGGGGTGGGACCGCTGTACTGCAAGAAATGACCCGTGTGCACGGGCTTTAGGATTAGTATCCTATAATATAAAAGGCCAAGTGTGTTTGTCCGAAGCTGTCATGCGCAGTAGAGACAGCATGAGGACAAACACACCTGGCCTTAGAGTCTACCTAAGCTGCTGTCTGCGACGTGACAAAGGTGGGCGGGAGTGGGCGTGACTGGGCTTGAGCGGGCATTGCTGGGCATGGCAGGGACGGGGCGCAGCCGCTTGTGTGCAAGAGAGACAGATCAAAAGAGAGGGGGGGAGAGAGACGAGAGAGCAAAAGAGAGGGGAAAGAGCAAAAGAGAGGGGAGAGAGATAAAAAGAGAGGGGAGAGAGAGCAAAAGAGAGTGAAGAGAGAGTAAAATAGAGGGGGAAAAACAAAAGAGAGGGGAAAGAGCAAAATAGAGGGAAGAGAGAGCAAAAGAGAGGGGGGAGAGAGCAAAAGAGAGGGGGAGAGAGAGAGCAAAAGAGAGGGGGAGAGAGAAAAATAGAGGGGGGAAAGAGATAGAGAGAGAGCAAAAGAGAGAGGGAGAGAGAAAAATAGAGGGGGGGAGATAGAGAGCAAAAGAGATGGGGAGAGAGAGCGCGCAAAAGAGTGGGGGAGAAAGAAAAAGAGAGGGGGAGAGAGCAAAAGAGAGGGGGGGGGGGGAGAGAGAGAGCAAAAGAGAGGGAGGAGAGAGAGAACAAAAGAGAGGGGGAGAGAGAGCACAAAAGAGAGGGGGAAAAGGCAAAAGAGAGGAGGGAGAGAGCAAAAGAGAAGGGTAGAGAGAGCAAAAGAGAGGGGAGAGAGAGAGAGCAAAGAGAGGGGAGAGAGCAAAAGGGAGGGATAGAGAGCAAAAGAGAGTGGAGAGAGAGCAAAAGAGAGGGGAGAGAGAGAGAGCAAAAGAGAGGCAGGAGAGAGAGAACAAAAGAGAGGGGGAGAAAGAGCACAAAAGAGAGGGGGAAAGGCAAAAGAGAGGAGGGAGAGAGCAAAAGAAAAGGGTAGAGAGAGCAAAAGAGAGGGGAGAGAGCGAGAGCAAAGAGAGGGGAGAGAGCGAGAGCAAAGAGAGGGGAGAGAGAGCAAAAGGGAGGGGATAGAGAGCAAAAGAGAGTGGAGAGAGAGCAAAAGAGAGAGGGGAGAGAGAGCAACAGAAAGGGGGTGAGAGAGAGAGAGAGAGAGAGAGAGAGAGAGCAAAATAGAGGGGGGGAGAGAGAAAGCAAAAAAGAGGGGGAGAGAGAGCAAAAGACAGGGAGAGAGAGCAAATGAAAGGGGGAGAGAGAGCAAAAGAGAGGGAAGAGAGAGAAAGAGAGAGCAAATGAGAGGGGGAGAGAGCAAAAGAGAGGGGGAGAGAGAGCAAAAGAGAGGGGGGAGAGAGAGCAAAAGAGAGGAGGAGAGAGGGAGAGCAAAAGAGAGGAGAGAGCAACAGAGAGGGAGAGAGAGAACAAAAGAAAGAGGGAGAGAGAGCAAAATAGAGGGGGGGGAGAGAGAAATCAAAAAAGAGGGGGAGAGAGAGCAAAAGACAGGGGGGAGCGCAAAAGAGAGGGGGAGAGAGAGAGAGCAAAAGAGAGGGGGAGAGAGAGCAAAAGAGAGGGGGAGAGAGAGCAAAAGAAAGGGGGGAGAGAGCAAATGAGAGGGGAGAGAGAGCAAAAAAGAAGGGGAGAGAGAGAACAAAAGAGAGGGGATAGAGAGAGAGAGAGAGAGAGAGAGAGCAAAGAGAGGAGAGAAAACGCAAAAAAGAAGGAGATAGAGAGCAAAAGAGAGGGGAGAGAGAGCAAAAGAGAGGGGGGAGAGAGAGCAAAAGAAAGGGGGAGATAGAGCAAAATAGAGGGGGGAGAGAGAGAAAGCAAAAAAAAGATGGGAGAGATAAAAAGACAGGGAGAGAGAGGGAGAGAGAGCAAAAGAAAGGGGGGAGAGAGTAAAATAGAGGGGGAGAGAGAACAAAAGTAAAAAGAGGGGGAGCGAGAGCAAAAGACAGGGGGAGAGAGAGCAAAAGACAGGGGGGGGGAAGAGAGAGCAAAAGAGAGGGGAGAGAGAGAGAGAGAGCAAATGAGAGGGGGAGAGAGAGAACAAAAGAGAGGGGGAGAGAGAGAGCAAAAGAGAGGGGGAGAGAGAGAGAGCAAATGAGAGGGAGAGAGAGAGAGCAAACGAGAGGGGGAAGAGAGAGCAAAACAGAGGAGAGAGAGCAAAAGAGAGGGGGAGAGAGAGCAAAAGAAAGAGGGAGAGAGAGAGAGAGAGAGAGAGAGAGAGAGAGAGAGAGAGAGAGCAAAATAGAGGGGGAGAGAAAGAGAAAGTAAAAAAGAAGGGGAGAGAGAGCAAATGACATGGGGAGAGAGAGAGAGCGGAAAAGAGAGGGGGAGAGAGAGAGCAAAAGAGATGGGAGAGGGAGAGAGAGAGAGAGAAAGAGAGGGGGAGAGAGAGAGCAAAAGAGAGGAGGGAGAGACAGAGCAAAAGAGAGGGGGAGAGAGAGCAAAAGAGAGGGGGAGAGAGCAAGGGGTGGGACCGATGTACTGCAAGAAATTACCCATGTGCACCGGCTTTAGGACTAGTATCCTATAATATAAAAGGCCAAGTTTGTTTGTCCGAAGCTGTCATCTGCAGTAGAGACAGCATGAGGACAAACACACCTGGCTTTAGAGTCTACCTAAGCTGCTGTCTGAGACGTGACAAAGATGGGTGGGAGTGGGCGTGACAGGGCTTGAGCGGGCATTGCCGGGCATGGCAGGGACGGGGCATGGCCACATGTGTGCAAGAGAGACAGATTAAAAGAGAGGGGGGAGAGAGAGGAGAGAGCAAAAGAGATGGGAAAGAGCAAAAGAGAAGGGAGACAGAGCAAACGAGAGGGGAAAGAGCAAATTAGAGGGGAGAGAGAGCAAAAGAGAGTGAAGAGAGAGTAAAATAGAGGGGGGAAACAAAAGAGAGGGGAAAGAGCAAAAGAAAGGGAAGAGAGAGCAAAAGAGAGGGGGGAGAGCGCAAAAGAGAGGGGGAGAGAGAGAGGAAAAGAGAGGGGAGAGAGAAAAATAGAGGGGGGGAGATAGAGAGCAAAAGAGAGGGGGAGAGAGAGAGTGCAAAAGTGTGGGGGAGAAAGAAAAAGAGAGGGGGAAAGAGCAAAAGAGAGGGGGGAGAGAGAGAGCAAAAGAGAGGGAAGAGAGAGAGAACAAAAGAGAGGGGGAGAGAGCAAAAAAGAGAGAGGGGGGAAAGCAAAAGAGAGGAGGGAGAGAGCAAAAGAGAAGTGGAGAGAGAGCAAAAGAGTGGGGGGGAGAGAGAGCAAAAGAGAGGGGGGAGAGAGAGGGGGGAGAGAGAGGGGGGATAGAGAAAGAGCAAAAGAAAGGGGGAAAGAGAGAGAGAAAAAGAGGAGGAGAGAGAAAAAGAGGGGGGGGAGAGAAAGAGAGAGGGGGAGAGGGGAGAGAGAGTGCAAAAGAGAGGGGGAGAAAGAGCAAAAAAGAGGGGGAGAGAGCAAAAGAGAGGGGGAAGAGAGAGAGCAAAAGAGAGGGGAGAGAGAGAGCAAAAGAGAGGGGGGAGAGAGAGAGCAAAAGAGAAGGGGAGAGAGAGAGCGCAAAAGAGAGGGGGGAGAGAGAGATAGTGCAAAAAAGAGGGGGAGAGAGAGCACAAAAGAGAGGGGGAGAGAGAGCACAAAAGAGAGTGGGGAGAGAGAGCACAAAACAGAGGGGGGAGAGAGAGCACGAAAGAGAGGGGGAGAGTGAGTGCAAAAGAGAGGGGAGTGAGAGAGCAAAAGAAAAAGGGGGGAGAGAAAGCAAAAGAGAGGGGGAGAGAGGGAGCAAAAGAAAGGGTGGAGAGAGAGCAAAAGAGAGGGGGGAGAGAGAGAGAGCAAAAGAGAGGGGGCAGAGAGAGAGAGCAAAAGAGAGGGGGATAGAGCGCAAAAGAGAGGGGGAGAGAGAGCAAAAGAGAGGGGGGAGAGAAAGCAAATGTGAAGGGGGACTGTTCTGCAAAAATGGCCCGTGTGAACAGGCTTTAGGACTAGTATTATATAAAAAATCAACTGAAAACATTATTTTGTGAGTTAATCTATCACACCATTTACATGTGAAGAGAGCAATAACATGCAGCTAATACAAGGGCCAATGCATGTGACTAAAATGTCGCTAATCTTGTCAGAAAATCTAACTCAAAGGCTAGCAATCATTTTACTGAGTAACAAGGTAGCACAGATGAATAGACAAAGGTTACTTGTTAGCAAAAACAGAAAAATAATTATTAAGAAAATTAGTAGCTTCATTGCTTAGTATAGCTAAGTTATAGTATAAAAATCCTAGAATAAATAGAAAACTGTATCTAATGAAAGTCTGCTGGGATTTTTTTGTAGGTAAATTATTTGATAAGATTTTTTAAATTATTGTAATCGACCCCAATATCAGATAAAAATAATTCAATTAACAGTTCAGTGAAATTACACAAAACAATTATACTAATTAACAACAATAAAAAATGTGTAGTAAAATCATTATGCACAGACAGCCGTAGAAACCTCAAAATATGCAGACACTTTCACTTATCAGGAAACAGGGAGAGAAAGGTAAACAGAGATCATACTTTGAAAATGAAATTCTGCAGCTAATACAAAGCTGATTACTTATTTTTCCACGCATACGGCTAGATTTAGAGTTGGGCGGTAGCCGCCAAAACCAGCGTTAGAGGCTCCTAACGCTGGTTTTTACCGCCCTCTGGTATTTGGAGTCAGTCAGGAAAGGGTCTAACGCTCACTTTACAGCCGCGACTTTTCCATACCGCAGATCCCCCTACACCATTTGCGTATCCTATCTTTTCAATGGGATATTTCTAATGCCGGTATTTAGAGTCGTGGCTGAAGTGAGCGTTAGAAATCTAACGACAAAACTCCAGCCGCAGAAAAAAGTCAGTAGTTAAGAGCTTTCTGGGCTAACGCCGGTTTATAAAGCTCTTAACTACTGTGCTCTAAAGTACACTAACACCCATAAACTACCTATGTACCTCTAAACCGAGGTCCCCCCACATCGCCGCCACTCTATTAATTTTTTTTAACCCCTAATCTGCCGTCCGCACGCCGCTGCAAGCTACGTTATACTTATGTACCCCTAATCTGCTGCCCCTAACACCGCCGACCCCTATATTATATTTATTAACCCCTAATCTGCCCCCCTCAACGTCGCCTCCACCTGCCTACACTTATTAACCCCTAATCTGCCGACCGGACCGCGCCGCTATTATAATAAAGTTAATAACCCCTAATCTGCCTCACTTAGTTCTTTTTTATTTTTTGTACTTTAGTTAGTTTATTTAATTGTAATTATTTGTAGATATTGTATTTAATTAATTTATTGATAGTGTAGTGTTAGGTTTAATTGTAACTTAGGTTAGGATTTATTTTACGTCGCCTCCACCTGCCTACACTTATTAACCCCTAATCTGCCGACCGGACCGCGCCGCTATTATAATAAAGTTATTAACCCCTAATCTGCCTCACTCCCGCCTCAATAACCCTATAATAAATAGTATTAACCCCTAATCTGCCCTCCCTAACATCGCCGACACCTAACTTCAAGCATTAACCCCTAATCTGCCGACCGGAGCTCACCGCTATTCTAATAAATTTTTTAACCCCTAAAGCTAATTCTAACCCTAACACCCCCCTAACTTAAATATAATTTAAATCTAACAAAATAAATGAACTATTATTAAATAAATTATTCCTATTTAAAGCTGATCCTTTAAGGGACGTCATCCAAGATGGCGTCCCTCGAATTCCGATTGGCTGATAGGATTCTATCAGCCAATCGGAATTAAGGTAGGAAAATTCTGATTGGCTGATCGGAACAGCCAATAGAATGCGAGCTCAATCTGATTGGCTGATTGGATCAGCCAATCGGATTGAACTTGATTCTGATTGGCTGATTCTATCAGCCAATCAGAATTTTCCTACCTTAATTCCGATTGGCTGAGAGAATCCTATCAGCCAATCGGAATTCGAGGGACGCCATCTTGGATGACGTCCCTTAAAGGAACCTTCATTCTTCAGTTGGACGTCGGAAGAACAAGATTGATCCGCGCTGGAGGTCTTCACGATGGAGCCGTTCCTCATCGGATGAAGATAGAAGATGCCGCTTGGATCAAGATGGTTGCCGGTCCGGATCGCCTCTTCTTCCCGGATAGGATGAAGACTTTGGAGCCTCTTCTGGACCTCTTCAGCCGCAGGATTATGGATCGCCAGCCCCCGCTTGGGCTTGGATGAAGATTTCAGAGCCAGGACGGATCGGTGTGATACCCGGCGAGGTGAAGATAAGGTAGGAAGATCTTCAGGGGCTTAGTTTTAGGTTTATTTAAGGGGGGTTTGGGTTAGATTAGGGGTATGTGGGTGGTGGGTTGTAATGTTGGGGGGGGTATTGTATGTTATTTTTTACAGGCAAAAGAGCTGAATTATTTGGGGCATGCCCCACAAAATGTCCTTTTAAGGGCTGGTAAATTAAAAGAGCTTTGAACTTTTTTAATTTAGAATAGGGTAGGGCATTTTTTTTATTTTGGGGGGCTTTGTTATTTTATTAGGGGGCTTAGAGTAGGTGTAATTAGTTTAAAATTGTTGTAATATTTTTCTAATGTTTGTAAATATTTTTTATTTTTTGTAACTTAGTTCTTTTTTATTTTTTGTACTTCAGTTAGTTTATTTAATTGTAATTATTTGTAGATATTGTATTTAATTAATTTATTGATAGTGTAGTGTTAGGTTTAATTGTAACTTAGGTTAGGATTTATTTTACAGGTAATTTTGTAATTATTTTAACTAGGTAACTATTAAATAGTTATTAACTATTTAATAGCTATTGTACCTGGTTAAAATAAATACAAAGTTGCCTGTAAAATAAATATTAATCCTAAAATAGCTACAATATGATTATAATTTATATTGTAACTATATTAGGGTTTATTTTACAGGTAAGTATTTAGTTTTAAATAGGATTAATTTATTTAATAAGAGTTAATTTATTTCGTTAGACAAAAATTATATTTAACTTAGGGGGTTGTTAGGGTTAGGGTTTGACTTAGCTTTAGGGGTTAATACAGTTATTAGAATAGCGGTGAGCTCTGGTCGGCAGATTAGGGGTTAATGTTTGAAGTTAGGTGTCGGCGATGTTAGGGAGGGCAGATTAGGGGTTAATACTATTTATTATAGGGTTATTGAGGCGGGAGTGAGGCGGATTAGGGGTTAATACATTTATTATAGTAGCAGTGCGGTTCGGTCGGCAGATTAGGGGTTAATTATTGTAGGTAGGTGGAGGCGACATTGTGGGGGGCAAATTAGGGGTTAATAAATATAATATAGGGGTCGGCGGTGTTAGGGGCAGCAGATTAGGGGTACATAGGTATAATGTAGGTAGCGGCGGTGTACGGAGCGGCAGATTAGGGGTTAAAAAAAATATGCAGATGTCAGCGATAGCGGGGGCGGCAGATTAGGGGTTAATAAGCGTAAGGTTAGGGGTGTTTAGACTCGGGGTACATGTTAGAGTGTTAGGTGCAGACGTAGGAAGTGTTTCCCCATAGAAAACAATGGGGCTGCGTTAGGAGCTGAACGCTGCTTTTTTGCAGGTGTTAGGTTTTTTTTTTCAGCTCAAATGGCCCCATTGTTTTCTATGGGGGAATTGTGCATGAGCACGTTTTTGAAGCTGGCCGCGTCCGTAAGCAACGCTGGTATCTAGAGTTGCAGTGGCGGTAAATATGCCTGTACGCTCCCTTTTTGGAGCCTAACGCAGCCATTCTGTGAACTCTAAATACCAACGGTATTTAAAAGGTGCGGGAGAAAAAAAGCATGCGTAGCTAACGCACCCCTTTGGCCACAGAACTCTAAATCTAGCCGCAAGTTTCTTACAATCACCTCTATTTTCATATTCATGTTTGTGTTTTTCCATGAGGGTAATAAATGTTTTGTTTATTTTGACACCCTCTTGTCACCTTTCAGTTTGTGAGAAAACAACAGTGAGGAGGAAAATGTTTAGTGAATACACCAGAGTTGGAGGACAAATTTCAGCTACGCCCATTGAACTCTGTTCAGCCCACTAGCAGAGGCAGGGAAACTGATTTTACAATTAGGAAAACAATACACTTTGAATTTTGTCTTATACATATAAATGTAAAAGCATGTGCCAGGTAGTTTTATTACAACTTCTACTGTGGGCCTTAAAGGGATATTATGCACTAGATTTTTCTTTGCATAAATGTTTTGTAGACAATCTATTTATATAGTCCATCTGGGTGTGTTTTTGAAAAAAATGTATAGTTTTGATTATTTTTAAATAACAGTATGTGTATTTTCAGACTCCTAACCAAGCCCCAAAGTTTTAGAAGTAGACTGTTGTCGACCTACTCCAGCTTTCTCCTGTTTGTGTAAAGGGTAAAGGGTCTTTTCATATACAGAAGAAGGGGAGGGGTTTGATATCTGCTCTTTTTTCTGGGGACCGATCGCAAAAAAAGATATTGCAGAACTAGAAAAAATTCAGAGAAGGGCCACAAAGCTAATAAGGGGATTGGAGAATTTAAGCTATGAGGAGAGGCTAGCCAAACTGGGTCTGTTTTCTTTAGAAAAAAAGGCGCTTGAGAGGTGACATGATTACTTTATATAAATATATTCAAGGCCCATATACAGAGATGGCAGAAGCTCTGTTTATTCCAAGAAAATTGTTTGTGACATGAGGTCACAATTTAAGGTCAAAGGAAAGGAGATTTAATCTCCTGCAACGTAAACGTTTTTTCACTGTAAGAGGAACAAAATTATGGAACTCATTACCAAAGGAGATAGTGAATGCCAATACCCTAGATACATTTAAAAATTGTTTGGATACATTTCTGTCTATAAACAAAATTCATAGATATGATTGCTAGTATTAAATGGGTCACCTTTTAGTGGGAATTTTTAAGCTTAACTTAGGCTTTTTGTAAGTATTTTAGATTTGTATAAGTTGAACTCGATGGACTTCGTTCTTTTTTCAACCCCATCTACTATGTTATTATGTTACTATGTTAAAATATTTACTGGATAGCCTGCTAAAATACTAAACTGTCCAGTTGTACTAGACACCTGGAAACCTTACCTGTCAGCCACAGTGTTTTTTATTTTTAAACCACATCACAGGGTTATTTGTAGCTCACAACCTCATCGCTAGTAAGATTAATTTAACTGTAGCATGGACCCATCTTGGATAAAGTCATCAACAGCATAATCTTTATTAAATTGCTGCAGCTAACAGCTGGGATATTAAGGGGGAAGAAAGGTTGTTACTGGGGCTAATATCTAGAAAAAATTGGCTACACAAAAGGTGACGTAATACCATCTTCAAAAGGATATTAAAAGTGCACCTTCTGTAAAAATATGTTAAATCAAAGAAAAACTACAAAAAAAAACAGATTGTGTAAAAAAAAATCAGCAGAAAACTTATTTGCTTTCTTGAATAATGAGCAATTAGAAATTCTCAGTGTAACCCCTGCCCCCACTGTGACATGGGAGCTGACATCTTTGAAAATGAGGTTACTTATATTCTGACTGATCTAGGCATGAGCAAGTCTGACCTGTTATTTAGTCTATTCACTTAAAGGGACAGTATACACCAATTTTCATATTGTAGAGAGAGTAGCAATAGCACTACACATATAATGGGGGGTTGCCCTATTAGAATTAATTTAATAGTATTTGTCTGAGCTAGAGCGCTAGTGGAAAAGAACTCATTGTAAAGTTTAAGTCAAAAAAGAATTCCTACAGAAGGGATTTGCTGACTGTGAAGAATGCACTTTTATAGCACTTCTATGCCCCATTGACTAGAAGACATTATACTAGGGAGGCCAAGAAGGTGAGAATGTTGAGGATAAAACTTAAAACTTAACTTTTATTATACTATGTATGAAAGGAACTCGAGATTGCATTCATTCAAATACCTGTAGGTATTGGTTGCACAAATGTGGTGAAGAACAATTTAACACTGTATTGAAAATAAGAATCTAGCTGACTAAGTACTCTACAGTATTTAGGAAATTGGAGTTGTATCTGGATAATAATTCCTGAGAGTAAATTAGGAAGAATTGCTGTGCTCAACTAATTCAAAAGCTTCTGTTTATTATTATTCATATTACCACAGTACTTTAGTGGGGTTCTGTTCCATAAGCATGAAAAAATACTGATATATACTAGTATATGTGGGTCCTATAATATAAGTAACACAATTCGAGAAATCTTTTAATGTGAGAAAAAGGAGGGGGGTTTCACAATCTTGTGTTAGTTGGTGTACCCAAATGGTTCAATTTACTTCCAAATGTTAAATTGTGAGCTAATAGGAAGGAATTCTCACAATATTGTGTTAGTTGGTGTGCCCAAGTGGTTCAATTTACTTCCAAATGTAAAGTTGTGAGCTTATAGTTTGTATTATATTTTAGCTTGGCTCTTAGGGTATTAGGAGCTTTATACAAAATAATTCAAATGTGTACTTGATTATAGTTTATACAGCACTTGAATGATAGTGTTTGGTGTGTTGGTGTATCACACTTTTGTCAAATAATGTAACTTTTAATATTATGGTTAGTTGATATTGATTTTAGGCAAATCCAACACAACAATGAGGTGTTTCTGTTGAAACTTGAGAATACTTAATCGATAAATGTCCTTAGTTACTGCAGCACAGTTTACTTAAATCCTTTTTTTAATTTTTATGCAGCCTACCAGATACATATACAGATGACCTAAGATGGTCATTTTAATAATATTGAAAATAGCTATATGTTATAACATTGTATATCAATGCCAGCTAATTGGCTACTGTTGTAATTCCAAATTCCTTTATAACTGTTGTGGAACAGCTGACTTAACAGTCCAACGTGAACTGAATATTTTTTACCGTTACCTTAATTGTTAATATACTGTTGCATGACAGGCTAAGCAATCTATTATATATTGCTTTTTTTGTTGTTTTTCTAATCATTAGTAAGAAGGTAACTAAGTTGCACAGCTGAATATATATCCAATATTTTACCATTAGCTATGATCGTTAGTGTGCTACTAAATAAAAGATTTACATGGATTTATATGGAAAGAATATTTTACCGTTTAACATCATTTGATACAAAGTGTATTAATGCATAGTAAGTTAAACAGACTAATATAGCTTCATTACAGAGGTTCAACTGCCTTAATATTTTATTCGAAACACGGTCTATGCTTCCAGACACGGAAGCGCTTTGCTGAATATCATGTGAAGGATAGTACTGTCCTGAATTTAGGATCTAAATTTATATTCTATTGCCAGCTAAGGTTTGCAAATAAACAGTGTGTTTTTTTCTATTGCGTCTATCTCATTAATAGTACAAATCGAGTTTCAATGAACTTTAAAAACTGACTGGGTATTAAGGAATACCCTCCCTTAACATGTTTCGCCAATTTTGTTTTTGGCTTTTTCAAAACCAATTTTTTTTTAACCGATACACACACACATATCTAACATTTTTATTTCATACATAGTATAATAAAAGTTAAGTTTTATCCTTAACATTCTCACCTTCTTGGCCTCCCTAGTATAACGTCTTCTAATCAAGGGGGTATAGAAGTGCTATACAAGTGCATTCTTCACTGTCAAAATATCCCTTCTGTATGAATTCTTTTTTGACTTAAACCAATTTTCATATAACTGCATGCAATAGACACTACTATAAAAAATAAGATGCACAGATACTGATATAAAAATCCAGTATAAAAAAGTTTAAAAACTTACTAAGAGGCTCTCAGTTTAGCTCTGTTGAAAAGGTAGCTGGAAAGCCCAATGCAAGTGGGAAATAAGACACCCCACTCCCCCTTCTTTTGCATATGAAAAGACCCTTTACACAAACAGGAACAAGCTGGAGTAGGTATCTGACTGTATTCTCCTAAAATTGTGGGGCTTGGTTAGGAGTCTTAAAATCAGAGCAATGTTATTTAAAAATAAGCAAAACTATACATTTAAAAAAACAAAAAAAAAAAAACTTTATGGGCTATATAAATAGATCATCAGCAAAACATTTATGCAAAGAAAAAATGAGTGTATAATGTCCCTTTAAAGGGACATAAAACAAGTTGGGATATAGACAAAATAATATAATATGTACTTTAGATAATTTACCTGCAAGTTTATACTGCAATGCCTCGCCATTAACCCTTTCTTTTTAGTTTCTGAATTATAAAGCTCTAACTCCCCCCACACAATTCCTTTTATGGCTGTATCTATGTTTATTGTGCTTTTGGTTAAATGCTAAAGAGAATAGGGATTATCTGTTGGAGCATGCCTAGAAGATGGGAGATCGGTTGAAATACAATGCCTGTGTCTAAACACTGATAAGAGGGGTGGAGTTAGCTGCTTCAGGCAGTTTAGCTATGCAATTCATTTTGGTTATTTTTTTAAATTATTTAAAAATACCTGCCAGCAATTTTTAAACATTTTTTTATGCAAACTATTTTAAATTAATTAGCCCTTTTAGGATATGCACAGATCTCAATCAGTTTTATGACACTTTAATAAACACAGTAGATTTGCATAATCAACAAATGTATGATTCAAATACAATGAAATAGCACTTAGTCTAAACTTCAAATGAGCAGTAGATGTTTTTCTGACAAATTTCAAAGTTATGTCTATTTCCACTCCCCCTGTATCATGTGACAGCAATCAGCCAATCACAGATGCACATATGTATATTCTGTGATTTCTTGCACATGCTCAGTACTTGCTGGTGACTAATAAAAAAACATAAAAAGACTGTACATATTTTGTTAATGGAAGTAAATTGTAAAGTTGTTTAAAATTCATTGCTCTATCTGAGTCATGTCATTTTAATTTTAACTAGAGTGTCCCTGTAATAGTAACCAGCCTAAAAGTTTTATGACATCAGGTTAATATAAACCTTCCTACAGTGGTCCTCTCCTCCTTGTAAGGCTGTGACAGGAAGTAAAGGATAAGCACAAATGTAGGAAAAAAAGAAATAAAAGGTAACATCCATTTAAATAGAGGAATAATAAATATTGCAATTATAAGACACAGCTTAGTGTTTTTAATTACAACAATGAAACACAATGTTTAACATCCCTTTAACTGTGCACATACTAAACAATAATGTAAAAAATAAAAAAAATGTACTGTCTCTTTAACCTGTTACGGAGTATGCCTGTTCCTACCCCTATCCAAGCTCACCTACTATAGCAAAAATACATAAAAAAAATAACACCAAACATAGTTGCACCAAAAATCATCATATAGAACATCCCAAAATATTATCTTTTTTTACTCTCACCCTGGTTTCCTGTAATTATTTGTTCATTCAAACATTAAGAAAAAATAGATCTATTAGCCATAATATCAACAATATAGCAAAGTGAGGCTAGCGATTGCTATAAGGATATGACACATCTTATTGATATTGTGGGAGCTCACTTATTCAAACATGGGGTCTTTTATAGTGATAGAGTAATAAAGGCTTGTTAAAAGCTGCATGTAGAAGTGTAACAATACAATTGTGTTTTCATTGGTTATGTTTAGTTTATAGGTTAGAGCTCTCAGTCAGGTTTTAGATGCCTGAGGAAATAGCGTGCCAGCTAAGAAACTAGTTGCATGATTTTAATACATAGTGGGAACGTTTTGTACACTGTGTTTTTATACTGTTTTTATTAAAAGTGATTTTATATTTATCACTTGACTGAGAGCCAGTTCTTTTGTGGTTGGAGACTACACCCCTGATGGAGGTGTGTGAGAGCCCAAGAACAGTGAGCTGGGACACTGAGAGATCCCAGTAGGTGCCACTAAGCACGAGTGAGTGCTGCCACACTTGTGAGTACCAGTCTATTGCCATTGTATATATATATATATATATATATATATATATACTGCTTGTACAATATCACACTAGGAGGCGCCCTTCTGTGTTTTGTTTGCACCATCACAGATTCCTGTTACGGAGTATGCCTGTTCCTACCCCTATCCAAGCTCACCTACTGTAGCAAAAATACATAAAAAAATAACACCAAACATAGTTGCACCAAAAATCATCATATAGAACATCACAAAATATAATCTTTTTTTACTCTCACCCTGGTTTCTTATTTATTTTGATTCCTATAATTATTTATTCATTCAAACGTTAAGAAAAAATAGATCTATGAGCCATAATATCAACAATATAGCAAAGTGAGGCTAGCGATTGCTATAAGGATATGACACATCTTATTTATATTGTGGGAGCTCACTTATTCAAACATGGGGTCTTTTATAGTGATAGAGTAATAAAGGCTTTTTAAAAGCTGCCAGAACCCCCCAAATAGAACCAATGTTGTGAGATATTTGTCATTGTCATTACAATTAGCTGTCAGTCGGACAGACACAGAAACACTCATTTGAAAGAGCAGAATTATTGCTTTCAAATAAGGGTCTCAAAGTTGTCTATGTATTATGGGGGTAGAATAAGGGATACCAAACCCATCTAATGTTGCTCCATATGCTTATGGTTCTGTCAGATGATCAGTGGCTAGCCATCTTGGCCTTATCTATTTCAAAAGAAGGGTCCTCCCCTATTGCAGTGCTTATTTTGGGGTTCTAAGTTCTGAATACCCAGAACACCTTAAAATGATCAAAAAATAATAATTGCAAATCTATTGTAATTATAATATGCTACCTAAAGGAGCATGATAACCCTCATTTGAAAATGAGTAGACCCCCCTTTTATGGGATATTGTGTGTGTATTTGTATATAATATGCAGTCTTTATGCGATAGAGGCTCCTTTAGAGAAGAGAAGCAATTTGCCAGGAAGTTCAGTCCAGCAATGAAATACCAGGCAATTCTCACCAGAACAAGGGAAAAAGCAACCCCAGATGATTGTTTCAGCCTCCTTCGGGCCTTGTAAGTGAGTTGCAGCATTATCCCTCTGGACACATTGGGCAAGGAGTCTACGTCTGGTTTCCACCATCACCCTTAGAGAGACTTTCCATAGGGTCATAATACAAATACAATCACCTACTAATGACAGTGGTGTACGACTCCACATAGGAAGAGGGGGGTTCCCCTCATTCCAAACTGGAGTATCATGTCCCTCTATGTTTTGTGTGGTGCTTGTTAAACAATGCAAGGGTATGTACTTGAGACAGATTATCACTATTATAATGGTGATTATTTGAAAATTATAAGGGACCTTAAAAACTAGATATATTTTTTAAGCATAGTATTTAAGTTAATCCCACCTACCTCTAATCATGGGTGACTCAATTTTAAAGTTTAGATTTCGCTGCATTTCAGTGCTGACGTGATTTCACATGTAAAATTCACCTTCAGATACCTGAAGTGAAACCTAGGTTCCAAAATGTTAGCACCCATGATTAGAAGAATGTGCATGAAATCTATTGAGTGTTTAATTTACCTTTAAACCTGTGAGAATATCTGTAATGTCTATTTTTTCTTCTTTCAGTTTGTATATAATATAATTGTATAAATTGAGCTCCATTCTTTGCCTACATTATGGAGATCAGTTTTATTTTTAAAATTTCATGCTCTATCCAAATCATGAAAGAAACTTGATGAATTCTCTATTTTCTGTTGGTATAAAAAAAGCCAAGTGATTCTGACAGTGACCTTTTTTGGTTATAGTTATTGTCACAAGTTATTTTGGTTAAGAAGACATGTCAAGTGACTCTGACAGTGACAACAAAACTGATCTTTGTTGGTCACAGTCACATGTTTTTTGTAGGTATGCGCCAATGTTCATATTCGGCATTCGTTTTCTAAAACGAGAAAACAAGTTCTTAATATGAACATTTGCACATCCCTAGTATTTTGTATATGCAAAATGCCAAGTCATTTGATTCTGACAGCGACAGTGACATTGACCTTTTGTTGCTCATGGTCAAAGTTGTGGTCACAATCCATTTTGGATTAGCAGAAATGTCAAGTGACATTTGTTGGTAAAGGTAATTGCCATGGTCTCAAGGTATTTTGGATAAGCAGAAATGCCAAATGTGATTAGGACTTTTAAGGTGTCACAAATCAAAGTGCTTGTCAGAGTCGTGGTATATGTGCACAGAGGTTTACTATGGCATTTGATAATGTCCTAAAATGGACACAGTGAGAGTGTATCCTAGGGTTAAGAAAAGATGGAACTCAGGGATGAGAAGTCAGATACACAGTTCAGAGATAGAAGGAGTAAATGGCCAAAGGGTCAAACATGTATAGGCTTAGTTAAACACAGTAGGATGCAACTAAAACTTTACCCTAGTAATTGTTATAGAAGCATAAAAAAATACTTGGGCAATGTAATTCTAAAAAAAAAAAGTTTTAGCTAGGAACACATTTCTATGCAATGATCAATAATGAATTTAATTGGGGAAAACAACTAATCATAGTACACCAGTCCTTAGTTTAAAATGCTTGCTATTTTTCCATTTGCTTTCTATATTTCAAATTAAAATTCATCTTATATACCAGAATAAAAAAATCAAAGTAAAATCAAAAGATTCCTAATTTGACAGTTTTTAGTTTTAAAACATGCTGTCAGAGATCTTTTGCAAACCACTTGCAAATGCAATATATAAAATATGAGGAAATAGAGCCATTGACCCATTAGTAATACTTATTTCCTAATTGCAGTGGGAAGCATCCTGCATGTTTAAATAAATATTGTTAACTATGACCTCTTGGTTTGCCAGAACTGATAAGACAATTGTTTGACTTATATGAAGCACGTACAGTATGAGTGAGTCTGAATAGAGCAGGAAAACAGGAAACAATAAATCAGAAATTAGGGCACTGATTGTTGTAGCTAATTACATCAGATCTCTGCTTAATTTCTCACTGTCATTTTAACCTGATTTTCCTTGCCAACAGACTTTGTAAATTGCTTGTATCAAGTACATACAACAAATAATAATCCTTAGTTACTATGACTGACAATTGAATGTGAAGTACAATCTTGTCTAGTATTGAAGGATAGCATTTGACACTCAACAGATACCTGTATAGATTTAATTCATTTACTGTTTAGTTCTACATCTTGTCATCAGGCAGGTGCATTAGGCTTGACATTATCTGACAATTCCTTCTGTGATTGGCTAAGGTCTCTTAGCTGTGTAGTGTTAGTACATGATGAACTAATGAAGTGATAGCATGACCATTTGAAGTACAGAAAAAAAGGCTTAAATTATTGTTTGATGGACTGATTAATGAATCATGACTGACTGATTATTTTTTAATAAGCTTTTTGTTTTCATAGATGAGCAACCTTCATTGCTGTGACTTTGATTGGCAAGTCTCTAGCACAGTCTCAGTAGTAGATTTAAAGGGACACTGAACCCAAATGGTTTCTTTTGTGATTCTGATAGAGCATGCAATTTTAAGCAACTTTCTAATTTCATCTTATTATCATTTTTTCTTCGTTCTCTTTCTATCTTTATTTGAAAAAGAAGGCATCTAAGCTTTTTTCTTGGTTCAGTACTCTGGACAGCGCTTTTTTATTGGTGGATGAATTTATCCACCAATCAGCAAGGGCAACCCAGGTTGTTCACTAAAAATGTACCGGCATCTAAACTTACATTCTTGCATTTCAAATAAAGATACCAAGAGAATGAAGAAAATTTGATAATAGGAGAAAATTAGAAAGTTGCTTAAAATGTCATGCTCTATCTGAATCATGAAAGAAAACAATTGGGTTCAGTGTCCCTTTAAGGATTTACAGCTAATGCATGTGAACCTAAGCTGTTACCAGTATCACTCCCCAATAAAAAGGGAAGAGGAAATATCTGGGTGCCAAAATAGACATAAATAGAGTACATTAATGTTACCAAAAATTACCAATATACTGAAGTGAAATGAAGTAGTATGCACAGCCTTGGGTAGCCTATTGTTTATAGATGGCTTAATATTTATACATTTTCACTGCCTTCTCAAATAGATGTTTTCTGCAGTAGTTTTTTTAAATATATATAATTACTTATGGAAATGGAAATTATTTATATTATGTATAACCCACTGATAAGTGTTTTTTAATACAACATGAAGGGCAGGACAACCTTAACTGATCTATAGACACAGGGACTAATCAACTCAAAATTTTCAGCAAGAAACTGGAGAAAGAAAATGAAAACAAAAAAAGAAAAAATAGTTTTGTGATCCAACAGAAAGTCTATGACAGGTGGATGCTCTCAAGGATACTTATCATGACAAACTAAATGTCTCTATATCATATTTAGAGTTGGAGCTGCCTTTTTTTTTCAGTACATTAAAATAATTTACAATAGCAGGCTGTTTGCTAGGACTAGCACTTCCAGTCAAAAAAGAGACTTGTCTTTACCCAACTATCATCCTAACAAACAGCTTTATTGTTGAGATATAGTCACAAAATATCATGCTTGTTAAATTAACAAGCATGATATTTTGTGACTATATCTCAAAATGATGCTTAATATCAGATGCTGTACTTCAGTCAGACTATATAAATACATTAATGTTATAGATGAATTTGCAAATACCTATTAAAGAGCTACTATAAACCTAACAATGCTTATAAAATCCTTATGTTATAACCCACACCCAGCTCTACCTAGGAGGAGTTAAAATGCAGCTTCTACAGGCACGTGTATGTTTAGGTTTAAAAGTGAAGTCAGTGTGATGCAGTGCCTACAACTATAGAGACGAGTTTAGAAAAAGTATGTAGACCCTGTAAAGACTAGCGTAGGTATATGAATAATCACGCGTATAAAGGAAAGCTTCAGATGTGTTGCCTGAAAAAGACTAAGAAGTGTGAATGTGTAAAATAGAAAATATATGGCCAAGATAGTTGGTACTTGGTAAGGTATCAAATGTATATTTTACACAGTTTGAAATAACTTATACATATATCTTGTATTTCCCTAACTGACCTAAATCACTTTCTAAATCAAGTTCATTATAAGCTTATTAATAATGCTGCAATGTTTCAAATGATGTAATTAATAATATTTTTTAGATCTTGTTGAGGTATTAAGCTCCAGTTCTTTGAGGGTATAGGAAGTGTATCTTGTTTGTAACCCTTGCCAAAAAAAAATCGGCTAGATTACGAGTTTTGTGTTAGGCTTAAAAAACAGCGTTGGCCAGTCCTAACGCTGCTTTTTAACACCCGCTGGTATTACGAGTCTTGAAAGTACAGGCTCACCACTCACTTTTTTGGCCAGACTTGGAAATACCGCAAATCCACTTACGTAAATTGCGTATCTTCTTTTTTCAATGGGACTTGCATAGCGCCGGTATTACGAGTCTGCCAAAAAGTAAGCGGTAGACCCTCTCCTGTCAAGACTGGTAACGCATTGTAAAGTCAGTAATTAAGAGTTTTACACTACAAAGCTGTAGCATAAAACTCTTAACTAAAGTGCTAAAAAGTACACTAACACCCATAAACTACCTATTAACCCCTAAATCGAGGCCCTCCCGCATCGCAAACACTTAAAAAATGTTTTAACCCCTATTCTGCCGAACCGGACATCGCCGCCACTATAATAAATATATTAACCCCTAAACCGCCGCTCTCCCGCCTTGCAAACATTAGTTAAATATTATTAACTCCTAATCTGCCGTCCCTAACATCGCCGACACTATACTAAAGTTATTAACCCCTAAATTTAAGTCTAACCCTAACCCTAACCCCCCCTAACTTAAATATAATTAAAAGATATCTAAATAAAATTACTATCATTAATTAAATTATTCCTATTTAAAACTAAATACTTACCTATAAAATAAACCCTAAGCTAGCTACAATATAACTAATAGTTACATTGTATCTATCTTAGGGTTTATTTTTTATTTTACAGGCAAGTTTGTATTTATTTTAACTAGGTAGAATAGTTATTAAATAGTTATTAACTATTTAATAACTACCTAGCTAAAATAAATACAAATTGATCTGTAAAATAAAACCTAACCTAAATTACACTAACACCTAACCTTACACTACAATTAAATTAATTCCCTAAATTAAATTCGATTAAGTACAATTAAATAAAATTAGCTAAAGTACAAAAACAAACACTAAATTACAGAAAATAATAAACAAATTACAAGATTTTTAAACTAATTACACCTAATCTAATCCCCCTAACAAAATAAAAAAGCCCCCCCCAAAATAAAAAAAAGCCCTACCGTACACTAAATTACAAATAGCCCTTAAAAGGGCCTTTTGCGGGGCATTGCCCCAAAGTAATCAGCTCTTTTACCTGTAAAAAAAATTACAAATCCCCCCCAACATTAAAAAGCACTACCCACACAACCAACCCTACTCTAAAACCCACCCAATACCCCCTTAAAAAAACTAACACTAACCCCTTGAAGATCACCTTACCGGGAGAAGTATTCATCCAACCGGGCCGAAGTCCTCAACGAAGCTGGGAGAAGTCTTCATCCAAGCCGGGCGAAGTGGTCCTCCAGACAGGCAGGAGTCTTCATCCAGACTGCATCTTCTATCTTCATCCATCCGGCGCAGAGCGGGTCCATCGCAGAGCGGGTCCATCTTCAAGACATCCGATGCGGAGCATCCTCTTCATCCGACGGCTAACACTGAATGAAGGTTCCTTTAAATGACATCATCCAAGATGGCGTCCCTTCAATTCTGATTGGCTGATAGAATTATATCAGCCAATCTGAATAAAGGTAGAAAAAATCCTATTGGCAGGTGTTAGACTTTTTCTCACCTGGCTCTCCCTGTTGATTCCTATGGGGAAATCGTGCACGAGCATGTTACACCAGTTCACCGCTGACTTAAGCAGCGCTGGTATTGGAGTGCGGTAATGAGCAAAATTTTGCTCAACGCTCACTTCTTGTCTTTTAATGACGGGTTTGTAATAACTGGTAATACCAGCACTACATTTAAGTGAGCGGTGAGGGAAAACTGCTTGTTAGCACCACATAGCCTCTAACGCAAAACTCGTAATCTGGGCCAATGTAAATAGCACAGTTTATACTCTAACCTTAGAATCATGAACCTTAATTTTTCACCAAATTTGTACAAGCATCCTTTATGTATTTAATCTATAAAAACAGGCCAAAAGCCTACAGGACTGTTTCCATGACAACCATTGTTGAGACAATCTTTTACTTTTATAATCTAATCTGTTTTGTTTTTTTGCTCAGAACTTAGTGGTTCTGTGACTTATTGTAGGTCTCCCTGCTATCCATATGGAGCCAGTGAATTTGGCTAGTGTGCCTTTTTGTGAAGAGGGAGTTCTGGGAATTTTTCACTAAGTGATGTTTTGAGCTGAGTGGACACTTGGATCTGGGTTCTGTGGCACAAGTGTAGCTCATTGCCTCTTTCCTTGCTAGAACAGGTGAATTTGATTAGTATTTGCTAATTGGCAAATGGGCATTATGGGCCTTTTGTGGGAAACATTTAGGGCTAGATTACAAATGGAGCACTAAATTATTGCGCACCCGCAAACAGGCAGGAGAGCAGTAATTAACCAGCCATTACAAGTGGCTGGTTATTGCTACAGCGATCTCACGGTAGCAATTAGCTTAGGTTTATTTTATAAAAGTGCCCCAAATGCCCTCAAAATAGAGGGCATTATAGTTTTTTATCTAAAAAAAAAAATGTAGCATTTGGGGCTTTAAAGTTAGTAGTAAACACAAACATTTTCTTTCATGATTCAAGTAGAGAATACAATTTTAAACAGCATTCAAATTTATTTCTATTACCTAAGTTGCTTCATTCGTTAGATATCCTTTGTGAAAGAAATAGCAATGCACATGGATGAGCCAATCAAACGAGGCATCTATGTGCAGCAACCAATCAGCAGCTACTGAGCAAAGTATATCAAGCGAATGAAGCAAATTAGTTAATAGAAGTAAATTAGAAAGTTGTTTAAAAGTGCATGCTCTTTCTAAATCATGAAAGAAAACATTTGGGTTTCATGTCCCTTTAACATTGCGGTCTATGGGAACTGTGTGTTCTCATAGACCGCAATGTAAATATATGCATATTCATTTATACATATATATTTATGTGTTAATATATGTATATACACATATTAACAAAACCAAAAAGAGAACAGTGCTGGGCTGAGTAATTACTATGCGTGGCTCACTATATAGTATCAATGCTGTTCCCATGTGTAGCATGTATAAAAGCTGCTATGTCGGTGTAAATATACACAAATATATATATATATATATTGGACTTAGGTGCTCATATCCACTGAATACCGTAATGTTCAAAAATAGTAGTGATTACGGCTCACGCCTAAACGCGTATACTGTCTTTTTGTATCGTATTCTAGAGTTGCTTTTTCCTCATTGGAACACGTATTTTAATATGGATTATTAAAGATTTACCTTTTTACTCAAGTTGCTGCTACCGTTTATTCTTCTGGATTGTTTATACACATATTAACACACACATATATATGCATATCAGCATATACATATATATTTACTAAATGCTGCCTATCGCTGCGCTTCTTACCTCTTGGCTCCGCTGCAAATTTGCCCATTTGCAGGAGCGCAATAATTTAGCGCTCCACTTGTAATCTAGCCCTTAGTGTTTTATAAAATTCAGTTTAAACAAACTTTTCAGGTTAAACTGGGTAGCACTTATTTCTAATCCTGCCTGCAAGGCTAACCCTGCTGCATAACTTTCCCTAACTGACTTTAACTGATAACCACTGCAAAACAATGTATTGTATAATGACCTTATTACTGTGGCTAGATTGACTAAAGCCCAGATTAGCTCCTCCAAATTACGTAAATTGCGGGTGGAGTTTGGATGTTGAAAAACAATTGCAGTAAAATGGATGTTAATTTGTTTTTAAAATGTTTAGATTCTGTTGATATGTTGTTCTAGCAGCACAACAGCAATGTCTTGTAATTACAGGATGCTTCCTAACTCTACTAACAAATCCTAAACACTTTGCTGCAATAAATATTATATTGTTTATTTGTACAAATATATTATCTTTCTCATCCCTCTCCAATGTGTTACCACTCTCTAAAACAGGGTTGCAGTTGGCATATAAGATAAGGCAACACCCTTACATATATAATTTAGAATTTTGTTTTACTTAAATTAGTTTGTGCATTTGTTTAGATATTCATTTTGTGAAAAGGAAAGGAATATCTGAATTTTGGTTACGAATACGCACTTGTTAGCATCATAGCATCTGGAAGGTTGTTGTGGTGAACTAGCTTTACCATAATTCGTGCTTCCCTCACTTTGTATATGTGTATGTTTTTATGTGTTTGCCCTTGAAGTTGCCCATTACATTTGAAACTGTGAAAGAGCCTTATGATTTACTTCCTTTTGTGATCTGGGGATGCAGCTTATCTCTAATAGAGAGGTAAAGGCAAATTATTCCAAAAAGAAGAGCACGTGTGTAGGGCATACAGCAAGGCACATTAGTGAGAGAGAACATTTACCTAAAGCTTTTATTATTGTACCTTCCAGCATGTAGTGAAATCATAGAAAGTAATGAAGTTATCTAAAATGCAGAAACTTAAAGAGACACTCTAGTCAAAATTAAACTTTCATGATTTAGAAAGAGCATGCAATTTTAAACAACTTTCCAATTTACTTCTGTTAACTAAATGTGCACAGTCTTTTTATATATATATTTTTGGTCGTTATTAGTTCCTACTAAACATGTGCACGAATTCACAAAATATATGTATATATATTTGTGATTGGCTGATGGTTGTCACATGATACAGGGGAGTGGAAATACTGAACATAACTGAAATTTGTCTGAAAAAAAATCTACTACTCATTTGAAGTTCGGACTATGTACTATTGCATTGTCTTTTTATCATGCATTTGTTGATTATACAAATCTACTATATTCACTGGTCCTTTAAAAGATCAATGTTATTTAGCACTGCGGAATCTGTTGGCGCTCTACAAATAACCGATAATAATAATAATAATAACATGGGAGCACCAGAAGTTGTATTTGAAAGTAAATACAAAGCAAATTGCAGTGTTTTCATTACACTTTAACTTAGATTCACTTCTAATCTTACATGCATACTTTTTTTAGTGCTTTGTGTATTTCAAGACAAGATCACCACCATACAATAATCAAGATAAATCAATGCGATCTGCATAGATAAAATGCTTAGAGAATACAAGAACCATGAGAGAACTTCGGACACACCCAAGGAACACCTATGTCCAGCCCACTTGCTGAGACTGTAAGCCATTCTACATTGAAAAAATATTATAATACTTTTTGTATTTTGTATTTCAGATACAATATTTAAGATGCAGCCTGCTGTGTTTGCACATCTATGAGTACGGCCCTAGCAGAAACGCATCAAATGTTTCCCAGCAGATGAAGGGCCTCCTTAACGATAGTATATGTGTTCATCATCCATTTATGGTTTAATGTTTCCACAATAAAAGTAAAATTTTATATAGCTCCAGTTCTCATCATTTTCTATTTAGCTTTTCAACTTTTACAAGTATTTATTTAAACATTATTTACAACTAGTGTTTGTTAATGCACCGTCGTTTCCATTTTAGTGTAACCTGAAAGCAGAATGGCGATGACATGTTTCTATGCAAAACACTTATAATATCTTCTTTTACTGTATTTTATAATTCTTTAAACTGTTAATCATGACCCCACTGCCTTGTTACATTGTATCTTCCTAAGAGACCTTAAAGGGACAGTCTAGACAAAAACAATCTTTCATGATTCAGATAGGGAATGGAATATTAAAAAACTTTCCAATTTACTTTTATCATCAAATGTGCTTTGGTCTTAGTTGAAAGCTAAACCTAGGTAGGCTCATATGATAATTTCTAAATCCTTGAAGGTCGCCTCTAATGACATGCGTTATTATTTGCTTTTCCCAACAGGGGAGTGCTAGTTCAAGGGAGCCATATAGATAACATTGTGATCACGCCCCTGGCTTGTGGCTGACACTGTACTAATTGGCTAAAAGATAATAAATAAAAAGTCATGTGATCAGGGGGCTGTCAGAAGATGTTTAGATACAAGGTAATCACAGAGGTAAAAAGTATATTAATATAACTGTGTTGGTTATGCAAAACTGGGGAATGGGTAATAAAGGCATTATCTATCTTTTTAAACAATAAAAACTCTGGTGTAGACTGTCCCTTTAAATGAGATTGTTCCTTTGTTGGTTTTCATAGAGGATACATCTCCATGCACGCTAAGTCCAAACTTGTTCACTAGAGTGAGTTTCAAGTGCTTGCGCCTAATTTATGGAACTCACAGTTATGAATGCTTGTTTCAGTTTACAAGTTCCATAATGTAGGCACATTCTGGGCCTTAAAAATAGAATTTTTGAAGAGGATTAAATAAAAAAAATTAAAAAAAAATCCCTACTAATTATTGAATGTAGGTGTTTCAGCCATACCCATTGCTAACAGGTGAATAAAATCCAGCACATAGCCATTAAATCTCCATAAACAAACATTGGTAGTACAATTGTACTGAAGAGTTCAGTGACTAACAATGGAGCACTGTCATAGGATGCCACCATTGACACTAGTCAGTTCATGAAATATCTTGCCTACTAGATCTTCACCAGTCAATCATGCTATTATTGTGAACTGGAAGCATCTAGGAGCAACAACAGCCGAGCCACAAAGTGGTAGACCATGTAAACTCACAGAACAGTGTTGCCAAATGCTGAAACGCGTAGCATGGACAAATTGCCTACCGTCTTTTGCACCACTCACTACAGTGTTGCAAACTGCCTCTGGAAGAAACAGCAACACAACAAATATGTGCCAGGAGCTTCATGAAATGGTTATCCATGGTTGAGCACGTGTACACAAGCCTTGCATCAACATGTGCAATGCCATGTATTGGTTGGAGCGGAGTAAAGCATGCATCCACTGGGATCTATTCCTGAATTTGGCAGAATCTGGGTGTGGCGGATGCCAGGAGAATGCTAACTACCGAAATGCATAGTGCCTACTGTAAATTTTGGTGGAGGGGGAATAATGGTCTTAGGTTGTTTTTCAGGGCTTGGCTAGTCCCCTTAGTTCTAGTGAAGGGTCAACTTGATGCTACAGTATAGAAAAACATTTTAAACAATTGAATGCTTTCAACTTTGTGGCAACAGTTTAAAGTAGGCCCTTTCCTGTTCCAGCACGAGGTCCATGAAGATAGGGTTTGACAAGTTTGATGTTGAGGAGCTTGAGTGACCTGCACAGAGCCATGACCTTCACCCTGTTAAGCACCTTAAGTAAGCTTTGATGCGCCAATTGCGAGCAAGACTTTCTCATTCAAAATCAGTGCCTGACGTCACAAATGTTTCTTTTTTCCGATGAAGAGGCACAAATTCCAACACTCTCCAAAATGCTTATCTATATATCTATTTATCTATCTATATATCTTTCTGTCTCTCTGTCTGTCTATCTGGAATTCATGTAATAATAAATCCTGTCTTGTGTACAAATGAATCTTTTGATATTGACAAATTTGCAATAATAATAAAATATGAGGTCTCAGGTGTTAAAAAAAATAGGCAGGCAAAGGGCTTTAGAAACATTTAGATACATACAAACATGTCTAAATATGTATGTATATATTATATATATATATATTTATATGTTTGTATATGTGCTCATATGTGTTTACATTTGTATTTTTGTATTTATATGTGTATATATGTATTTATAAATACATATCTACACACATATAGACAAATATATGTATTGGAGCCCTTTGCTGTAAAGTAGATGAAAACATGAAAAAGCATGTTTATCCAATATTCATATATTAAAACATATTTGTCATTGTGAAGAACTTTGGAATGTGAAATATTAATATTTTAATATTAATATTTTTTAGCGCACTTGAGAATATGCGATCGGGTTTGCGCACTTTTATTGCTCAATTGACTTCTATGGGGTAATAAATTATAGCGAGCACGATATTCTAAGCTGGACTTTTTTATGCGCATCAAGTTAGCGTGCAAACGAAAACTGTTTACTTTTAACTTGTAATACGAGTGCTTCCCGACGAGTGCAAAAAGATTACTTCTAGCGGATTATGCATAATAAACTAGTAAATAATGAGTGCAGAGTTTGTTGTAATTAACAGTACATGCATTTGTTTTAAGTCATTGTCAGCGATATAATGTCCCTACAATTTACTCTGTTTATGAAAATTACATTTATTTCCTGGTTGTGCAATTTGAATATACATAATAAAATACATAACCTTATGTAGGTAAACATGCCCTTTTGGTTCACTAGTAAAACATCTAAATTGTTGAATTATTTTGTCATGCATAATTACACTGAATTATTTTGTCATGCATAATTACATACAAGTACCTGTTGTTATGGCAAGGCCCCTATATTTTTTAACAGCAACAACATGGACAGAAACATTCCATTGTTTAAATGGCAAGGAATAATTAAATATATATGCTAATATACCACTTATAGAAACAACAATGATTTAGTGTTTATGTTTTTTAATGTTTTAGTGCTAGGTTTGACTAATAATAGTTCTCATAACCCAATCTTTGTGTTAGTTTGGCATTTTCAGTACATATTTAGAACAGTAATCAACTTTTGGAGAACACTGTCAATTTTACCAAACCAACATGTACCTAAGCAAATTTTCATTTTAAATGACTGCTCATATACATTACACATGTAATTTGATATTGTGGTGTTTTTAAAAAACAAACAAATAAACACCTCAGTAAAAGTATGCTCTGATTACTAGTATATATATATATATATATATATATATATATAGTACAAAAGTCCAGCAACCTATCGGCTAGATTTGGAGTTTGGCGGTAGATGGGTTGCTAACGCCACGCGTGTTTTATGTCTAACGCACGGCATTGTTTGACTCCGGTATTTAGAGTTCAAAAAAGACCATCTAACGATGCTCCTAACGCGTGTATGTCACACGCGGAATACTGCCCGCGTTAGACAGTCTCCCATAGAGATCAATGGAAAAGCAAAAAAATAGCTTTTTTCACCTAACACTCGATCTCGCGAGAAATACGCACAGCTCGGTCATATGACGCATACCACATCATGCACAACAATAACACGCCGCAAATGTCACAACACCAATCAATCAACAAAGCACACAAGCATTACACATTCACAAGCGGGGGGATTTTCAATAAAATTTAATACGGGGAATACGCATATACTTTAAGATGCAGAAATTCGCAAAATAACAACAAGGAATAAAAAATATATACATACACTAGAAAAATAATCGCATTCAATATCACTATATATTAGGACAAACATACATATACAACACTTCACTAATACCACACCATCGCAAATTCACATTTAAACAGAATACTATTGGACAATGTTATCGAAAACGACCACTATGACATCATCGCATTCTACAAATTCCACAAATACTAACTCCAAATGAGCATGCGCAAATTCACACAACTAATACACATTGCACTAATATTAATTGCTAATAAAGCACACCTGAACACAATTTACAACGGAAATTGATACATCATTAAACATTTACACAGGGTATATAAGCACCACACAAGCATGGCTTCTTTGACTGTGTTGCTGGTGGGTCTTTGGAGATTGGAGGTTTAAGATTAGAGAGTTTGTGCATTATTGTGAGTGAGTTAGTGTTAGCGTGAGAGAGTCAGTTGTTAGTGTTATCGTGAGTGAGTTAGTGGGAGTTAGTGGGAGTGGGAGAGAGTCAGTTATTGGGAGCGTGAGTGAGTTAGTGGTAGTGGGAGTTGTTAGTGAGAGTTGTGAGTGAGAGTTAGTGCTAGTGTGAGTCAGTTAGTGGGAGCGTGAGTTAGTGGTAGTGGGAGTTAGTGAGAGTTAGTGGGAGTGTTTGTTAGTGAGAATTAGTAGTAGTGTGTTAGTGAGAATTAGTAGTAGTGTGAGTTAGCGAGCGAGTGATTTTTCTGTACACTTAACACATTTACACACAAACACATTCAATACATACATACACTTATCAATAACACTACATACACTCCATACCCCATACCCCCTCATACTACACTCCATACCCCATTCCCTGTAGTCCCATTCCCTTTCATCCCATTTACTCTTATCCCATACCCCATACCCATCCCATACCCATCCCCTAGTTACATTTAGTTTACATATCCTCCTTTTAGTCTTCTTCTTCTTTTGGTTTATTTAAATACTCCTTACCCTCTTTGTTTTTTTAGATCCCTCTCACACTTTCAGCACTTTTTTTGTCTTTTTAGTTCTTTATTTTGACCCCCTTTCATTTCATCACACTCACTTTTTGTTTGATTATTTGGGGTTTAGTTTAGGGAACAGATGGAGGGCAGGCAGGGGAGAGGTAGAGGGCGGAGGAGAGGGAGGGGGATAGGAACAGGGCAGGAAGGGGGGCAGGAAGCGGGGGTGGAAGCGGTGGGTGGACCCAGCCACTTGGTTCAAGATGAACAAGTGGCTGGGCCCAGTGGCGGACAGAGTAGGGCTTCACAGTCCGGGAAACAGAGGGCATCGTCACAGGGGAAGGCCAAGGCGACTAGGAAGGCGAGGTTTTCGATGGAGGAGAAGGAGGCCCTCATAGAGGCCTATATGGCCAGGTATAGGAGGTTGCAGCACCAGAAGACTACCCCGACTGAGAAGAGGAGGCTCTGGAATGAAATAAGGAATGCAGTCAATGCAGTGGGTGGCCGGACCAGAGATATGGACTCTATAAAACATCGCTACCGGGACTGTAAGATGGATCTCAAGAAAAAGTTAAGCCTGGAGGCCCGACATTCCGCAGGAACCGGTGGCGGCCCTGCCCTGGAAATCGAGTACTGCCGATGGGAGGAAATGTTGCGGCCCAGCATCTCCGAGGTGGATGAAGTCGGTATCGGAGGAATTGATACCGGGAACCTGCCATTCTCATCTGACGGTAAGCTCATTGAAGAATAAATTCACATACGAATGTATTTCAAGGGACACTATACACAAACCTTTACTTTCATGATTGAGGTAGCGAATACAATTTGACAAAACATTCAAATGTACTTATATTACCTAATTTGAATCATTCTTGAGATATATTTTAATGAAGAAATAGCCATGCACACGGTGAAACAATCACAGGAGGCAGCTATATTCAGCTAACAATCAGCATCTTCTAAGCATATTTAGATATGCTTTTCAGCAAAGAATATCCAGAGAATGAAGCTAATTAGATAAGAAAAGTACATTAGAAAGTTGATTATAAATGTATGCTTCTAAATCATGAAAGATAAAACATTGGGTTTCATGTCCCTTTAAGGATCAGATTAATGCTATAACGTTGTTTACACGCATTCAATTACTTTGCGGTTACATCAGTATCTAAGCTATAGGTTAGGTGTGCATTTAAACAGACTGAAAACAAACGCTAAAACATTCAGATTGACCAGAGATATCACAAACACGGTTTAGAAAATGCAAAAATCGTATTGATTGTTAGATTTCAAAGTGGATTAATGATTCTGCATTTTTAATTGTATCGTAAGCTAAGTCATTTAAAGCTTCATTTGCAAATATGCTAATATATACAATTTTTATTTTTTTAAATATACAGAGTCTGGGGAGGAGGCAGCACAACAAATACAGCCTCCTCCATCTCCCCGGGATGAGAGTGGTGGGGAGGAATTTCCACTTCGGAGTGAAGAGGCCCCCCGTGACGAAGAGGGCACGGAAGCAGATGAAGAGGCCCCGGAAGCAGAGGAGGAGGCCGCGGAACCAGAGGCCCCTCAAGAACCCGCACACCGCCGTGCACGGGCACCCCGCCGTGCACGGGTACCCCGCCAAGCACAACAAGAGGAAATAGCGGAGGTGCGGGTTCTACTGGACTACATAGACCAGATGCGTAACTCCCGGATACAAAATATCGAAGGCCGAACTCGAATTCTTGATGGACAAAACCAAATAATTGAAGGCCAAAACCAAATAATAAACATACTTAATAGAATAGAACAAGGGCAAAACAGAATCATTAATCTACACCGAGATGTTTAATTTTTTCTGGGAGGCGCATGCTGGTCTGCCTCCTGGTCCGCCTCCTGCTGCTGGGCCTCCTGCTGCTGGGCCTCCTGCTGCTGGGCCATCTTCTCCTGCCGGCCCATCTTCTCCTGCCGGCCCATCTTCTCCTGCCGGGCCATCTTCTCCTGCTGGGACATCTCCTCCTGCCGAGCCATCTTCTCCTCTTCAGCCATCTTCTCCTCTTCAGCCATCTTCTCCTCCTCAGCCATCTTCTCCTCCTCAGCCATCTTCTCCTCCTCACCTTGGTCGTCCCAGTACTCTTCCTTCCACTCTTCCCACAACATCTCCAAGGAGAACTCGTCAGAGTCGACAGTTGCCCCTCCCAGAGCCTCAGCCCCGTGGGAAGAGGGGAAGGAAGAGGAAGTAAGTATTTGTTTTCATGTTTAATGTTTTTTTTATTTAACCCCTTAATGACCACAATGTACCCTGTATGTCACTGGTCGTTAAGGGTTTTTTCAGGACATAATAGCACAAGTCTAGCAAGAACACACTATTAATGCCTTCCCTCCAGCAGGCTTTGTGGAATAGAGCAGTCTCAACGCTGGTGGCAAGACCGCGCTTTAAAACAATCAAGTCCCAAAAAAAGGCCAGTGACATACAGGGTACGTCGCTGGTCCTTAAGGGGTTAATGTGTAATGGATAGGTATGTGATGATGTGGTTTTCATACACTTATGGACCACACTCTATATATAATCTACTTCTATGGGACCGGGTCCATGGAGGCAGATTGTTTGCAGAGTGTGGGTTATAAGTGTGTGAAAACCACATCATCACATACCTATCCTTGTTCATGATATTGATTGGTTTCTGTGATGTGATGTCCAAACTGTTTCCCGAATCGCAAACAAAATTACCATTACAATTATCCATGATGGCATATTACTGTTTGAATGCCAATAACACAGCTTAAAGGGACAGTCAGAAAATTATTTATTACAAAGAAAACACTGTATTACGCATTATCAAGTTTGAAACAACAAAACATGGAGAAATACGTGTGACTTATGTGTTTACCCTTGTATCTATGACTATGAAAAATGACCACTTATTTGTTGTTCTGACATAACAACATTTTAGATATCAATGATCAATACATGGTAAATAATATGCTGTATGAGCACAAGGTTTTACATATACAAATGCTATCCAAATGCCCTCTAGTGGTCAAATTGTATAATGATTACATGCACTCTTCAAGCTCGAAGAAATGAGCACACGAACCTCATAGGTTTAGCTCGCAAATTAAAATAAACACAGACAAATGATTAATTGGTGAGAAACATTTGATATCATTGATATTACAAAATTGACTTTTAGAATAATGCAAAACATTATTTGTTTTCTAAACTGTCCCTTTAAAAAAATTACATATGCTAACATATATTTGAAGATTGTTGGTATATCTACATGTACTTGTTCAAACAATAAATTTGGAAATCAGATTTATATTGACGTGTTAAATAAAGTCTATTTTCTTAAAGAGACATTATTGTGTTAATTTATTTTTATAAAGACATTTGTTTTAACAATGAATATGGTTTAAAGTCCTTTTAGGAGTGGGGGGTGAAAATATGCTAACAATAATAAATTTGGAGATTAACCAATGTGGAACTCATACATGATACAAAAATAAACATTTGCATTAAAGGGACAGTATACTATATTTTTTAACAGAACTGTATGTAATAGACACTACTAGAAACAACAAGATTAACATATACTGATATCAATATTACAAAGCTTTAAACACTTTCAAAGAAAATCGGGTTAGCTCTATTGAAAATATAGATGAACCCCCATTACAAACGTAAAACAAGACAATACACCATCATACACAAAACAGGAGAAAGCTGGAGATGGTACTCACATGAAACTTAGAGGCTTGGCGAGGAGTCTGAAAATTACTTACATTTTATTTGAACAGAAGCAAAATGAAACGTGTATTTGTTAAGCAATGGACTATCTAACTAGAGAACACATTAAAGATTTGATTTATAATGTGAGTGTCTAATGAACCTTTAATAAAATATACAACGAAATTACATTTAGAAGAAGTCGGCATCATATATTTAGCATATGATAAAGATGAATGCATATTGATTACTTTATTCTAACACAATAGCACATATTTATGAATTAGATATCTTTAACATTAAACACAACAGTCATTTTTCAGAAAAAGGAACATATTGTTGACAAACATATTAAACAACATGGACTATAGAGATTTGCACTTGCCTCGAAATATCATATGCATGAAAACATTTTGCTTTCGTTCGTTTATTCAACCAGACATCCAGCAAAAGAGAATGTGGTGGTCTTTATCAGCTACGGGTCAACAATGTAACATGATGCAAAAAATCCATATTCGCAAGGTTTTTAAAACTGGCTTCATTCACAAACGTGTTTAACATGCACAAACAAATATTGCGGGACTACGTAATACAATCAGACGTTTTTTTACCTTTGCATGTGACGTCTTAATTAACATGGCGCTTCCTTGATCACGTAAGAACGCCATCCAATAAAAGGCACATTCTTGATCACGTAAGAACTCAAAAAAAAGGCGCATCCTTGATCGCGTCAAAACGCCATCCAATAAAAGGCACATTCTTGATCACGTAAGAACGCAAACCAAAAAAAGGCGCATCCTTGATCGCGTCAAAACGCAATCCAATAAAAGGCACATTCTTGATCACGTAAGAACGTCAGTCAATACAAGGAATCATTGGACAGCCTGGCAGGTGACGTCTTAAGCAACATGGCACATCCGAGATCGCTGAAAAACCGCAGCCAATACAAGGACTCAGTTGACAGCTTGGCATATCAATAAGAAACGTATTTATATTTTAGTAACTAGTATGTGTGTAGATTGCTATCTAGGAATGTCACGAAATCATGAATCATCTTTTCGGACTTGACTGTCCCTTGAACTATAGCTATGGTGTATATCTTTAACATTTAAAAGATACACATGAGAAATACATATGCCATTGATGTTTTAAGATATGTTTAGATTGTTTTGGAATAACAATAATGACACATGTATTGATCAAACGGGTCATTTATTCAAGTTGAAATATGGTCAGCCTACCTATAGCCATATATAGGAGGAGAAGTATTTTGTTAACATATTTGTTAAAAAATATTCATCATCTAAAATATGCGCATTACACACAGAGATTTATTTGGTTACACTTTTACAATAAGATAGAATTGAAAATGAAATACATGTGCTGTCAACATTACAATAAGATTGTTTATTAATAAGATTATATGTCCTTGTTCATGTAAAAAGGACAAAAACGCTTTAGAAATGGAAATACATTAATTAACAATTGTGCTCACCATCACTTAAAGGGACATTATTTTGTTTTTAAAAAGAGGATACACATAGACAATACTATTTCAATAAAATGAACCCTTTACAGGGATTATATCATTGTATCAATCCTCAGATCATTTGTTAAAGGTGCATCAATTCATGCACAGTTTCTAAATACACATATGGATGTGAAAATTGAAATATACATATATACACAAATAACAATCTATATATACATATATAAAAGAATTACTATGCTAATCATAATCATGCAATGATAAAGCTTTGAGAAAAATATATAAAGACAAATAATAAAATTACATTGGAGATGTTAATCTTAAAGTCATTTACAATTGTATTACATATATGATTCTTGAAAATCCATTATTTTTGGTAGGTCCCTTTAAGGATCAACCAGATAAACTAGAGCTTCCAATCAATAAAATGAAGAATGAGGACAAAGAATCGTGCAATGACATGTCTTTTATTAGTATGTAAGAAAACATTAACAACGTTTATAAATAATCTTGTAAAAATAAGGAATATTTGAGCCATATGACAAGGTAACATAGTGCATCACAGTCCATGAAGAGAGTTGCCAAGGGCCAGCATAGCCCCATTGGAGACATATGACAAGGTAACAGAGTGCATCACAGTCCATGAAGAGAGTTGCCAAGGGCCAGCATAGCCCCATTGGAGACATATGACAAGGTAAAAGAGTGCATCACAGTCCATGAAGAGAGTTGCCAAGGGCCAGCATAGCCCCATTGTAGATATATGACAAGGTAACAGAGTGCATCACAGTCCATGAAGAGAGTTGCCAAGGGCCAGCATAGCCCCATTGGAGACATATGACAAGGTAATAGAGTGCATCACAGTCCATGAAGAGAGTTGCCAAGGGCCAGCATAGCCCCATTGGAGACATATGACAAGGTAACACAGTGCATCACAGTCCATGAAGAGAGTTGCCAAGGGCCAGCATAGCCCCATTGGAGACATATGACAAGGTAACAGAGTGCATCACAGTCCATGAAGAGAGTTGCCAAGGGCCAGCATAGCCCCATTGGAGACATATGACAAGGTAACAGAGTGCATCACAGTCCATGAAGAGAGTTGCCAAGGGCCAGCATAGCCCAATTGGAGACATATGACAAGGTAACACAGTGCATCACATTCCATGAAGAGAGTTGCCAAGGGCCAGCATAGCCCCATTGGAGACATATGACAAGGTAAAAGAGTGCAACAGGCACAACAATAAACATAAAAAAAGGCCAAATGGCAACCATAAAAACAAACATCAACATGTGGACGGAGGATTCTTATCAGCGCCCTTGGAGCATCTCCAGATCCTCCACTTACTGGTCATCCCCTTCATCGTCCTGTGCCTGTCCAGCTACAGATTCAAGCATAGAGTTCCACCGCCTCATCTGACGTAGAGTCATATGCTGAACCTGTAGCTGGGCCTGCATGGTGTCGGCCATCCCTCTCAGGACAGCTGCGTTCCTCAACACGGCCTGCTCTACGCGTGCTAGACCTTCTAGCATGAGCCATGTTGAGTCACAGCCTAAAATAAAGAAAAAAACAAATATTAATGATAATTACACAACAGACAAAATAAAAAGCAAAGATACATTGTCATCATAAAGACAAATCATTCTTTAAATTAATTTGTTGACATTGATTATTTACACATGAAATATGTTATTCAGACAGACCTAAACCATTAAATGGACATTTTAATCCAACATGTTGTCCCCTTTAATTGGTTTTTGATGATCCACTTTTACAGCTTGCGTGTCTAAAATCTTGTAAAAGGATTTACATTGTACTTACATTAGCAATTTAAAGATTTTTGTTATACTGTGGTAGGCACACCTATCCTTAAACATTTTGGCGTTGAGGACAAGCTGTGTAAACATAGCAACCAGAAGAAATTACATTCCCACTGGGTTATACAAGAGATAATGTATGAACATTTGTACATACATTGTTGGATCCAAATAGTGGTGATTGGTATATGTAGTGATATCAAATTAAAGGGACAGTAAACCTAAATATTTTAGTTACTGATTCAGATTGTAAGGATTCCAGGCCACCTTTTCTCTCTCTCCTTGTTACTGAACATCCTACCTGTTCTTAAGTCATCACCTGACTGCAAACAGGTGCTTAGTAATTAAACTTGAATGCAGCTAGCAGCAACACTGCTAACTCGCTCCTGAGATTACCTTTAAGCCTATGTTTGGATTACAACTAAGACCTTTATTCTAACTGTGTTTCTCATCATTCTGAACAGTGGATTACAATAACGGAATAGTTGCTTTTCCCTAAAGGAATTAAAACCTTGTGTCCATCAAGCAACTTTATCTGCCAATACGAGCTATCCACAGCTCTCCCTACACCTACATTCAGATCTTGCTTAGAGCCTCAACTACATCAGGCAATTGAACTCTATTGTTTCAGTTCAAGATCAATTACACCGACTTGCTGATACTCGCTAAACCACCACTGTAGCCGTTAACCGGCACCGGAGCCTCAGGTAACAAGCCGCTGTCAATCATCCTGAGTTCCGCCTCCTAAATTGGATCATCGGATATCCACAGCGCAAGCCGCTGTCAATCAGTACCTGTGTTCCTCCCTCTGCTGCACGTAACTCCGCTCTATAGCGGTCACAGATTCCAGCTGCTCCGTTTGAGAGACAGGTTCCCCGCATACCTGCGGTTTTGATTGAGTCTCCTCTCTGCAACCACTGTGTGATAGCTGATTCATCTGTGTGTTACCAGAATAACTCTCGCTGCATTTACATACTGATCCTGAGTATTGCACTCCGTGTTCCTATACTGAGAATTATGCATCTTTTATGATTTGAACTGACTTCCTTATCTGAATCCACTTGTGTCAAGTTAAATACTGGTGTCCTCTTTTCATTATTTGATTACATACTTAGAAGGAGACTTATATTCTACCTTCTATTCTTAAAACAAGATTAAACCTATCTCACCTATCATAAACAGTCTATGCTGTTAATAGCCTGTATACACTGGTGATACATTCCTATTCTACATTAAGTCTGCAAGTGCGATCTTATTCCCTAACCTGTAAGGTTTCCGCCTGCTTGACATTACAGAATTACTAAGCCTCCATGGATCCAGCAGACTTGCCAAATATCGTATACAACCTTTCCCACAGGGTGGACGAGCTCTCTCAGGGTATGAGGGAGTTAAAGACTGAAAATGACAAACTGAAGAAAGTTATTCAGGATATCACAGCTTCAAAACCTCATACATCTGATTCCTCAATTGAACCTTTTATTTCCTCTCCTGAACCTTTTTATGGGGATAGAGCTTTATATAGGCAGTATAGAAATGCTTGCCTTCTGACTTTCACTCTAAAACCTGTCACCTATCCAAATGATAGAGTAAAGGTTCTAACTATGATCTCCTATCTGCGAGGAGAACCCCGTAAATGGGCTGATACCCTCTTTGAAACTAACAGTTTGATTCTCCCCTCCCTGTAATCATTTCTTGCTGTTATGGATGAGCTGTACTCCGACTCGAATGTACACCTCACAGCGGAGACAAAACTCCTAAAGCTAAAACAAGGTAACAGGCCTGTGGAATCTTACATCACTGATTTTAAGCAATATGCAACCAATAGCCAATGGAACACCGTTGCATTAAAAAATCAATTTCGCCTAGGCCTGGCGGAGCAAGTCAAAGATGAACTAGCTCGCACTGAGCTCCCAGATACCTTGGAAGGTCTCATCAGACTTTCTATGCAGCTTGATCGTCGTCTCAGAGAAAGAAAATCTGAACGCCAATATGTTGAACCTAACGCTAGAAGACCTGCCATGTTGAGCCATGGTCCTGTTCATCCTACTTCAAATAAAGCTGAACCTATGGACATAGGTGTATTCAGAGGCCCACTATCTTCGGAGGAAAGATTCAGGAGAAAGTCCCGTGGCTTATGCATGTACTGTGGTTCACCCTCCCACTCAATCCGTGACTGTACTTCACTACACAAGAACAAAAACAGTAAGTCACATTCTTGCTTAAGCTCACTGATATTGCGTGATTCTCCGGTTCACTGTCTTTTACCTCTCTCTTTACAGTGGGGCAACCGACATACGAAGATAGAGGCAATAATTGACACTGGAGCACAAGAAAATTACATTGATGCTTCCATTGTATTGAAAAATAAAATACCACTCTGCAAAAAATTGTCTCCTGTTTCTATTAAAGTTGTTGATGGTTCTGATATTTCATCTGGTCCTATCACGCATCATACCATTCCTATCCTTGTCACTACGATTGGGTTACATCAAGAATACATCACTTTTGATGTTATCACATCACCTCTCTTCCCTATTGTCCTAGGCTTACGTTGGCTCCAGTTACATGAACCACACATCACATGGAGTTCTTTACGAGTGCATTTTGATTCACCTTATTGCAAGCAGACCTGTTTCAAACATGGTTCATTACTTCTCATTTCCGAAACTCCTCAAATACCCGAAGTCTACTTGGAATTCTCTGATGTGTTCAGCAAGAAGGAAGCAGAGACACTTCCCCTACATCGCCCTTATGACTGCCCTATCAATATAAAACCAGGCTTGTCTCCACCATTTGGTCGTCTCTATCCATTGTCAGAACCGGAACTTGTCCACTTGAAGACCTATCTGGATGATAATCTAAAAAAGGGTTTTATTCGTCCCTCTGTTTCTTCTGCTGCCTCTGGATTTTTCTTTGTTAGAAGTAAGGAACAATCTTTACGCCCTATTATCAATTATAGGGAACTAAATAAGATTACCGTCAAGAACCGATATCCGTTGCCACTCATCCCTGAATTGATTGAGAGATTGCAACATGCAACTATTTTCACGAAACTCGACCTAAGAGGGGCTTACAACCTTGTCAGAATCAGGGAGGGCGACGAGTGGTTAACCGCTTTTCGAACCCGTTACGGTCTATTTGAGTATCTGGTTATGCCATTTGGTCTCACTAACGCGCCTGCAACGTTCCAGTACTTCGTGAATGACATCTTCCATGATTTACTTGATGTTTGCGTCATAGTGTACCTGGATGACATACTCATCTACTCCAACAATATAGATGAACATATTAAACATGTGAGATGGATTCTCTCCCGTCTCCAAGTTCATCGGCTTTATGCTAAATTGGAGAAATGTGTCTTCCATACCTCTGAGATTGAATTTCTCGGTTACACCATTGGACCTGAAGGCATCAAGATGCAAGAGAACAAAGTCGAGTCCGTGAATTCCTGGCCACAACCTACCAACAGGAAGGATTTACAATGTTTCCTTGGATTCAGCAATTACTATAGAAAGTTTATTAGGAACTTCTCACATAAGGTTAAACCTCTTACTGCACTTACTAGTGTTTCGGTTCCTTTCATTTGGAATGATGCTGCCTCGCAAGCATTCCATTCACTCAAAGACTCCTTTACTTCTGCTCCCATATTACAGTTTCCAGACCCCTCTCTGCAGTTCACTCTTGAAGTTGATTCCTCTGACTATGCTATTGGGGCAGTTTTATCACAACGGAAAGATCTTAAACAACTTCTCCATCCTGTAGCATTTTACTCTAAGTTACTCTCTCCAGCAGAAATGAATTACTCAATCGGGGACAAAGAGTTACTAGCTATTAAAAGAGCTTTTGAGAACTGGAGACACCTGTTGGAGGGCACAACCCTTCTCATTCTGATCTATACTGATCACCGTAATCTTGAGTTTCTGCAAACAAACAAAACACTCTCAGGTAGACAAGTCCGTTGGAGCCTATACTTCACCAGATTCAATTTTCAAATAATCTACAGACCGGGCAATAAGAATGGTAAGGCTGATGCCCTCTCCAGGAGAGATCCGAGGCCATTGAATACACGAGAACCTACCTCAATCATACCGCCTGATAGATTCCTAGGGCTTCTACCTACTTTTGTCTCACGGATACAACAATCCCTGCTCTCTGACGCTGAAATTCCGTACAATCAAGTTACCTACCGGAACAACTTGTACTTCCATGGAAGGCAAATATATGTACCAGAAGTCCTCAGGATGGACGTTATTCGACAACATCATAATCCTCCCCTATTGGGACATCCTGGCATAAACAAAACAAAAAAATTGCTCGACAGATCTTATTGGTGGCCAAACATGATGTCCACAGTAAAGGCTTACATAAAAGATTGTACCATCTGTATCACTTCTAAAAAAGATAGGAACAAACCCTACGGTGCACTTATGCCCGAGCGAAATTCCGAACAGGCCATGGCTTCACATTGGCATGGACTTCTTAGTGGAACTACCATTAAGCACTGGATTTAATACCATTCTTGTCATCACGGATATCCTAACTAAAATGGCGATATTTATTCCCTATCATAAACTTCCTACCTCCTATGAAACAGCTCAACTGTTCCTGAATTCAGTCGTCAGATATCATGGTCTTCCAACTGTCATAATAACGGACAGAGGCACCCAATTTACCTCGAAGTTTTGGAAACATCTTACTCTACATCTACAAATTGACCATCGTCTGAGTACCGCTTTTCACCCACAAAGCAACGGTCAGACCGAGAGACTAAATCAATGGCTGGAACAGTATCTACGCTGTTATTGTTCTTATCAGCAAACTGACTGGGCTCGTTATCTATACATGGCTGAGTTTGCTTATAACAATGCTACAAACAGTTCAACTAATCTATCACCCTTCTTTGCCAACTACGCCTTCCATCCCAACTTCAGATTAGAGGAGACGCAAACTGTCGACTCCCCGATAGTCGATGACCTCTTACAAACCATCGCAGAGAACTTCCACTTCCTAAAACGGAATATCCTAAATGCCCAATCCTCACAGAAGAAGACCTACGATTCACACCGCCGACCTGCTCCTACCTATGCAGTTGGGGACAGGGTTTGGCTTTCCACAAAACATATCAAATTAGCAGTTCCTTGTAAGAAACCCTCTGGGTTATTTATCGGTCCATTTCTCATCACTCGTGTTGTAAACAGCAATGCGGTCACCTTGGACCTGCCATCATCTATACCTGTACATCCAACTTTTCATGTCTCTCTGTTGAAACCAGCCACTGATTCAACCCCTACCTCTAGTATTTTGCCCCCTGCTACCACACTGTTACTTTTGGATTCCTTTGAGGTGCAAGACCTTCTGGACTCCAGAGTATGTAATGGGCAACTACAATACCTGGTTAGATGGAAAGGATACTCTCCGGATGATGACACCTGGGAACCTTATAACCATGTTGACGCCCCACGCCTAGTATCCCGCTTCCACAGATGCTATCCGCACCGTCCTAAACAACAAGCCGAGGATCGGCTTCCTTGAGGGGGGGCGTATGTAAGGATTCCAGGCCACCTTTTCTCTCTCTCCTTGTTACTAAACATCCTACCTGTTCTTAAGTCATCACCTGACTGCAAACAGGTGCTTAGTAATTAAACTTGAATGCAGCTAGCAGCAACACTGCTAACTCGCTCCTGAGATTACCTTTAAGCCTATGTTTGGATTACAACTAAGACCTTTATTCTAACTGTGTTTCTCATCATTCTGAACAGTGGATTACAATAACGGAATAGTTGCTTTTCCCTAAAGGAATTAAAACCTTGTTTCCATCAAGCAACTTTCTCTGCCAATACAAGCTATCCACAGCTCTCCCTACACCTACATTCAGATCTTGCTTAGAGCCTCAACTACATCAGGCAATTGAACTCTCTTGTTTCAGTTCAAGATCAATTACACCGACTTGCTGATACTCGCTAAACCACCACTGTAGCCGTTAACCGGCACCGGAGCCTCAGGTAACAAGCCGCTGTCAATCATCCTGAGTTCCGCCTCCTAAATAGGATCATCATATATCCACAGCGCAAGCCGATGTCAATCAGTACCTGTGTTCCTCCCTCTGCTGCACGTAACTCCGCTCTATAGCGGTCACAGATTCCAGCTGCTCCGTTTGAGAGACAGGTTCCCCGCATACCTGCGGTTTTGATTGAGTCTCCTCTCTGCAACCACTGTGTGATAGCTGATTCGTCTGTGTGTTACCAGAATAACTCTCGCTGCATTTACATACTGATCCTGAGTATTGCACTCCGTGTTCCTATACTGAGAATTATGCATCTTTTATGATTTGAACTGACTTCCTTATCTGAATCCACTTGTGTCAAGTTAAATACTGGTGTCCTCTTTTCATTATTTGATTACATACTTAGAAGGAGACTTATATTCTACCTTCTATTCTTAAAACAAGATTAAACCTATCTCACCTATCATAAACAGTCTATGCTGTTAATAGCCTGTATACACTGGTGATACATTCCTATTCTACATTAAGTCTGCAAGTGCGATCTTATTCCCTAACCTGTAAGGTTTCCGCCTGCTTGACATTACACAGATAGAGCATGACATTAAAAAAGAATTATTAATTTACTCATATTCTTTAAATTTTAGAATTCTCTAGCTATATTTTAAATGCAAGAATGTAAGTTTATAGGGCAGGCCATTTTTGGTTATCAACCAGCGTTTTTTGGGAGGGATAGGACAGGACAAATGGGAAGGGCCGGGAGGGGCAGGGGGCTGGGCAGGGGGCAGGGGGCTGGGCAGGGGACTGGGCAGGGGGCTGGGCAGGGGACTGGGCAGGGGAGGAACAATGATGACCAGAAGCGGAGGATCCATCTGAAATAAATATAATAAATATATTAACATCTCATACATCATGAAATCAAATCAACGCATTTCAACTTGATTATGTTTGCAATATACTTAGAAGTGTGTTTGAATTTCTAAACAATGATGACATGAGGATATGGTATGCATATAGGCACTCAGATGAATAGCAATGACTGTCTGTACAATTCTAAAATTATTATTGTGGTTTGGCCTAGAATATGCATGTGACATCATGATGGCATGAATTTCAAATCCAAATATTTAAACAAATCCAAGCAATTCTTCATGATGCCTGATATATAAAGGGGGCAGTAGTGTATTTGAACAGACAAATAATATTCCTTTTTAAAGTGCAAAAGCTGTAGACTTTGAATGTCTTCAATAAAATGATTTCCAATAAAGCAACATGTTGGAAACATGTTAGATATATTTCACATACCATCAGACTTCAAGGGAGTCTCTTCCTCCTCCGTCCCACATTTTAAATTAATCTCTGTAAAACATAACATGTTGTGTACACGTTAAGATCAGATATTATAACATATGTTACTGTTGCTCAAAGACACACATCAATGTTGCATTAAAGATATACACACCCAAAGTTATGATTTACATCATTTTGATGGAGCATACAAATGACATTAGATTTGTTATTCTCAATGATTCATATTTTCGATGTATTGTTTGTATTAATTTTAAAATCATAAAAGCATAGTACATAGAACATTTAAGATTTCTCATGTGTGTATCACTTGATGACTGTTGTCAAAAATGAACATGGAAACAAACATATGCTATACATCTTCTGAATAACAAAGGTGTAGACTAAGATAAAGAAAATGAATATATAATCAGAGGAGTAAATTATATGTTTGTTTCAAATGTTATGCTTCATCAGAATCATGCTCATAATATTGATTACCAATACACCTTCAATGACATATAAATGAGTCAATGGACTTACCAGAAGACCGCAAATGCGGCTCTGTGTCAGTGCTGGATTCCTCAGGGCTCCCCACACCAACTCTCTCTATGAATGATATAGATATATATTAGTGAACACATTTGGGATATCACTAAATCACATCTGTATCGATTTATAAGAATAATCAACTTGAAAATGTGAAGAATAGAGCAGTCATTATAAAAAAAATGCTTGATTGAATCAAGGTGATTCTGTAAAAAATGATGTATTGAACATATGTTTAATTTCTGACTATATTAGACATCAAACTCATCTCATACGGTGCTATTGCATATCTAAATATACCCATTGATCAATGTTCTTAAAAGAATACACACAAACCACATTTTGAATAACAGCTGTTGACAAATATAAACAAAGACATGTGGCACATCGAGCCATTTGTGCAATGTACAGTAATCTTGTTTAGGATACAACACATATTGATCACAATACCAAACCAAATTGATTAGTACAAATATGTAATCATGGTGCTGTTAGAGTATGCTTATATCTATAAAGTAACTCCAACAGGGAATATGTGAATTATATATCAATATTGTCTAATCCAAAGAATGTAAGGATTAATGAATCTATTGTTTATTAAAGGGACACTGACATGATTTATTTCAATCATTGATTTCACTGTTCAAACTGTTCCAAATGATTTAACATTGACTCCTATTATAATTTTAATGTTGCTACATTTTAATCTTAAAGGCAGATAAGCAATATTGGATTCAATAAATATTGTTTGTTGAAGGTATCCACCAATCATCAATAAAAACCCAGGTTGGTCAACCAAAATTGAGCTGCAGATCAACGTACATTCTTGATTTTAAAATACATTTAGCAATAGAATATTTCACATATGATTATAGTATTATATTTAAATGTTGCTTAATATTGCATGCTCTATCTGAATGACAACATTAATAATTTTAGCTCAGTGTCCCTTTAATATAAAAATAGATTGATTTGACAATGTTGGTGTTAATGAATTCTCTACTCCATATGTTGATGTAATGAATGGGATTGAGCATGCAATTCAAATCTAATATGTTATTTAAGGATATCCTAAGAATTATTTAATTTTCATCTATTAAAGGAACATGAAGCTCTAAATGTGTAATTGTATACTTTTTTAAACTATGTACTACTGTTATCTGAACACATGATTTTAACTTTTGTAAATTTGCCAATTTATGCATAGAAAAACAGCCGGATAATACCAGTAATGCATTGTTTAACCTAAACCAAAATCCTTTTTTTTTTTTTTAAGAACTAAAACAATAGACTGAACCAATGTTTAAACAAAACAATAAAATCACGTTTACAAATAATTCTATGTTATATTTAGTTGGCATGTCCCTTAAATGACGTGATCAATTTCAAAAATGGAATCTATATTTTTAAAATATAAACATATGCAAAATTGTGTGTATTTTTTAAAAATGTATACAAATAAGATTAAGCAATACACAAGGGAAGAATATAAATTGGACATTCAAAGAATCTTACATTAAAATTAAGACATCCAGAATAGATGGGATATCTTAAATTCCAAACAAAATCAGAGTAGTCTTACAATGTAATCCTATTTTTTGGTTTTATTTATTTTTATTTGCAAAAAGTTTTAAAATCCATTTTGCAGATACATATAAATATTGAACAATGTGGATTTAGTATGTAATGTTCTGTCCATGTTTCTAAGACAAATGTCAATTAAAATGAGACATACCATACTGTGACAAGCCCTGATTGAGGATCCAGCACCAACATCCAGATCTGTAATATATTAAATGAGGATTGGATATCATTAATACAAATCATGCCATGTTTTAAATCTTTACATTATTAGCAAATCAATTTAAAAATATTAATCCTTTGGTAGTCCCATGAGTTAATTGTTTCCTCAATTCAATTCATGATAAATATATCCTGTACTCTTATTTTCAATCAGTTGTGTTGTTTACTGTAGCTTAAATTATTTTTTGGTGTTATTTCATTCTCATCAATTGATGGGAATATGTTATAATTTATTTGTATTCTTCTTTTTTTATTATGTATAATATTGAAAATAAGAATACTGTATTCTTCACATATATAATAATTCACATTTCATTTTGACCAACATGTGTAAAGCAATGCCACTTACAGCAAACCCATGTTAACGTGTATGCGAAATTCCATTTTCGCGATCATTGCACAATGATTCAAAGCGGAATTACGCATCCGTCATTTGACCAACATGTGTAAAGCAATGCCACTTAAAGCAAACCCATGTTAACGTGTATGCGAAATTCCATTTTCGCGATCATTGCACAATGATTCAAAGCGGAATTACGCATCCGTCATTTGACCAACATGTATAAAGCAATGCCACTTACAGCAAACCCATGTTAACGTGTATGCGAAATTCCATTTTCGAGATCATTGCGCAATGATTCAAAGTGGAATTACGCATCCGTCATTTGACTAACATGTATAAAGCAATGCCACTTATAGCTAACCCATGTTAACGTGTATGCGCTATTCCATTTTCGCTCTGTGACGCATATTCTGTATAGCGCAAGAAACATCATTCCTATTTCATGTGTCACTAATATAAAATCAGATATCTAAACATCTTATGTAGTGTATGTTGTGAAATCTGTATAGGTTTAGTATCTGACTATATACACATTTTTTTTAAAATAAAAAAATATTAAGATATTATATGAATTTGGATAATTACCTGGTTCAGATTCTCCATCTCCTCCCAGGCCACCGGACGGAGAAGCAGCTGCCCTGGCCCCCGCGTCAGGACTTTCAGATCCCGCAGCAGGAGGGAAGAAGAGGAGGCCGAGGATGGCGAGGATCTAAATCTTTTGGGGACCCGGAGATTGAGGAGCTCGCATAAAGTCACCTCATAAGGGAGTAGGTACAGTTTCCGCGGGGCCTCTCTTTTGCCCCCTCTTTTACAGGCTTGTACCCAGTCCCTTATGTGGTTGACTTTTTTTGTTAAGCGCAACCTCATATCTCCGAATCTCCTCATGATTTGATCCTGTCTCCTCTGGACGTCACACACCAATCTAACCGCATTGGTGATAGACTCCCAGAGGGCCTTCTTAACATGCGCATCTGTCAACCTCCTCTTGTTCCCAAACAGCTGGGGATAAAAGTCCTTGACGGCGTGGACCAGTGCAGCGCTCTCCTCCTTGGTGAACCTGGGAGCTGACATGCCTGCTCGGTTTGATACTAATATAATATATAAATATATAAATATATATACTGCCTGCAGGCATTAGAGAACTGACAAAGATGGCAACGTGTAATGGACTTTTATATGGTGAAGTAAACATGAGATGCACCATGGGACAAGTTATCTGTACATCTGATTGGATAAAAGTTTGAAATATAGTTAGAATGTCTGTGAGACCATCCTGACTCAAGTTGTGTTTATGTGATGAACTCTGATTGGCCGTTCCTTAATGTTTCATATCTTAGTAACTTCCTTACACATACCTCCTGGTGGTGCTGTAACTTCATTTTTCATGTAGACTTATTTGTAACTCATGGGCCTGTCATGCGGATATGTGTGACGCAGATTTAATATCCGTGATCCGTTAAATATTAATGATTAAATTCTCTTTAAAATCTAATACTGTCACATTATTAAATGTTGTAGACATTTCTCGGTTTAATAACGGTCTGTTTCTTTAATACAAATACACATTTAATATTGTATGTCTTTATTGTTCATAAAATCCATTTCTTGACTTATTGTGAAGTATTGATATTGCTCTATTAAATGTATTTCATAATGCACATTGATTGTGTGCTATTGCGTGACATTAGACTCTAATGTTTAACCCCTTAATGACAACTGACATACCAGGTACGTCATGCAAAAACTTACTGTCAATGACAATAGGAGTACCTGGTACGTCAGTTGTCTAACAGAGTGCTGGAAGTGATCACAATCACTTCCAGCAGCTCTGAGGGTATTGCAGTGATGCCTCGATATGGAGGCATCCTGCAATACCCCTTTACAAGCCTCCGATGCAGAGAGAGCCACTCTGTGGCCCTCTCTGCACCGGTAGCGATGTTGCCGATGGTGCCGTTGTCGTGTGGGAGGAGGGAGCGCGCGCGCGCGTGCACGATGCGCGTGTGTGCACGATGCGCGTGCACGAAGCGCGGGAGGTGCGCGTGCACGCGCACATGCACACATTAGCCACATTAGCCACACTGACAATGAAGGAACTGGAAGGGGAAAAAAAAAAGTTACATTTTTTTTTTTTACATATAAAAGGATCTGGGTGGGGGTGGGGGTATTGTGGGGGGGCTGCTACACTACAGAAATAATTAAAAATAAAAATAAAAGTAATAAATAAAATTTAAATACTTTGGTTTGTGGGGCCAAACTGGGTACTGGCAGACAGCTGCCAGTACCCAAGATGGCGGTAATTAGGTAGGGGAGAGGGTTAGAGAGCTGGAGGGGGGGATCAGGGAGGTTGGTGCTAAGGCAGGGGTCCATCACAACTAAAATATTTTATTATTTTTTTTTTTTTTTTTTTTAAAAACTCTTTTATTTAGTACTGGCAGACTTTCTGCCAGTACTTAAGATGGCGGGAACAATTGTGGGGTGGGGGAGGGAAGAGAGCTGTTTGGTAGGGATCAGGGGGTGGGATGTGTCAGGTGGGAGGCTGATCTCTAAAATTAACCCTGCAAGCTCCCTACAAGCTACCTAATTTAACCCCTTCACTGCTGGGCATAATTCACGTGTGGTGCGCAGCAGCATTTAGCGGCCTTCTAATTACCAAAAAGCAGCGCCAAAGTCATATAAGTCTGCTATTTCTGAACAAAGGGGATCCCAGAGAAGCTTTTACAACAATTCCTGCCATAATAGCACAAGCTGTTTGTAAATAATTTCAGTGAGAAACCTAAAATTGTGAAAAATGTAAAGTTTTTTTTTATTTGCTCGCATTTGGCGGTTAAATGGTGGCATAAAATATACCAAAATGGGCCTAGATCAATACTTGGAGTTGTCTACTACACTACACTAAAGCTAAAATTAACCCTACAAGCTCCCTACAAGCTCCCTAATTAACCCCTTCACTCCTGGGCATAAAACACGTGTGGTGCGCCGCGGCATATAGCGGCATTCTAATTACCAAAAAGCAACCACAAAGCCATATAAGTCTGCTATTTCTGAACAAAGAGGATCCCAGAGAAGCATTTACAACCATTTGTGCCATAATTGCAGAAACTGTTTGTAAATAATTTCAGTGGGAAACCTAAAGTTTGTGAGAAAATTTGTGAAAAAATGAACTTTTTTTTTTTTTTATCGCATTTGGCGGTGAAATGGTGGCATGAAATATACCAAAATGGGCCTAGATCAATACTTTGGGATGTTTTCTAAAACAAAATATATACATGTCAAAGGATATTCAGGTATTCCTGACAGATATCAGGGTTCCAAAGTAACTAGCGCTAATTTTGAAAAAAAAGTGGTTTGGAAATAGCAAAGTGCTACTTGTATTTATTGCCCCATAAATTGCAAAAAAAGCAAAGAACATGTAAACATTGGGTATTTCTAAACTCAGGACAAAATTTATAAACTATTTAGCATGGGTGTTTTTTGGTGATTGTAGATGTGTAACAGATTTTGGGGGCCAAAGATAGAAAAAGTGTGTTTTTTTCCATTTTTTCCTCATATTTTATTATTTTTTTTTTTAGTAAATTATAAGATATGATGAAAATAATGGTATCTTTAGAAAGTCCATTTAATGACGAGAAAAACGGTATATAATATGTGTGGGTACAGTAAATGAGTAAGAGGAAAATTACAGCTAAACACAAACACTGCAGAAATGTAAAAATAGCCATTGTCATTAAGGGTAAGAAAATTGAAAAATGGTCCGGTCATTAAGGGGTTAAAGATGCTAATCTGGTGTTTCAAGATGCGTTTCCCACGCAATATTTCTGAATGTTCAAATTCAGGTTATAATGTCAGTAACTTGGATAATCTGTTTATAAATGTTAAACTACAGGTTTGTTTGTTATTAGTAAATAAACCTTGAGCTTGTATTTGTCTGAAGTGCTCATATATGTTATTGTGCAATGGCGTCTTTATTTTTAAATAGACATTACAAACAAACAATTGTATCAAATGATCTGTAGAGATAGAAAATTGTTTAGACTTTAAAATGTAAATCAATTTATCTTAGTATTTAGTTATCCTCAACAGAAGAAATTTAAATGCACATGGTTGAGCCAATCACATAAGGCATCTCTGTGCATCCACCAATCTTCATCTACTGAGCCTATCTCGATATGCTTTTCAAGCAAAGTATGTCAAGATAAGAAGAGAAGTAAATACACTCTTTAAATCTCTTAAAGGGACACTGTCCAAACAAATTTAGCGTTCGTGATTCAGATTGAGCATGAAATGTTAAACAACTTTATAATTTAATCCAATTCTCAAATGTTAAGAATTATCTTGTTATCTTTCTTTGCAAATCAATAATGATATTTTAGATTACGGACAATTGTTTAAAAAAACCTGGGTTGTCCTTGATGATTGTTGGATAAATTAATCCAACCAAAAAAACCAAGTTCTGTCCAGAGTACTGAAGCAAATAAATTATCTATTTAATGCCTTATTTTTAAAGTAATGATAGCAACATCACAAGGAGCATTCATAATATGAGACAATTTTTAAAGTTGCTTAAAATAGAATACTCATTCAGAATGTATAAATCATTAATTTTTTAACTGTCTCCCTTTAAGTATATTTTGAGTTCATTTCCCTTTAAATAAACATTTCACAATCATGCTTAAAATATCAGAAACCTAGGCACCTTCCTTTTGCTAAATTAGTATAACATATGAGTAAAGCAAATTTAGATTAACTTCTGGATTGTTTTACACACTGACTGAAATATATATTGTAAAGGAGGTATTTTGGAGTCTTCAGCTTAGAGGGACATTAAGCTATCTGTTATGTATGCATTTTGGATAAGATTATAATATTTGAACAACTTAATATGTTTTGGTATTCAATCATTAGATTGTAATAATATATATTCTTGGATTGAATACATATCTACATAGGCTATTTTGATGCTGATTGTTGGTTGCACATAGATGCCTTATGTAATTGACTAAGATATGTGCATTGATGTATTTTTTTCAAAGTATATTTAAAGACTGAATGTAATTCTAAAGTACTTTCTAAATATGTTTAAATTATTTTATGAATTATTTAAAAATCAATACACAATATACTTTGTGAATGTCCCTTTAGGGACCAAAACATTTGGAATGTTGATTTAACATTGTCAAAATAAACTAAAGGGGAATGAAAATTATATATAGATATGTGATGTCTAACCCAAGAGGTAAGATTTTAAAAACTACATAATATTAATAACTATAGTTAAATGACTCCACTTGAAAATTACATCGATTAACCTGGCATCCAATAACTAGCTTGTTAAAAAAATCAAGTTAAATGACCTACCATTTATAAAAGTAAAAATTAAAATAATTTAGAAAATAATGTTTTGAGATACCTAAGGAAGATACAAGATCTTATAAAATTAATTTTACATTCAACAACACTGTCACTTTAATGTAATTGAACCACTTCCCCTTCTTAAAAGTGAAAACAAATAATTTATGACAAATTTTGACTACATATCCGAAATTATTTCAACATCTAAGAATTTCCAAAGAAAAGCATCGATGGATCTCACTCCCCAATTAATGTTAAAAATGATAGTTTAATGTAATATTCTCGGAATCAGTGGATTTTATAAAATTAATGCATTATTTGATCTTATGCATGTGCTTGTCAAATAGCCAACTACCAAGCATGGGAGTCAAATTGTTTTTTATTGACAGATTATATGAATATTTATTATAATCTGTTCAAAAGAGTGTATTTAATAATAAAATGTTTATTATTACCATTTAAAAAATTAAAAGTTTCTGAAACAAATACAAAAAAATATTCCTGGAAGTCATCAGATGACAATCTGAAATAAAAAAACAAAAATTTAACAAAGTTAATACACACGTTGTCAAATATTCATAAAATACATTTACAATCATCATGTGTCTATGCTCTAACTTTGTTCAACATTTTTTAAAGATATTTATTAATTAAATTAAAAAAAAATAAAAAATAAACATACACCATTATATTGTGTAATAAAAAATAAATTTAAATATCTGAATTTCTAATTATACATAATAATGTATATCACATTTCAATAATATATATGTATGCTGAACATAAATGTAATATTTCATGTCCATTCAAATACCTCTATATCAACTATAATATGTATTCCTTTTTCTGATTGTGATCCCTAAATATCTAATGATGAAATAAGTATGACTAATGTATGTAAGCTACCAATAATCTACATTCTTCCTGTGATTCTTAACTAGCATGCATTGGTACACCAACCTGGATAATGCATGGTCTTTGAAAGTCAATTCAGGGGTAAACAGTTGATCTTCAATAGGTGTCTTATTCATCAGTTCATAAAATAGAGGACTGTGAAATACCATCTAAAAAAGTTAAATCATCTAAGTGTCTGATTGTGATCCCTAAATATCTAATTAAGAACTAAATATGACTAATGTATGTAAGCTACTAATATTCAACATTCTTCCTGTGATTCTTAACTAGCATGCATTGGTACACCAACCTGGATAATGCATGGTCTTTGAAAGTCAATTCAGGGGTAAACAGTTGATCTTCAATAGGTGTGTTATTCATCATTTCAAAAATAGAGGACTGTGAAATACCATCTAAAAATTAGAAAATCATCTAAGTGTCTCCAATAGGATGCCCCCACAGCCTTATTCTATCAAATAGTTGGCACTTACCATGTGAACATGTCTTTGTATGGTTTTCAAGGTCAGCAGATTGGAAAGATAATGCCAGACATGATCCCATTGGTATACTTCAATTTCAATCTTGGCTTTTTCCACTGTCAGTCTGGGCAATCTTCACTGTCAGGCTTCTAATTCTTCCCTTTCAGTCTTTAGATTAAGTCAGCTCCCTAATGGCAGAAAAAGTTTAATAAAAATTACTACAAGTGTGTGAATCAGTTCTGTACCCCTCTCCCACCCCCCATTTCAGAATAAATTTCTGTCACTAGCTTACTAAGCGTGTGTAGCATCTTGTGTTATGTTCTATCAAGTGTGAAGATGAGTCATATTGAGCAGAACAAACCTCTAATGTGTGACATTGAACCATAGTCATGCTAGAGGATCCCTTTCTGAGTATTTACATTTTAAGTAATGTGTAAACTAAATACTAGTTTAGAAAATGTATGCCATATGATGTATTTGTGTACAATTCATGCCAGCAACAGTCCATACATTTATACTTACCAGCTGATGTCCTCTTTAAAAACCAGGTGGCAAAGACTCGCTACAGGACCCAATGCCCAGAGCATCACCTATATTAATAAATGAAACACATTTTTAGCATTTGATGAACAATCCTAACATGTTTGCACAATTCTCTACTTGTCATTTCCCTAGAGTTCACATCTATTGACAATACTCCAGTCTAACTTCTATTCTTTACCGTCTAAAGTGGCGGTTGATGATGTCTGCTCTGACATTGAGCCCCTCGTCCCGGAATGGCCCCTCTAGAACAGGATCATCCTCCTCATCTCTGAGGAGGTTTCGGTCCGCCGGGACGGCCTGCAGCATCCCAGCCCGCTGTGCAATATTATGCAGGACGCTACAGGCTACAGCGATCTTAGCCACCTTCTTTGGGTTGTACTGGAGGGCTCCTCCCGACCTGTCCAGGCACCTGAACCTCATCTTCAGGAGCCCGAACATCCGTTCAACCACCGCCCTGGTTCTCTTATGAGCCCTATTGTAGCGCTCCTCAGACACATCAGTCGGGCTACGCAAGGGGGTAAAGAGCCAAGGCTGGCTCATGTACCCAGAATCACCTATAAATTATGAACAGAACATAATTCTAACAGAATCCTCAAAATAGTATTTGGCGTCCAATAAAAAGTTTTGTACACGATAATCCAGTAACAAATGTTTTTTTTAAATTAAAAAATCTAGTTCAATATTATTCTCTATCTTCCCATTTCATCTAAGACATGCTACATATGCGTATTTCTCCTAAATCAAGCCTTGTGTAAAATGCAAACTACATGGTTACATTGCATTCTCTATCTGAGCATTTAAGGTAAGACATGCTACATATCTGCATTGAACTAAAAGTCATTAGCGGAAAGAGACAATGACATGGTTATATTGCATTAGCTAATATCTTCCCATTTCAGCTAAGACATGCTACATATGCATATTTCTCCTAAACCAAACCTTGTGTAAAATGCTAACTACATGGTTACATTGCATTCTCTATCTGAGCATTTAAGGTAAGACATGCTACATATCTGCATTGAACTAAAACTAGACATTAGCGGAAAGAGACAATGACATGGTTAAATTGCATTAGCTAATATCTTCCCATTTCAGCTAAGACATGCTACATATGCGTATTTCTCCTAAACCAAACCTTGTGTAAAATGCAAACTACATGGTTACATTGCATTCTCTATCTGAGCATTTAAGGTAAGACATGCTACATATCTGCATTGAACTAAAACTAGACATTAGCGGAAAGAGACAATGACATGGTTAAATTGCATTAGCTAATATCTTCCCATTTCAGCTAAGACATGCTACATATGCGTATTTCTCCTAAACCAAACCTTGTGTAAAATGCAAACTACATGGTTACATTGCATTCTCTATCTGAGCATTTAAGGTAAGACATGCTACATATCTGCATTGAACTAAAACTAGACATTAGCGGAAAGAGACAATGACATGGTTAAATTGCATTAGCTAATATCTTCCCATTTCAGCTAAGACATGCTACATATGCGTATTTCTCCTAAACCAAACCTTGTGTAAAATGCAAACTACATGGTTACATTACATTCTCTATCTGAGCATTTAAGGTAAGACATGCTACATATCTGCATTGAACTAAAAGTAGACATTAGCGGGGGAAATAAAATGGTTAAATTGCATCCTATAGCTGAACATTACGCTAACATTTTAAAACTACAGTGGCAATTGTCAAACTAATTAACCATGTTGTGCACAAATACTCACCAACGAGATAACCAGGGGGCATTTGACTTTCCTCAAACGGTCTCCACAGGGACGACAGAGAGAGGATGCGGGCATCATGACTAGCCCCTCCAAAATTCGCACACACATGCATAATCCTCATCTGTGCGTCACAAACATACTGCACGTTGAGGCTATGAAAATGTTTGCGATTTCTGAAGGGCAAGTCATCAATTGGAGCACGCAGCGCAATGTGGGTACAATCTATGGCTCCCAAGACATTGGGCAATTGAGCAATATCAAAGAATTCCCGCTTCAGGCGCCTCCAATCACCATCATTCTGTGGGAATCATATGTATTGCTTACTGATACGTACCATGGCGTCCAGAAAGTTATCAAACACCACAGAGAATGTACCTTGAGCCAGGCCATGCATGTACAGTTCTCCGGATTGAAAACTCCCGGAGGCCAGGACGTATAGACAGCTTAGCATCTTACTCATGGCGGGAACAGCAGTCCTTATTCTTATACGTGGCTCCAAATGAGGTTTAAGAAGATCGTAAAGGCCAATGAGCTGTTCGCGATCGAGCCGATACTTATCATAAACCTCAAAGTCGCTCATGTTTTCCAAGGTGGGTCTCAACCTGTAGACAGGAGGACCTCGAAACAGACGACCCCTTCGTCTCAGTCTGAGCCGCCGAGGCTGCCTGATTCGACCAACAGCTAGTTCGCCAATAGCAGCTCCAGAAGCTTCTACCATGTCATAGTCATCCATCTTTCAAAACAGCGTAACAAGGTATGCACTTGATCTGATGTGGATCACAAGTGATGCTTTGGCCATGTTGTTTGGGGGATTTATAGTACAATTAGTCCAATGGTAGTGAGTTTGTAATGATTGCTGATTGTATTCACTTGTTTGTATGTGAGCGGCGCGAATGCTTTCACAGTGGGCGTTTTTTTGTTGTTTGCTGAAACGTTGTTTTCCAACAATGAATCTCAATGTGAAAGTGTCAAATATCACACATACAGTGCATGTTTGTAATGTTTGATCATATGCGTAATCAATATTTCTTAAACGCGATCTTATAGTAACAAGCACACGTCCAGGCTAACATGAATGAAAGTGCATAGTTGTGTATAATGTGCATCGAATGTGATCGATCAATGTTGCTGCAACATTGTTTGTAAACGATAAAGTAACATCTGCCATCTGTAGTATTGTATATATAAGTGATTGCCGAGCTGTCAATATTGTATGCGTCCCTTTAAAATCGCAATAATAATTCCGAACTTCCCGTCTGCCATCTTTAGTATTGTATATATAAGTGATTGCCGAGCTGTCAATATTGTATGCGTCCCTTTAAAATCGCAATAATAATTCCGAACTTCAAGTCTGCCATCTGTAGTATTGTATATATAAGTGATTGCCGAGCAGTCAATATTTTATGCGTCCCTTTAAATTCGCAATAATAATTCCGAACTTCCCGTCTGCCATCTGTAGTATTGTATATATAAGTGATTGCCGAGCTGTCAATATTGTATGCTTCCCTTTAAAATCGCAATAATAATTCCGAACTTCCCGTCTGCCATCTGTAGTATTGTATATATAAGTGATTGCCGAGCTGTCAATATTGTATGCGTCCCATTCAAATGGCACTAATACTGAATAACTTCCGGCTGTCATCTGTAGTATTGTGTATATAAGTGATTGCCGAGCTGTCAATATTGTATGCGTCCCATTCAAATGGCACTAATACTGAATAACTTCCGGCTGTCATCTGTAGTATTGTGTATATAAGTGATTGCCGAGCTGTCAATATTGTATGCGTCCCTTTCAAATGGCACTAATGCTGAATAACTTCCGGCTTTCATCTGTAGTATTATATATATAAGTGATTTGCGATCTGACAATATTTATTAATTGTCCCATTCAAATCTCCCTAATAATGCTGTTCCAAACTGTTCTTTACGTATATGTTGTATTGTAGTATTGAGTGTTAAAGTTCCGAAAGGGGCGGTACAGTCGTGAATCTGTGATGTGTATGGTTGAATCTTCTAATGACGTCATCATATTATTAACCTGCCTATGTAGTTCTGAAATCCTCATTGTGTTGTTGTATTGTGCTACATTGTTATTGTGTGCTGAATAAAATCTAAATGTGTGCTTTGTGGTTGCGTGATGGGTGATGCGTGTTATGTACATGTACGTATATATTGTGATTGTGTCCCACATATGCTGACTTGTATATAGCGGTCTGGCATTGTTGTTCCTTCCCATAAAGTGACATCTGTAATCTTGTGTAATGATGTTCTTGTTGTACGTAATTCCTAATGGTTTCTGGTGATGGAATCATGATGTTAAAAGTACAGTAAAATCCATATGTTCTGTTTTGTGATTCCTCGAGAGAATGTAAAGTGTTTTTCCCCCATCATTTGAATGCACATGTATGAGTGAATGTTAAAAGTAATGTATGTGCATCCATGACTGATCATGTGTTAAGCCTATGTAGATATGCTGTTGCTGCAAGAATATGAGTTGAATAACTGAAATGCAATAATAAAGGTAAATGAGAATTGTTTCCCATTGTGTAGTGTTTGTGAAACCTGAAAAGTTGACATTATTTTTGTGTCCGTTTAAATGTAATATTTTGTTCAAAAATTTTTTTTACTAGTGATGTTGATTTGTAGTTGATGTAATATAAAAGTCTGAAACAATTTTATGGTGTTGTGAATATTCAATAAGTAAAATCCATAAATCCACCATAGGGAAATAGTCATTTCTTGATCTATTTATCATAGCTGTGTCTAACGCATAAAAGCATGTATTTTTTAGCGCTGGTATTTGGAGTTTTTCTGTCTATGCTATTTGCGTGCGTTAGGGAAATGTGGGTTTCGCGTGCACGAGCACGTCTTCCCAATAGAAGTCAATGGAGGCTCTAAAAATTGGTCAGTTTTTTTTTCTAAGACTGGTTTTCCTCGTAAAGTGAGTGACGTCATGATCTTGTGTTAAAAAGTAACTAAATCGTGTTCTTTTTGTAATAAATAAATATTTTTTGTATGTCATGTGGTGTATATTGTTTGTATGCATCGATGAGTGTATATTTGTGATAATGTTATTAGTTAGATGTAGGTATATGAGGGTCTTTTCCCGTGTGTCAATGTAAGTCAATGGGAAAATGGATTTGTGTATTTTTTTTTCTAACACCCGAGATCTCGCAACTTTGATCCTTTGTATTTTGTTGAAAAATTATTAAATCTGAAAAATAAATATAGTGTAGTGTTTGTATGAGTGTAAGTGTACTTTGTGTAATATTTGTTTTGTGATTTGTGAATGTTTATTTTGTCGGTATATGTTTACTACTGGGTCTGAGGTGTCGGTAGAAATTTGAGCGTTGGGTGATTTTTGAGTGTCGGTAAATGAACTCGAAATACCGGAGTCCGTAAGAAACCAGCGTTAGGGGCCTCTAACGCTGGTTTTCACGGCTAACGCCAAACTCCAAATATAGGCCTATGAGATTGCAGTTATCTTAAAGAGCTACTATGTTTTGAGTTTTAAATAGAGATGTATATCCCGACTGGTATGAAATGTAAAAGTTTGAAAATGCACTGGTTAAAGAGCCTGATCTTGCTCGATTTGATTTTTAATTTTTTTTTTTTTCCCCCTCCCCTGCTCGTTTTTCCTCTTTCTCCCTCCTACCCATCCATTAGTATTACGTGGTTTGGAAAGAAGTAGACAGTTGTATTTGTGCACTTGTATCTATGTACTCTTAATAATCCTACATGGTAGAAGTAATTAACTTAGCGTCCTGGAATGTTGAGGGGATTTCCTCACCACAAAAGCGTAAAAAGATTTTAGCACAACTTAAAAAGCATAAAATAAATATTGCCTTTCTCCAAGAAACACACTTAAAGGATATGGAATTAGTTAAATTAAAAACTGACTGGATAGGGGAAGTAGTGGGCACCCACTGTACAAGCAGGAAAAAATGAGTGGCCTTCCTCTTTCATAAAAAATTACAGTATAAAATTTTAAGAATAGAGGCAGATCGAGAAGAAAGATACCTCATTATACATTTGGAGATAGATGGAATGCCCCTTCTACTATGTAACGTTTATGGACCTAATAAATTAGACAAGCAATTTTGGGCTAATCTGCAGTCCAAACTATTACCTAACTTTACAGAGAATCTGATTATTGCAGGAGACTTCAATTTAGCAAGGTACCCTACACTGGATAGGCTAAAGCCTGCGCAGAACAGGAATAGTAAACAGGAAGTTAAAATCTTTAAAAACCTTTGTAATATACTGCATAGCAAAGATATCTGGCGGATTCAAAATCCAGACTTAAGGAAATTTTCATGTGAATCCTGTTCGTACAAAAGTATGTCTAGAATAGACTATTTTTTAGTAAGTGAAAAAATGTTCGGGTTAGAACTGAAAGCTGATATTCAAGAAATAATTATATCAGATCATGCCATTCTTACCCTAAATTTTAGAATTTGGAAGCCGCAAGAAGTTAATTTTAATTGGTTCTTTTTTCCCAGATATCTTGCACAAAATGTCCAATTTAAAGCATGGTTAAAATTAAAGTGGTTAGACTTTATCAAGACTAACTCTACGCCAGGTATTAAAACTGAAACCTTATGGGAAGTGTTTAAGGCGGTAATAAGGGGTGATATCAAAGCATATTTGGTTATCCAAAAACGTAAAAGCTTAACTAAGGACATGGAACTCGCTAGCCAGTTACGTAATATATATACCATTTACATTAGTGATCCATCCAATAAATCCTGGGAGCTATATCGTAAAATTAAAAAGGAAAGATAACTTTTTCTAGAGCAAAAAGTGGCACAGGATGATCTTAAAAGAAGGTTCTTTTCTTTTAGGTACAATGTCAAAGCAGGGAAATGACTAGCTAACTTAACCAAATCTAAAAAAAAGAGAGAAATGATTGAAGCTATCAAAACTCAAGTAGGCAGAATCACTCATATTTAAGAAATTCAAAATTATATATCTTGTTATTTTCAAGAACTGTATTCAGCATCACCAATAAATGCTCAAATTCAAGAGGAATTTTGGGGGAAAATACAGGTCCCAAGATTAGACAGGATTAGCCTAGATAAAATGAATACACCTATAACATAATTAGAGGTGATTAATGCTATTAAAGCATTGGCACATAATAAGTCCGCAGGGCCAGATCAGATCCCCGCTGAACTATATAAAATCCTCTCAGAAGAAATTGCCCCTTGTTAGTTACTTTTTTTAATTAATATTTTATTAATAATACTCCATGCTCAAAAAATTTTGCTTCCTCACTTATCGCATTGATTCTTAAAAAAAAAAAAACAATCCAGAAGAGATTGGTTGATATAGACCAAAATCACTCTTAAACTGTGATTATAAAATACTCATGTCTATCATAGCAACTAGACTCACAGCTTTTATTGGATCCTTGATCCATAAAGACCAAGTAGGTTTTATGCCGAGTAGAAATTCTACACGTAATTTGCATAAATTGCAATTATTATTAAACTCATATCATTCACAAGTTGCAAAACAAAAGAGCACCTTAGAGGACCAGATGCAGCTATAGTCTCAATTGACAAGGAAAAGGCCTTCGACTCCATTACTTGGGATAATTTATTTCTATCCTTAGAGAAATATGGAGTCGAGGGCCCTTTCCTGAATTTCATACGCATAATCTATAATTCATCCATGGCTTCTGTCATTATTAACGGAACACTCTCAGAACAATTCCCCCTACATAAGGGCTCAAGACAGGGATGCCCACTGTCCCCCTATTTTTTTAACTTGGACCTAGAGCCTCTTGCGATTCAGTTGAGGAAAGAGCTAGATGGGATTAAGTTAGGTACCAGAAGAATAACAACACTACTATATGCTGATGATCTGCTAGCATTATTAACCAATACAAATAAAAATATACCACTACTAATCCAGATATTACAAGAGTTTGGGTCTTTCTTAGGCTATAAAGTTAATACAATAGAAACAGAAATTATTTGGCTAAATAAAAATAAGGACTCATATTAATTGTCTTCATTTAAAGAGGCAAAAGATTCCTTTACATATCTAGGGATTAAACTTTCTAAAAACTACAAAGAATGGTACGACTTTAATTACCGCCCGATCTTCCTCAAAATAAAGCATGACATGGAAAAATGGGCAAAATTTAAACTTAACTTTTCCGGCAAGATTAACCTAATTAAAATGCTTCTTTTCCCTAAGCTGCTTTATCTAATGCAAAACCTCCCAATCTTGATGATAAAAAAAAAAGATCTAATTGCGTATAGAGGAACGTGTTTATAATTTTTATGGAAAGGGAAAAGAAGATCAATAGCTTTTAAAAAAATGTCTCTTTTTAGAACTGAGGGAGGGTTTGCTCTACCTGATATAGGAGGGTTTGCTCTACCTGATATAGAAATGTACAACTTATCTTGCATTAGTAAAATTGCAATAGACTGGTTGGTTAGTGCTGATTATTATGCTGTTCTTCCTTTGGAAGATATATTATTACTATTCCCATACTCTCTTACGTCACTTCTTCATACGCCACCTGATAAATGGCCTATTAAAACTAGCCAATTCCCTGCAATACAGTGTGTAATAATAGCATGGCAGAAAAGGCTCAGAAAACTAGGTATCAACCCAGCTTTCTCTAAATACTTACCTATTACTGGCAACCCTAACTTTATACCAGCGTTAGACTCAAAAATCTTTAAAAACTGGGCCTTGAAATGAATAAAAACAGTACATCAATGTTTAGACTTAGAATCAAAGGTATGCAAGCAATTCTCCAAATTTAAACAAGAGTTTGATATAGAAAAGAGAGTTCTCTTTGCTTTTCTGCAGATCCGACATTATATTCAGGAAATCTTACAGAATAATATATAATTTGAGACCTGGGATATCTTAGAACCTGCTCTAACTTTGTTTAATGCAGGTAAATATAGTATATCAATAACATATAAAATTATTATTATCTCATTTGGTCGTGAGAACTTACAAAAGTTAGCAGGCATATGGCCGATCTCCACGAAAAGAATACAACAAAGTTTTAGTCTTGTAGATAGAGCGACAATTTCCTCCTCATGGAGAGAAACGCATACCAAATTAATAAATAATGCATATGTTACCCCGCAAGTTAAAGCTAAATGGGATAAAACAGAGGCACGTTGCCAGAGATGTAAGGTCACAAATGCAGATCTATATAATTGTTTCTGGGGATGCCCTAAAGTGAAATTATTCTGGTATAAAAATAAACACTTGGATTAACAAAATTAATCTGAGTAACATACAATTGTCTGATAAACAGGTGTTTTTTTTTTTTGCCACACAGGACAAAACATTATTTAAGAACATTCGCCAATTAAACATTATAATTATAACCGGTAGCCTCCTGATTCTAAAACATTGGAAATCTAAAAAAGCTCCCAGTTTTAAGGAGTTTATCCAAAAACTTAAAAACCAATTAATTTTGGAACAAATCGATACAGCCGTAAATTCAGAATCCCAAGTTAAAAGTTTCTTTTATAAATGGGAAAAAATAATCTTGAGCTTCCCAAAAGAAATTCAGACACAACTAATTGCCCCTTTCAGGGGCACAGCATTTCTCAAACTGGCCATTATAAATGGCCAATATCCACCATAACAGGTTGAGGGGACGGAGGGGGGGGGTTAGAGAGATGAAGGCTATGGAGAGTTGAGAGAGAGAGAGGTGTTTTTTTTTCCGTTAAGGTTTAGTTAGGTTTTTAGTTTGTTAAGAAAACTACCATACTTTGTACAATGAATGTAATTTTGTATTAAAATAGAAATCCCAAGTGTTCCCTTGGAAAAGGTGCTCTCATTTATTGAGATCATAGTCTTCACTGGTTGATGGATGTATGTATTATTAATACTTGGAATTGTAAATATTTGCTAAAGAATTACTACTTGTTATAATATGAATATATGTTATATCGATGGTCAAATTGTGATAGAATTGTATTCTGTATGGTAAATAAATAAAGATAAAAAAACAAAAAACAAACAAACAAAAGTACAGCACTCTCTATGCTCGGTAAGGTCGGGGTGCATCCCACATTATATATATATAGGTATCAGATTCAGTAATTTGGGCTGTTTGAGTGACTAAATGTTTATCCAGGATTATAATTCTGAAAAAAAAAAACTGTTTAAAGGAATTATTGTTTTCTGTTTCATAGGATAAAATTAGGATTTAAAACATAAAATCTATTTGAACATACTATTTTGTTGTTCTGCTTTAACACATAACTATATAGCGTTTTATTGACAATGGTGTAGATTACAAGTGGAGCGCCATTTAGCGCTCCAGCTCAAGCATAACATTGCTAGAAGTAATCTTTTTGTGTACGTATTAGAAGTTGTTAGGAAAAGTTGACACTGATCCGCACTTACATTATCATATATATATATATAAATAAATATATATAATTATATATTTAATAATAAAAAGAAAAAAGAAATTCTCAGTGAAGAACATAGGAATGTAAAACATGTGTAACACGCTTCGGGGCCTCCATTACATATGCAGCGTAGCCCGCAAAATCCTCAGCCGCCAGATTTTACGCGATTTTGGTATTACATATACGACGTAGAATACAAGTTACGCGCGTATATTTCACCCTTCGGACTTATTATTTTTAGTCATAGACTAACATAGAAAAGCAATGCAATTTGGTATCCAATATGCAAGGACTTACGCGCGCAGAATTCAGAAAATCTACTCCATTCTCATCTCGCCACATATTGCAGGCGCAGCAACCCTTGCACTGACTAGTAAAGCAACGTAACTCCCTGGAAGCCTTAACAAACACATACATTTAAGCAGCATCTCAAGGTACAGTAAAGGGACAGTATACTATGATATTGTTTTTTTAAGGTTTATTACTGAATTTGAAATAGTTTGAAGCCACAACATAATCAAATGGATTGAGCTTGTAGGTACTTTATCACATTGTGGACATATACTTGCTTATTTACTTTAAATTTCTTCTCAAAACAATCAACAATACTTGGAGGAGAGAACTATGGGAAATCATAATTGTATTACTTTCATCTCTTTAGAACCCACTGGAGTGTAATTTATTCAAATGTTAACACAGCTTGGCATTGATGCCAAAATATATAAAGGGACAGTCAAGTCCAAAGAAAACCTTCTCTCTTGGTATTCTTAGTTGAAAGCAAAACCTAGGAGGGCTCATATGATAATTTCTAAGACCTCATTTTTACGAGTATTAGCCTAAGTTGCAAAAAACGACTCTTTCTTGACACTTTCCGTGGACAAAATACTGGCGTAAGTTACTTGCGACAACTAAAATGTGTATTTGCGCACATTTCAGAAGTTCGCCAGTTTGTCCTACTTATGCCAGTTTAGCATCTAACGGCGCAGTATATGTAATACCCCGATGTGCTAGGTGAAATTACGGACGGCACGGGTTCCCACGCTTGCGCCAAAAAAACCTACGCCGTATATTTGATTGTGCCCCAGGTTTCAACCTTATCGTCTAATGTGGTGTTGGGTTAGCACACAGAGAATTAGTTATCTTAAGATGTATTATTGAAATATTAAATATGAAATAAAGATAAAAATATTAATAATTGTTATTAATAATTATTATAGATACTGAAAAATATATATATATAGTCTATGGATTTTTTAGAATATTTTAGTATAAAAATAAGAATTATTTAAATTAATTATTAATGTTTTCTAATATTATAAATACATAACACACCTTAAGATAACTCATGTAAGGTTAGCGCACATGAAGAATTAATGTACTTCTGTTGGGTTTGCGTACATAAGTCTGAGAGGAGTACACTAATTATTAATGTGAGCTAACCCGACATGAGTTATATTAAGGTGTGTTATGTATTTATTAAATATAACATTTAAAAAAAATATTAATAATTAATTAATATAGATTACTAAAATATTCTAGAAATCCATAGAATATATCAATAATAATTATTAATAATAATTATAAATATTTGTATCAGTATTTCATATTTAATATTTTAATAACATGCGTTAAGCTAACTAATTATTCATGTGTGCTAATCTGACACCACGTTAGACCTAAAGCAGGAAACCCAAAACGAGTTACGCATATTTTACATGCCTATGTTCTTCACATAGAATTTATTTTTATTAATTAATATATATTTCTTTATATATTTGATAATGTTAATCTAAAATATATATCTACAGTATACTTATATATCTGTATGAACAGATTTACAGGTACATATATGTTTATATATATATATATATATTTATATAAATATGTATTTATAATAAAAATAACATTATGTGAAGAATGTGAAATATTTACAGTAAATACACAGTAAAACGCATTAAAAATGATTAAATAATATTATGTTCTTCAGATAGATTTTTTTTACATTAAAACACATTATTAAATATTATTATATAAATATATATATATATATAGCACTTTGCAGTCAATTACATGGCCAAATACCATAACCCCTTATAAAAAAAAAATATTAATATTTATATGTCTATTTTTCATCAGATAGTGATGATATAGGTGTGACATATGATGTGTTTGGGGAAACTTTTATTAGGGTCACGATGAAATACACACTACTAAGGTGTGTTAAAAACAAAAAGACTTTATTAAGACATAAAAAATTGGACAGACAGCATGGCCAGGTGGCCCAAAGTGCCTGGTCTTACACGTTTTTCATCTTCTAGTGGCGCTTACTCATAGACTGTGTGTGTGCACCAAATCTCAAACTTATATACACCTTCACATTAACCCTTTATGAACATTTAAAGGAGTTGTATTAAAAACATAGCTGGGCATTTCAGCAAAAATAATATAGGATATATTGGAGATATATATATATATATATATATATATATATATATATATATATATATATATATATACTTCTAAAGAGAAGACACATTTTTTAAAAAAAAATAGAGAAATAGTCTTTAAAAAAATTAGAGAAATTGTTTTTTTTTTGTGGGGGCATGCATTTAAGTCATACTGATATAGCAGAATGAATAAGGAATGGGATATACATTGTTTCATTGATTGAGATATGGGATGCCTATTTCTTTATTGTTTATTATTATTATTATTATTATTATTAATAATATTATTGTCTACTGACAATGCTTTATATATCAAATTTATGTTTGTGATCTTGTTGTTTTAAACTATTCTGCTATATCAATATGACTTAAAAGCATGCCCCCACAAAAAATATTTCTCTAATTTTTTTACAGACTATTTCTCTATTTTTAAAAAATAAAATAAAAAAAAGTGTTTTCTCTTTAGAGCGTATATACAGTATATCCTAAATATACTATGTCCTATTTAATGAAATCCTATGCCGTCTATGTTTTAAATACAGCTCCTTTAAATTTTCATAAAGGGTTAATGTGAAGGTGTATATAAGTGTGAGATTTGGTGCACTCACACATTCTATATTAGTAAGTGCCACTAGAGTGTATGAAATGTGTTAGACCAGTCACTTTGGGCCTCCTGGCCATGCTGTCTGTCCATTTTTTTATATCTTAATAAAGTCTTTTTGTTTTTAACACACCTTAGTAGTGTGTATTTCATCATGACCCTAAAGATTTACTTAGGCGGATTAATCCACTGCCGTTTACTCACTCCAAGCAGTATTACCTGTACAGTTTAGCAATTCCCAGCGTGGTGCAACATAGCTGACGTTGCCTAGACTCCGTCATGTGACATATAACTTTTATTCTAGCCCTAAACCTTTATATGAGGTTTTCAGTTGTGCAAACTCGATGCATGTTAACTTATATAGTGTTCGAGCAAACACGTTTACTTTTAACTTGTAATGCGTGCGCTAATTAACATGCCCACAATATTCTAATATCACTTGCGTGCAGACATTATCATGCTACTTGTAATCTAGCCCATTTTTGGTACTTTAAGGTGTACTAATATGATAACAGGAGAAGATACTGACTTTTTACTATTAACAGGAAATGTAATGTTCACCAGAGGAGCCAGTTTCCCTAAAGGTGAATTCAAGAAAAGGAATGGAATCAAGATAAGAAAATAACTGTTTAGATATTAAAAAGCCAGAGTGGGTTGTTTTTCTAATAAAGAGTTCATAACTTAAATATGATAATCATCATAATGCAATAAAATGTTTGTAGGATTTTCAAATTAATCAAAATGATTTGAAATTATTTGAAATTATTAATTGCACCTGTTTCCTCATAAAAAAATATGTGAAAAAAATCTGGTTTAAAAATATTAATCAGTTTTCATGTGTTCTTTATATGTCATGTTTTACTTTCTTTTTGGTAATCTTTTGATTTAATGAAGGTCCCTGAAAATACTTTCTAAAACATACTTGAAAAGCCTCCAACAGGCCTTTTTCTTATTGTTTTGTCCTTTGATTGTTATGTGTAGAACAATTTTCTAATGCAATTTATTTTCAAATTCAATCATCAAGTTTTGTTATTGATTAGAATAGCATATATAAATATGTTAATAATTTAAATAACTAAGATATGTTTTTAGAATTGCACCTGCATATTATTCTTAGTCTAATCTTTCCTTTTAATCAATCATTATATATATATATATATATATATATATATATATATATATATATATATAATTTATTGAGTATTTAATGTTCCTTTAAGCAATAATGTTCCTTTAAAAATACTTTTTACCAGTCATCTGCATTACCAATATTTACATTGCAGAGCAAACCAGTTCTTGCAGATATGCAATTCATATTTGCAAAACATACAATAAAAATATGCACTATTAAAACTATTCAAAGTATTTAACATAGTATATTTGCTATTTAATTGTAATTAAAATAACATACGCCTAGATTAAGAGTTTGGCGTTAGCCGTCAAAACCAGCGTTAGAGGCTCCTAATGCTGGTTTTGGGCTACTGCTGGTATTTAGAGTCAGTCAGGAAAGGGTCTAACGCTCACTTTGCACCTGCGACTTTTCCATACCGCAGATCCCCCTACGCCATTTGCGTATCCTATCTTTTCAATGGTATCTTTCTAACACTGGTATTTAGAGTCTTGGCTGAAGTGAGCGTTAGAAATCTAACGACAAAACTCCAGCCGCAGAAAAAAGCCAGGAGTTAAGAGCTTTATGGGCTAACGCCGGTTCATAAAGCTCTTAACTACTGTGCTCTAAAGTACACTAACACCCATAAACTACCTATGTACCCCTAAACTGAGGCCCCCCCCACATCGCCGCCACTCTATTAAATTTTTTAACCCCTAATCTGCCGACCGCACACCGCCGCCACCTACATTATCCCTATGTACCCCTAATCTGCTGCCCCTAACACCGCCGACCCCTATATTATATTTATTAACCCCTAATCTGCCGCCCCCAACGTCGCCTCCACCTACCTACAATTATTAACCCCTAATCTGCCGACCGGACCTCACTGCTACTCTAATAAAGTTATTAACCCCTAATCTGCCTCACTAACTCTATAATAGATAGTATTAACCCCTAATCTGCCCTCCCTAACATCACCGACACCTAACTTCAAGTATTAACCCCTAATCTGCCGACCGGACCTCGCCGCTACTCTAATAAATGTATTAACCCCTAAAGCTAAGTCTAACCCTAACCCTAACACCCCCCTAAATTAAATATTATTTAAATCTAACTAAATAAATTAACTCTTATTAAATAAATTATTCCTATTTAAAGCTAAATTCTTACCTGTAAAATAAATCCTAATATAGCTACAATATAAATTATAATTATATTGTAGCTATTTTAGGATTAATATTTATTTTACAGGCAACTTTGTATTTATTTTAACCAGGTCCAATAGCTATTAAATAGTTAATAACTATTTAATAGTTACCTAGTTAAAATAATTACAAAATTACCTGGAAAATAAATCCTAACCTAAGTTACAATTAAACCTAACACTACACTATCAATAAATTAATTAAATAAAATACCTACAATTATCTACAATTAAACCTAACACTACACTATAAATAAATTAATTAAATACAATACCTACAAATATATACAATTAAATAAACTAACTAAAGTACAAAAAATAAAAAAGAACTAAGTTACAAAAAATAAAAAAATATTTACAAATATTAGAAAAATATTACAACAATTTTAAACTAATTACACCTACTCTAAGCCCCCTAATAAAATAACAAAGCCCCCCCAAAATAAAAAAATACCCTACCCTATTCTAAAATTAAAAAAAAAAGCTCTTTTTACCTTGAACTTGCATTCTATTGGCTGTTCCGATCAGCCAATAGAATGCGAGCTCAAGCTGATTGGCTGATTGGATCAGCCAATCAGATTGAACATGAATCTGATTGGCTGATTCCATCAGCCAATCAGAATTTTCCTACCTTAATAGAATCCTATCAGCCAATCGGAATTCGAGGGACGCCATCTTGGATGACTTCCCTTAAAGGAACCTTCATTCTGTTTTTGGACGTCGGAAGAAGAGGATGGATCTGCGCCGGAGGTCTTGAAGATGGAGCCGCTCGTCATCGGATGGAAGAAGATAGAAGATGCCGCTTGTATGAAGATGTCTACCGGTCCGGATCTCCTCTTCTGCCCGGATAGGATGAAGACTTCTGCCCGATGATGGACTTCTTCAGCCGCCGCTTGGGCTTGGATCAAGACTTCAGCCGGAGGATGGATGTCTTCAGCCCCCGCTTGGGCTTGGATCAAGACATCGGATCCTGGACCGATCGGTGATACCCGGCGTGGTGAAGATAAGGTAGGAAGATCTTCAGGGGCTTAGTGTTAGGTTTATTTAAGGGGGGTTTGGGTTAGATTAGGGGTATGTGGGTGGTGGGTTGTAATGTTGGGGGGGGGTATTGTATGTTTTTTTTTCCAGGCAAAAGAGCTGAATTCTTTGGGGCATACCCCGCAAAAGGCCCTTTTAAGGGCTGGTAAGGTAAAAGAGCTTTTATATTTTAATTTTAGAATAGGGTAGGGCATTTTTTTATTTTGGGGGGCTTTGTTATTTTATTAGGGGGCTTAGAGTAGGTGTAATTAGTTTAAAATTGTTGTAATATTTTTCTAATGTTTGTAAATATTTTTTTTATTTTTTTGTAACTTAGTTCTTTTTTATTTTTTGTACTTTAGTTAGTTTATTTATTTAATTGTATTTATTTGTAGGTATTGTATGTAATTAATTTATTGATAGTGTAGTGTTAGGTTTAATTGTAACTTAGGTTAGGATTTATTTTACAGGTAAGTTTGTAATTATTTTAACTAGGTAGCTATTAAATAGTTATTAACTATTTAATAGCTATTGTACCTGGTTAAAATAAATACAAAGTTGCCTGTAAAATAAATATTAATCCTAAAATAGCTACAATATAATTATAATTTATATTGTAGCTATATTAGGATTTATTTTACAGATAAGTATTTAGCTTTAAATAGGAATAATTTATTTAATAAGAGTTAATTTATTTCGTTAGATTTAAATTATATTTAACTTAGGGGGGTGTTAGGGTTAGGGTTAGACTTAGCTTTAGGGGTTAATACATTTATTAGAGTAGCAGCGATGTCCGGTCGGCAGATTAGGGGTTAATAATTGTAGGTAGGTGGAGGCGATGTTGGGGGCGGCAGATTAGGGGTTAATAAATATAATATAGTGGTCGGCGGTGTTAGGGGCAGCAGATTAGGGGTACTTAGGGATAATGTAGGTTGCGGCGGTGTACGTAGCGGCAGATTAGGGGTTAAAAAAAATATGCAGGGGTCAGCGATAGCGGGGGCGGCAGATTAGGTGTTAATAAGTGTAAGGTTAGGGGTGTTTAGACTCGGGGTACATGTTAGGGTGTTAGGTGCAGACTTAGGAAGTGTTTTCCCATAGGAAACAATGGGGCTGCGTTAGGAGCTGAACGCTGCTTTTTTGCAGGTGTTAGGTTTTTTTCAGCTCAAACTGCCCCATTGTTTCCTATGGGGGAATCGTGCACGAGCACGTTTTTGAAGCTGGCCGCGTCCGTAAGCACCGCTGGTATTGAGAGTTGCAGTGGCAGTAAATTATGCTATACGCTCCCTTTTTGGAGCCTAATGCAGCCCTTCTGTGAACTCTAAATACCAGAGGTATTTAAAAGGTCTGGGGAAAAAAAAGCCAGCGTTAGCTACGCGGGTCGTTACCGACAAAACTCTAAATCTAGCCGATATAGTTATTTTGAAGCTCAGTAATTATAAAATACGATTTAAAAGGAAAGTCTATATAGTAAAATTATCTGTTTAAAAATTCCATAAACAAAACATTAACAAAAATAAATGAAAAATGTAGCATCGCTTAAAGGGACACTGAACTCAATTTTTTTCTTTCGTGGTTCAGATAGAGCATGCAATTTTAAGCAACTTTCTAATTTACTCCTATTATCAATTTTTCTTCGCTCTCTTGCTATCTTTATTTGAAAACTAAGGCATCCAAGCTTTTTTATTAGTTCAGAACTCTTGACAGCACTTTTTTATTGGTGGATGAATTTATCCACCAATCAGCAAGAACAACCCAGGTTGTTTACATTCTTGCATTTCAAATAAAGATACCAAGAGAATGAATAAAATTTGAAAATAGCAGTAAATTAGAAAGTTGCTTAACATTGCATGCACTATCTGAATCACGAAAGAAAAAATTTGGGTTCAGTGTCCCTTTAAGTAATATGCATTGGAAAAATCAAAATATTCTTCTTCAGCTCCATGCAGTACCACCCTTTTCCTGCAGTTGTGGTGGTGCTGTTGCGCAATTACAGTACTACACATACAGGTTTATTACTAGCTTTTCAGAATTACCCGAATTCCAATCCATTAGTAGAGCAGTTTCTAGCAGAGTGTTTTTACAGATCACATATTTTGTTCAGTATTAAAGTTTACATGTTAATAAATACATTTTTGTCTTTGTTTAATACAAGTTAAAAATATAAATCATACCAGACTTAAAACTTGAGCACAACTTAAAGGCCATTAAACAAACATGGGACAGTCTAGTCAAAATTAAACTTACATGATTCAGATAGAGCATGCAATTTTAAAAAAACTTTCCAATTTACTTTTATAATCAAATTTGCTATGTTCCATTGGTGGTATTTTTTGAAAAGCTAAACCTAGCTAGGCGCAAACTGATTTCTAAACCGTTGAAACCTGTCTCTTAGCTCAGAGCATTTTGAAAGTTTTTCACAGTTAGACAGTACTAGTTCATGTGTGTCATATAGGTAACATTGTGCTCACTCCCGTGGAGTTATTTAGAAGTCTGCACTGATTGGCTAAACTGCATGTCTGTCAAAAACAATGAGATAAGGGGGCAGTCTGCAGAGGCTTAGATACAAGGTAATCACAGAGGTAAAAAGTATATTAATATAACTGTGTTGGTTATGCAAAACTGGGGAATGGGTAATAACTGGGGAATGGGTAATAAAGTCTATCTTTTTAAACAATAAAACATTTCAAGTAGACTGAACCTTTAAAATAATCATTATGTGTACTAATAAAAAAATATTTTTTGCTGTTTTTTTTCTCTAATTTAACTAGGTCTTACATTGACCATATAACAGTCTATATTGTGATTGCTTAACCAGTCAATGGACTCATGTCTATCTCCTTAATTGGGCACAGAAGCAGATAATATAGACATTACTTATGAGGCTTGTAAAAGGGATATGTCCCATGATTGAAAAACAATGCAAATTTGTCTAAAAATAACAGTTTTAAATTATTTTAAAACATTTATTTTGCACACAAATGTTTTGCAAATAATTGGATAATTGCTGATATATATTTGGTATGTATAAATAATGACATAAAATGTCCGGTCATCAATAAGGTTGACAGCTGCTCTGCACAAAAAGGATGACATGTAGGTGGCTGGTGCCAGGTGAGGTGACACAATGACCCTCCAGACAGCTCTACTTTACCACCCTATCCTTGACCACGCCATACTTATTGTTCACAGCTGAGCAGTAATTGTATCACTTTGACTGCCAGTAAAACAATTAATGATGTTACCTCTCTGGCTACCAATAACAAACTTGGACACTATTGCATAATCGCTGATATAAACTATGCAAGTATAGAAATATGACATCAAATTTCCCTTTAAATAAGGTCATCAGTAAGGTTGACAGATGCTCTGCACAAAAGTGCTGGATGACTTATACGTGACTGGTGGTAGATGGGGTCACACAATGGCCCTCCTGGAAGCTCTTCCTTATTTTCCACCCCTGTCATTTTGTAACAGTAATTTTATCCCTTTGGCTGTCCTATAATACAACAACTAATAATTTTACCTCTTTGGCTGCTAATAACACAAACATACAACATTGATTTGACCCTTTTTTTTACTACCAATAGCAAACACAGAGCAGTGTTTTTAAACACCTATGGTCGACAGTAATAACACAGAGGTTTGATTTTACTCCAGCAGCTACACAGAACACACTGAGCAAAACAAGACCATCAATAACACATAGGACTGGGATTTATTTATATAATTGGTTGCTAGTAACAAATAAATCAGTGTTGCTTCTTTCTAAGCCATATTTATAATTTATAGAGCCATAGGAGGCAATTGAAATGTAGCTACCACTCAGAGGACCTACACATAAAAAAATGGACATGCAAGTGTCCGTTGTTTTTGTATAGATTCTACTGGACAGCTGTGTAAAATACTGGACTGTCTAGCTGAATACTGGACACCTAGCAATGCTAGTCAGAATAATTGCCATGAAATGTTTTAGCATAAAAATAAATGTAAATTAAATTGATCGATTGATTAATCAATCTTGAAAAGTCTATGAAATGCAGTTTTTCCTTTTTTTCTTTTGTGCTTAAAGGGAAGTGAAACTGCTGGACACAACTTCAACAGGATGGTTACAACAGACCATGCTATTAGTTTTCCTCCTGTGTCTCTAACACTTTTTTTCTCTAGCAAAGCTAATCTCCTATTTTAGCCCCTTAGAGCTGCCAGTTGGCCAGGCTGCACATCTTTATACTGGGCACTGCCATCTTGGAGCTAAGGTATTCTTTACAGATTAGTGACGTTGATGGCTTTTTAAAGCTGTATTGTGCACTTTGGGTTAGCGTGCAAAATACAGAGTGGGTTGCGTAATTTTATAGTATTCATATGGCTTTTTTATAGGTGCTATGTAACTTTTAAATTGTATTGTACCGGCTTTGTTTTGTGTGTGTTTTCCCAAAGAGTACAGCTGTGAATATTCCAGCAACATCATTCATCTGTTAATGTTCACCACTTCTGTCATATGATGCAAGAATATATAAACTCAAAGAGAGCTTGGCCCAATATGAAATTGCGGAACTTCGCCATGCGGCACCTATGAAATGTTAAAATAAAAGAACAGCTCTGTAGAGCTCATTATGCACAGGAGGAAAAATGAAAATATTTCTGTTGAAATATTGTCCAGCAATAAATGTCCCTTTAACTAGATTTTTCTGTTGAATTGTAGAAGCATTTTGGGAGAGTTTACAAACTGATTTTATGGATATTCAAATGTATGATAATGATGCAAAAATATGTTTCCATACAAACCATTTGTGAATTGGAATGGGGGGTGGGGGGGGGGCTTTGTTTGCAGCCATTCTCTGCTTCCTGCTGTACTTGTCTATTTCTGATTCCGATGCCTAGCTCGGTGAGTGCAATTCCTGATCCTAAATAACTTAAGGGATTCTGTAACCCTGAGAATGAGTGTGGAGAAGTATCACTTACCCATACCTTACCTTTGTTTCTCTGCTCAGTACAATATTGTTGTCAAAAAAGTATTCACTCTGAAACAATTAGGCTTGTTCTATGGCATCTGGCCAAAAGTCCAAATGAATTAATGAATGAATTATAAAGGCTGTACATATAAAAACCAAATGAAATACAATAATAAAAAAACTAATTATTTGGCAATAAATAAGTAAAATAGAAGATTAAATAATAGGTCCAATAACAAAAAAGTCATGTTCATCTTGACAATGTGCACGATATTAGTTGACTTTACATTTCTATTTCCTTGGACCGGTTAACCTATCTGAATGTTTTAACTATATTTTCATATATATATGCTCTATTAATTCACCCTATAATATTAAAATAATATCAGCAATAAAACAAATGGCACATCACAGAGTTATATGATAAAATTGTCCTCTCAATTCATTGTCGTTCTGAGCTATGAATCAGCTGTACCACCAAAGTGTGAGAGCTACTGGGCAACATACTGCAGGTCCTTAAGCAACAAAATGACTGAACATAATCTGAGAAGGAGGTTCGAATTACCAAGGCCATACTTACTGAGATGTCAGTATTATTTTCTAGGTTACTTATATGTAATTTAGGATTATGGCCTTATCCACCTTTGTAGAGTTTATATTTGACCTTTGCTGTGCTGACCTGGAAACAGCCTCTTTAGACTCTTAATAATTTAAAATAGGACTATGAAAAGCAAACATTTATCCAAAGTTGCACAGCTTGCCGAAATCAGGGAGAATTGTAACACAGGTCTAAGTGACAAGGTCAGGCAGAAAGCTCTTTTAATTCTCTACGCATTTCTGTTATTTTATTAAAATTGACAAATGCAGTAGAGTAAAAGCAAAATAATTACAAAATAACAATGAAATATTATTGTCCTCACAAAGCTGCAGCCTCCATAAACTCTTATTACTTATTCTGGGGACATATTATATCATATCACATAGTTGCAAAATATGCAAATTAGGGATATGTAGGTATCTTTTTCAGTATTGGTTTATTCAGTAACAAAGACTGATGCATCTTAATCTTTAGTTTATACAATGATCTGTATTGACAACGTTAATTTTTCCATTTATATGTACTAAACATAAATAATATATCTAGTTTTATATATTATTATATAAGCTATTAAGATTTAATAACAGTTTGCCATTAAATAATATGTCATTTAGGGTGATTTTTGGCTTTTCTATGCAATTGCAATTCATCAGAATATCCACCACATGATGACTGGGCGTTCTTATGATTTTGGAATGGAATCGCCTCACAAATTCATGAAATAAACTTCACACAGTGCTTTTAATGGATTGGAATACACCAAAATATTAAAGACTATTATGTTGCATTTATTATAATTAAATTTAGATCTTCAGACTAGACATTTCTCATTTTAAATAAAACATTTAAATCCCCACAGTTTCCACTGTTTATTTCTTGAACCATTCTGTTCTTTATTAAATATGCAGTATATTAACAGCTACTTAAATAAACAAATTGCGAGATTGCAGTATTTTTGTGCTCAAATTCACAATACAAGTGGCACAGTGTTTAAATTAAAGCAAATTAATACATTAAATGTATTACCCTCTAATCTGACCCCCCTACACTGCCGCCACCTACATTAAATATATCAACCCCTACTCTGACCCCCCTACACCGCCGCCACCTACTTTAAATATATTACCCCCTAAACCTAAGTCTAACCCTAACACCCTCTAACTTAATTATTATTTAAATAAATCTAAATAATATTAATATTATTAACTAAATTATTCCAATTTAAAACTAAATACTTACCTATAAAATAAGCCCTAAGATAGCTACAATATAACTAATAGTTACATTGTAGCTATCTTAGGTTTTATTTTTATTTTACAGGTAACTTTGTATTTATTTTATCTAGGTACAATAGCTATTAAATAGTTAATAACTATTTAATAGCTACCCAGTTAAAATAATTACAAAATTACCTGTAAAATAAATCCTAACCTAAGTTACAAATACACCTAACACTACACTATCAATAAATTAATTAAATAAATTAACTACAATTATATAATAAAAAATACAATTAAATAAACTAAACTATATTACAAAAAAACAAACACTAAATTACAAAAAATAAAAAAATATTACAAGAAGTTTAATCTAATTACACCTAATCTAAGCCCCCTAATGAAATAAAAAAGCCGCCCAAAATAATAAAATTTCCCTACCCTAAACTAAATTACAAATAGCCCTTAAAAGGGATTTTTGTGGGGCATTGCCCCAAAGTAACCAGCTCTTTTACCAGCCCTTAAAAGGGCTTTTTGCGGGGCATTGCCCCAAAGTAATCAGCTCTTTTACCTGTAAAAAAAAGAAATACAATTCCCCCCCAACATTACAACCCACCACCCACACACCCCTACTCTAAAACCCACCCGATCCCCCCTTAAATAAACCTAACACTACCCCATTGAAGATCACCCTACCTTGAGCTGTCTTCACCCAGCAGGGCCGAACTCTTCATCCGATCCGGGCACAAGTGGTCTTCCAGCCGGGCAGAAGTCTTCATCCGATCGGGGCAGAAGAGGTCCTCCATCCAGCAGAAGTCTTCATCCAAGCGGCATCTTCTATCTTCATTCTTCATGGCGTCCCTCGAAATCCGATTGGCTGATAGGATTCTATCAGCCAATCGGAATTATGGTAGGAAAAATCAGATTGGTTAATTTAATCAGCCAATAGGATTGAAATTTAGTTTAGGGTCGGGAAATTTTATTATTTTGGGGGGCTTTTTTTTTTATTAGGGGGCTTAGATTAGGTGTAATTAGATTAAACTTCTTGTAACATTTTTTATTTTTTGTAATTTAGTGGGGTTTTTTGTAATATAGTTTAGTTTATTTAATTGTATTTTATATTAGATAATTGTAGTTAATTTATTTAATTAATTTATTGATAGTGTAGTGTTAGGTGTATTTGTAACTTAGGTTAGGATTTATTTTACAGGTAATTTTGTAATTATTTTAACTAGGTAGCTATTAAATAGTTATTAACTATTTAATAGCTATTGTACCTAGTTAAAATAAATACAAAGTTACCTGTAAAATAAATATAAATCCTAAAATAGCTACAATGTAATTATTAATTATATTGTAGCTATCTTAGGGTTTATTTTATAGGTAAGTATTTAGTTTTAAATAGGAATAATTTAGTTAATAATATTAATATTATTTAGATTTATTTAAATAATAATTAAGTTATGGGGTGTTAGGGTTAGACTTAGGTTTAGGGGGTAATATATTTAATATAGGTGGCGGCAGTGTAGGGGGGTCAGATTAGGGGTTAATATATATAATGTAGGTGGCGGCAGTGTAGGGGGATCAGGTTAGGGGTTAATATTTTTAATGTAGGTGGCGGTGGTGTAGGGGGGTCAGATTAAGGGTTAATATATTTAATGTAGGTGGCGGCGGGTCCGGGAGCGGCGGTTTAGGGGTTAATACATATAATGTAGGTGGCGGCGGGGTCCAGGAGCGGCGGTTTAGGGGTTAATACTTGGATAGGTTTATTGGGGTGTGGGCTATGGCGGTTTAGGGGTTAATAATTAGGCTTATTGCGTTGTGGGGGGTTGTCGGTCTAGGGGTTAATACATTTATTATTAGGAGTGAGAGGGGGGGATTGCGAATATAGGGGTATACGTGTCAGGAGGATGTTTGGGAGTCGTGTTAGACAGTTACGGGAGATTTCATATTTTAGTAAGTTTTTGTAGGCGCCGGCAGTTTCTAAAGTACCGTAAGTCACTGGCGACTCCAGAAATTTTACTTACACTTATTTCTGGACATTGCTAGTTTGTCCGACTTACGGCACTTTAGCAACTGCCAGCGGGGTATATGTAATACCCCGATGTGCAAGGTGAAACTACGGGCGGCGCGGGTTCACTCGCTTGTGCCGAAAACTACGCCGTATATCGGATCGGAGTTTGGGCTGAGAAAAAATGTTGCACTAAAAACACAAAAAAAAGATAGTTAAGTTTTTCCACCTACACTATCCACCAACTACACTATTAACCCCTAAACCACATCTTCCATCACAATAAACTTCTTACCTTACTTAAACCCTAAATCATCATTAACTTCACCACAATAAACCCACTACTCTATTAACCCTTAAACCACCACAACCCCCACCACAAACAACCCCCACACTACTTAACCAACTAAAAGCTAACCCCGTTAAGACAGCTAACTGAAGACCCGTAAGTTTAAAAACAAAAACACTACCATTAAAAAATCTAGTAAACTAGTAAAAGTTATAGCCCTATCCTAAAGTCCCCTTAAAAAATGTCCCCCTAAAAAAAAACTATATTAAAACTAAAACTTACTCCAAAAATTTGTTGGAGAGTGTCCTATAGTTGAAGTAATCACAGTTCTTTTGCAACTAAAAAACATATACTAAAACAAAAGTAACCCCCACACCCCAAAACACCTATTTTTAAAAATAAACTAGTTTAAAAATTCCCCTGAAAAGGACATTTGTCAGGCATTGCCCTGAAGTAATTACAGCTCGTTTGCCCTAAAAATCCTTATCTAAAAACTCTAAAGTATAATAGATAAAAATGCATTGAAAGGGGCATAAGTTATTTAGTTCTTTTGCATTAAAAAACTATCCTAAAAACAACCTTTCCTAAAAATGAATCCCCTGAAAATAAGTTATTTAGCTCTTTTGAAATAAAACTATCCTAAAAATAAAATAAAAAAAGCCTTTCCTAAAAAATGCCCTGAAAAGGGCATACGTGATTTAGCGTGCTTGCATTTAAAAAATAAACTTTCCTAAAAAAACCCTAAGTTAAAAAGAACTTTTCCGAAAAAAGTGCCTTAAAAAGGGCATGAGTCATTTAGCTGTTTTGCATTTAAATAAAAATTAAAATTATCATAAAAAAGCAAAGCTTATCCTAAAAAATGCCCATAAAAGGGCACTTTTGCATTAACCCCCCCATACTAACACTAATCCCCCCAAAATAAAAACCTACGGCTAAACCCCAAAAGTTTGAATCCCGGTCCTTAGGGGGGCAGCGGCGTGTCCATGGCAGCACTCCTCTTCAGTCTTTATTCAAGGCATCGGCCGACAGGGGCTGTCCTCTTCTTTTCTTTAATCCAGTCCTCTTCTTTTCTTCCATCCGATGCGTTTTCATGTTGTCACCACAGCACACTAACAATTGAATGCAAGGTTGCCTCTTTTATAGGAGTGCCCAGCCAACACAAAGAAAGCTTTTTCTATTTGCTGATTTGAATTGGAATTCCAAAATCAGCCAGTAGAAATGCAAGGGCACCCATATATTAGGGGGAACCTTGCATTCAATCATCAGTGTGCTGCGGTGGCAGCAGGAAGAAGCATCGGATGGAAGAAAAGAAGAGGATCGGATGGAAGAAAAGAAGAGGACAGCCCCAGAGGACAGACGCCCTGGATGAAGACTGAGAGGAGTGCTGCCATAGACCGCTTTCCCCCTAAGGAGCCGCATTCAAGTTAGTGAGTACAAATTTTTGGGGTTTAACCCTCATTTTTCTTTGGGGAGGGGGGATTAATTTAGTATAGGGTTTTTTTAAAGCAAAATAGCTAAATCAGTTATGCCCTTTTCAGGGCATTTTTTTTTAGGAAAGGTTCTTTTTAACTTGTGCGGTTTTTTTTAAGATAAGGATTTTAGATTAGGATTTTTTAAAGATATATTTTTAAAAAAAAATGTGCAAAAGAGCTGTGATTACTTCAGGACACTGCCCGACAAATGCCCTTCTCAGGGCAATTTTCAGAGTTTTTTTTTTTTTTTTTTAAAGATAGTATCTTTTTTGGGGGGTGGTGGTTACTTTGGATTTAGTATAAGGATTTTTGTTGCAAAAGAAATGTGATTAATTAAAATAGGGCGCTGCCTGACAAATGCTCTTTTCAAGCGGACTTTAGGTTTAGGATAGGGCATTTACTGTCATTTTTTTATTTTGGGAATGTTTCTTTTTTGTAATGGTGTTTTTTATAACTTAGTGGTTCTCAGGTTAGGGGTCTTAGGGGGGTTATCTGTTAGTGCATTAATAGGTTAGGGGGTAGTTTGTGAGGGGGTTAATAGGTTAGGAAGTAGTTTGACATTAGTGATTGTGTCAGTTAGGGGGTTAATAGGTAAGGGGTAGTTTGTGGTGGTTAGGGGTTTAATAAAGTAGGGGTTATTGCAGTGGGGTAATGGTAGTTTAGGGGTTTAATAGAGTAGCTGGGTAGTTTGTGATGAGGGATGTGGTGGTTTAGGGGTTAATAGTGTAGTGGGTTTAAAAGAGATGGGGATGTGTCAGTTTAGAGGCTTTTAGAGTAGGTGACTTATTACAATGGGGCTTAATGCAAGAGGATAGGTGTTAGTTTTTTTGACATCACTGCTCCATTGAATTCAATGGGATTAATATAATATTGCGAATGCAATATTCTCTGATTAAGTGTTTACATTCAACGTGTATTACCAGCGCTACCAAACATGTGCAAAAAGTTAACTTCTAGAGATGTTAATGCTTGAGCGGGAGGGGTAATTACCTATTCACTTGTAATCTATCCCAAAATGAGTTAAACACATAGTCAAGTCAACTCTACAGCAAAAGTGCCCACATGCACTACTGGGACACAGCTAAACACATATGCTAAGCCAATGAAAAGAGGAATATGCATGTAGCCACCAATCACCAGTAAGTTGCCAGTAGTGCATTGCTTATCCTTAGCCTTACCTAGATATGCTTTTCAACATATCTATCTATCTATCTATCTATCTATCTATTGATCTATCTATCTATTTATCTATCTATCTATCTATCTATCTATCTATCTGTCTAACTATAATGCCTAAGCAAGACTGTTACAATCAAAATATTGGTTTTGAGGAACAGACAATGATAATGTTATAAAGTAGCTTTTCTTGTTTATTTTAATGAAATGTCTAACATGGACTACAATTTCCTATTAGTAAAGAAAAAATATAAATGTTTTGTGTAGAGATTATACAAATGTTATTCTAAGAAAAACTTAACAATATTCTACATATTTGATGCTGAGTAGTGTGCTTTAGTAAACAAGAGTCCTCATAAATAGGTGTGAAAACATTTAGTCTGTTCTCCATCAGTCACACTGACACTCTAGTATTTACCAACGGCCAATATGCAATACAAGCTTAGCAAGAAATACGTGAACAAATATGCAATTAAATAATATATTTGTTTAATAAAAAATATATACTTTTTAAGTTTGTAAGATAGCAATGAAAAATAATCGGAGAGTCAGAAGTTGACGTATGCAATACTGTCTGAGCATTAGCTGTCAGATTGTATTTATGTGGCACCTTCCTGTATTCATGACAAGATTCCATACATATCTTAGATTGCTGGTCTTAATTTATTCTAACCAACACAAATACCTCATCTATATTCCTTTGGTCCTTAATGCCACAGATCAGCAGTTCACAGTTCAAAGAGTTATCACTGATATACTCCCCTCTGCTCATTGCTGCTTCTGTTTCAATATCACTAAGATTGTAGAAACCAAAAACACTCTATTGTAAGTCAAATGTATTATTTTCTTATGGAAGTCACTGATGTCACAATAAAACACATCCAATGAATTATTTCCTGCTGCTTAGGGAAAAAATTGAAAATCTTGTTTCCTTATAACTTTCTTGACAAACCTAAAGTGCCAAATATGGTTTCCATTTGCTGTTTTGGGATTTATTTGTGTATGCCAAAGTTCAGGTGTGCCAGTTCTTTGTAATAAGCTATTTGGATGAAAGCTTGCCTAGCTCAAAGGATTGTGATGTATTTTATTGCTGCCTTTTAAGATTATTGTTCAGAAATACCAAGTCTAATTTTGAAATCAATTAGCCATGCGGTCTGATGAGGTGTTGGTCCAGCTCAAGTTCTCACCCGCTGTCCTCAGATTATTGTTAACTCAGTTCTTGCAATGCTGCAGCACTTACAGGCATCTGGCGTACACATGTTTTATATCTTGACAGAAGGCAGTTGAAGTTTTAGTGGAAAAAACTCAAATATAAAAAAAAGAAACTGCTGCTATTTACTAAAATATATTTTTAAAATAAATGTATTGTTAGAATTATACCTTAGACTTATTAGCATATAAATGTTTATATAGCAAAACAAATTGGTATTTCTAAAGCAAAATATATTAATCAACAAAAATTGTCACTAATTAGCCATTATGCCTCTTGTCAACTTTTGTTTAAAGCTTACCCCATGAAGGGCGGTGTTAGTTTTGTCAAGTTAAAAAGTAATACGTTCACTTATCTCTAAATATCTGAGTGGTAGAAATGGCAAATGCCACATAATGAGCTATTGTTTGGCATATTTTAATATCTGTACTCAGACATAGGTGTTCTTACAATGAAAACTTGTATACTTAAATCTACCATTGATTTGTTCATGAGTGAGAAAATATCCTCACCTGTGTGGCCACAGAGGGCATGAATATGCCTTAGGGACTCAAGTAAAATGAGGTTGGTGGTCTCTGCAAAATCACCTAAAGACCACACACATAATCTGCCAGCATGGTGTATGACTTGCTACTTCTATTGTGTGAGAGCTAATTAAAAAAATATAGTTGTTGCTTTGTTGCACATTTGAATCTGTAGAGTTTTATACTCTTTTATGAATATTAAATAGCCACATTTATTTTAAAAATGATCATTTATAAAAATACACTTATTAATTTTAGATTATATTTATTATAATTATTTAATATAATCATAAACCTAATCAAATATGACCATATACTACAAAAGACAAGCATACAAAAAGTGCATAGTGGTTACAATTTTACTATCAAATGCTAACACCTATGGTAATTAGACACATATTATTATTATTATGCATTCTTTATAAAGCGCCAACATATTCTGCAGCGCTGTCCATGGGTACAATTAATTTAAATAAAACAATGATATTAATCTTGTAAGAGACAAGACACAATTTTATAAACACATACAGGAGAAATTAAGGGCCCTATTCCTGTGGGAGCTTACATTCTAGAAGGGTAGGAGGTTGAGAAACAGGAGGTGAGGACTGCAAGATTGAGAAAGATGTTATATGAGGGAAATGTTAGGTAAGCGAAATTAATTTATTATTGAGTTGGGTGGTAGGCTTCTCTGAACAAGAAAGTCTTTAGAGAGTATTTACAAGAAAAAAGATTAGGGGAAAGCATGACAGGACCAGGGAGAGTGTTCAAGAAGGTAGGTGCTGCACGATAGAAGTCCTGCAGTCTAGCATGGGAAGAGGTGATTGTTGAGGATGCAAGGAGCAGGTCAGTATTGGATCTTAGTGGGCGGGCTGGAGTATACTTGTTGATTAAAGAGGATAGGTAGTGGGGAGCGGCATTGGTGAGAGCTTTGTATGTAAGGGTGAGAATTTTGAATTGCAGAGAGGTGCAGCAGATACAGAGTGACGGGAAAAGTGGATTTGCCTGGCAGAGGCATTTAGGATGGATTGAAGGGGGGAGGGGTGGGAAAGAGGAAGGCTAGTAAGTAGTTTATTGCAGTAGTCAAGTCTGGAAATAAAGGGAGTGTATTATTTGCTTTGTGGTGTTAGCGCTCAGAAAAGTGTGAATCTTGGAAATATTGCGTAGGTGGTTACGGCAGGATAAAGAAAGCAATTGGATGTGGGGGATGAAGGATAGATTTGAGTCAAGTGTGACTCAGAGGCAGCGGACTTGGGGCAATGGGAAGATTGTGATGCAGTCAACAGAGATAGAAAAGAAGTCAGCATAGAGCTTGAGGGGGGAATTAGAAGGAGTTCATTATTAGACATGTTAATATTTAGGTGGTGAGAGGCCATTCAGGAAGAAATACCAGTTAAGCAGTCACTGACATGAGAAAGGACAGAGGGAGAGAGAGCAGGGTTGGAGAGGTAGATTTTGGTGTCATCAGCACAGAGGTGATATTTGAAGCCATAACTGTTGATAAGTTTACCCAGTGAAGAAGTATAAATGGAGAAGAGTAAAGGACCCAGAACAGATCCTTAAGGTACTCCAACAGAGGAGGAGTTACCAGAAAATGACACATAAAAGTCCTGTGAGAAAGATAAGAGTGAATCCAAGAAAGAGCAGTGTCACAGAGGCCAAAAGAGCTAAGGGTCTGTAGGAGGAGGGGGTGGTCAACTGTGTCAAAGGCAGCTGAGAGGTCGAGTAAGATAAGTATGGAGTAGTGGCCATTACTTTTAGCAGAAAGAAGATCATTAGTAACCTTGGTAAGGGCAGTCTCAGTTGAGTGTTTGGGGTGGAATCCAGATTGCATGGGGTCAAGCAAGGAGCTGGTGGACAGGAAGTGGGTTAGGCAATTGTAAACTAGTTTTTCAAGGAGTTTTGATGTTAGTGGAAGCAGTGATATGGGGCGGTAGCTTTCAGGAGAATTAGGGTCAAGGAAGGGTTTTTTGGGAGTATGGGAGTGACCTTTGCATGTTTGAAAGAAGATGGGAATTAACCTGAGAGAGATAGGTTGAAGATGTGAGTAAGAGCAGGAGTTAGGGTGGAATACAGGGAGGGTATTAGATGGAAAGGGATAGGGTTGAGTGGGCAGGTAGTGAGGCATGAGGAATATAGTAACAAAGAGACTTCATTCTTAGTGGCTAGATAGAAAATGCAGAGGGAAGCAGATAGAGTAGCTGGGCCTGTTGTTGGAAGATTGCAGGTTGGTCTTGGGATGTTGTTTTGGATAAAGACAGACTAACAACAGATATGGGGGTGGAGCAGGTGGGTAGTGGAGAGAGTTAACAGTGGAGAAGACTCATTTAGGGACATATGTATCAATGTGCGAGCGGACATGATACAAAGTAGCGTATCATGTCTGCTGCACATTGCTACAGATCGATAAATTTATCATTGCAACAGCAGTTCTATCATTGCAATCGGCTGCTAGCAGGGGGGATTAATTAACCCGATCGTATTCGATCGGGTTGATTTCTGTCCGTCGCCTCAGAGCAGGCAGATAAGATATGGAGCAGTGGTCTTTAGACCGCTGCTTCATAATTTCTGGTTCCGGCGAGCCTTTAGGAAACAAGGGAGCTTGATAAATATGCCCTTTAGGATTTGAGGAAAGAGTTGATATGAGAGAAGAGAAGTAGGTTTGCTTGGCTAAATGAAGGGCAGAAGTGTATGAACAAGGAATAAACTTATAGTGGATGATATCAGGTTCAGAATGAGTTTTTCTCCAAGCATGCTCAGCAGTACGGGAGCATTTTTGCAAAAAGCGTGTTTGCTGAGAGTGCCAGGGCTGTAACTGATGGTGTGATGTTTTGCACAGTTGGAGAGGGGCAAGTGTGTTTAGTGCCAAGGAGAGAGTTTTGTTATAGTGGGCTGTAGCTAGATCAGGTTATATCAGGCTAAAGTGGAAGTGTGAGGGAGGAGATCTTGAATGATTATTGAAAACTGGAGCAGATCCACAGCATGTAGATTTCTACAGGTGCAGGGACGGGATGGAGAAGTGGGTTTAGCTGTTGCATTAATATTATAGGTGACCAGGTGATGGTCTGAAATGGGAAAAGGGGCGACAGATTAGGTCAGATATAGAGCAGAGGTAGGAAAATACCAAGTCGATGAAGTGTCCATCAAGGGTAGTAGGGAATAGGGTAGATTGTGAGAGACCGAAAGAGGATTTTAGTGAAAGAAGTTTAGAGGCAGCAGGGGCAGATGGGTTGTCAAAGGGAATGTTGAAGTCACCAAGAATTAGGGTTGGTATATTTGTAGAGAGAAAGTGAGGAAGCCAGGTGGCAAAGTTGTCAAGGAATTGTGAGGTCGGTCCAGGAGGGCGATAGATGACGGCCACTCTGAGGGAGAGGGGGAAAACAGGAAAATACAGTGGACTTCAAAGGAGGAGAAGGAGAGAGATGGGATTGGAGGTAGGTACTGATAAGTGCAGGATGGGGATTGCAGGATCTCAACACCACCGCCATGTTTCTCATCTGGCCTCAGGGTATGGCTAAATTGGAGACCACCATGTGTGAGAGCAGCAATGAAAACAGTGTCAGAAGAAGAAAGCCAGGTTTTGGTAATTGCTAAAAGGGTGAAAGCATTTGATATAAACAGGTCATGAATGGTTGTAAGTTTGTTGCAGACAGAACAAGAGTTCCATAATACACAAGGGAAAGAAATGTGTGTGTATGGGATGCATTGGATGGAAATTAGGTTATGTGTGTTGCTTTTATTAAAGTTTCTGTAAGGAGTGTGTGATTGGTTAATGGTGGGAATGAGGGTGGGCCCAGGATTTGGAGAGATGTAGTTTAGAATTCAATAAGATCTGTAATATTGTAAAGGAATCTATACCTATTCTATACTCTGATCCTTGTTTTAAAAAAAATTGCAGAATGGTTGTGAATTTGTGCCAAAAAAAGGGAAAACCTTGGAGAATTATCTATCACCTTCTGATCTCAAACCACAAGTTTGGTTACAAAGAAAAACAGGATTCTTTAAGTGTAGACAACCTATTTGTAGAACTTGCAATTTTGTATCTGAGGGGGGATAAATTTACATCCACAGTTACAAAGAAAGAACATAAGATTAATTATTTTATTAACTGTGCAACTACACATGTAGTTTACCTCCTCACATGCAAACTGTGTCACCAGCAATACACAGGAAAAGCTAAACTAATTAATATGATAAATACACACCTGATAATTGGAGGAGACTTCAATGCGGTGTTTGTTCCCCGTCTGGACAGACTAAGAGATAGGAGCACATTCAGATATAAAAAAGATGCCAAAATAATAATAAACTTTGCAAAGAGCTTAAAGCTCAAAGACATCTGGAGGATACAACACCCAGATGAAAGACAATTTACCTGTGAATCAAAGGCACATCATTCTCTCTTGAGAATTGATATGTTATTAATAAGTGAAAACTTATTAAATATAGAAATTAAGACAGATATTAATGAAATATTAATTTCAGATCATGCGATTATCTCACTGTCTGTCCAGAGGGGGAAGAATTGGGACAATGTGGGAAGTTCTTCTTTCCTACGTATTTGTTCTCTGATGTCAAATTTAGAAATTGGTTAACTCAAAAATGGAGGGAATATGATTTATATAATAGAGACTATTGAGATAGAGAAGAAATCTACTGGGAGGCTGTGAAAGCATTTCTCAGAGGTGAAATAAAAGCATATATGATAATTAGGAAAAAGAAAAGAAAGCGAAGGGATATTGAATTATCTAATCAACTCAGGAACAAATTTGTAAGCTATATAGAAAACCCAAATAATGATAACTGGAAGGCTTATCAAAAGGCCAAATTAGGCTGACTCACGGCCAATGGGTCACCAGCAGGGGGGTGTCAATCAACCCGATCATATTCGATCGGGTTGATTTCCGGCGATTCCTGTCCGCCTGCTCTGAGCAGGCAGACAGGGTTATGGAGCAGCAGTCTTTAGACCGCTGCTTCATAAGTTGTGTTTCTGGCGAGTCTGAAGACTCGCCAGAAACACGGCCCTTCAAGCTCCATACGGAGCTTGATAAATGTGCCTGAATATCTTTACTAGACAGATTTAAAGTATTAGTTAACAGTTCCCTCTAGCTTTGGATTGTTGTTACCATTTTTTCACTGGGTGATGGAGATGGATCCTAGATAGATTACAGGTAAAGAAAAGAGAGAGAAGGGAGGGGAGGGGAGGGGGGAAGGGGAGGGAGGGAAGGGAGGGAGGAATGAAAAAGAGGCTCACCAAGTTAAGAGGGTTCTCTTTTTATTTTTTTATTTTTTTCCTTTCTTCTTACTTTTCTATGTGGTATGTCTTTTCTCTTTTTATTTGTATAAGGTTGTTATTGTGGTTCTTTGGTTATTTCTATTAAAAAAAAAAAGGATAACGGATAAGTTGAATAATACATGAATGGTAGGAAACTAAGGCCTAGATTTGGAGTTCGGCGGTAGCCGTCAAAACCAGCGTTAGAGGCTCCTAACGCTGGTTTTAGGCTACCGCCGGTATTTGGAGTCAGTGATTAACGGGTCTAACGCTCACTTTCCAGCCGCGACTTTTCCATACCGCAGATCCCCCTACGCCATTTGCGTATCCTATCTTTTCAATGGGATCTTTCTAACGCCGGTATTTAGAGTCGTTTCTGAAGTGAGCGTTAGAGCTCTAACGACAAAATTCCAGCCGCCTGAAAATAGCAGGAGTTAAGAGCTTTCTGGCTAACGCCGGTTCATAAAGCTCTTAACTACTGTACCCTAAAGTACACTAACACCCATAAACTACCTATGTACCCCTAAACCGAGCTCCCCCCACATCGCCGCCACTCGATTAAAATTTTTAACCCCTAATCTGCCGACCGCCACCTACGTTATACTTATGTACCCCTAATCTGCTGCCCCTAACCCCGCCGACCCCTGTATTACATTTATTAACCCCTAACCTGCCCCCCACAACGTCGCCGCCAGCTACTTAAAATAATTAACCCCTAATCTTCCGACCGCAAAGCGCCGCCACCTACGTTATCCCTATGTACCCCTAATCTGCTACCCCTAACACCGCCGACCCCTATATTATATTTATTAACCCCTAATCTGCCCCCCTCAACGTCGCCGACACCTGCCTACACTTATTAACCCCTAATCTGCCGAGCGGACCTGAGCGCTACTATAATAAAGTTATTAACCCCTAACCCGCCTCACTAACCCTATCATAAATAGTATTAACCCCTAATCTGCCCTCCCTAACATCACCAACACCTAACTTCAATTATTAACCCCTAATCTGATGACCGGAGCTCACCGCTACTATAATAAATGTATTAACCCCTAAAGCTAAGTCTAACCCTAACACTAACACCCCCCTAACTTAAATATAATTTTAATCTAACGAAATAAATTAACTCTTATTAAATAACTTATTCCTATTTAAAGCTAAATACTTACCTGTAAAATAAATCCTAATATAGCTACAATATAAATTATAATTATATTATAGCTATTTTAGGATTAATATTTATTTTACAGGCAACTTTGTAATTATTTTAACCAGGTACAATAGCTATTAAATAGTTAAGAACTATTTAATAGTTACCTAGTTAAAATAATAACAAATTTACCTGTAAAATAAATCCTAACCTAAGTTACAATTAAACCTAACACTACCCTATCAATAAATTAATTAAATAAACTACCTACAATTACCTACAATTAACCTAACACTACACTATCAATAAATTAATTAAACACAATTGCTACAAATAAATACAATTAAATAAACTAGCTAAAGTACAAAAAATAAAAAAGAACTGTTACAAAAAATAATAAAATATTTACAAACATAAGAAAAATATTACAACAATTTTAAACTAATTACACCTACTCTAAGCCCCCTAATAAAATAACAAAGCCCCCCAAAATAAAAAATTCCCTACCCTATTCTAAATTAAAAAAGTTACAAGCTCTTTTACCTTACCAGCCCTGAACAGGGCCCTTTGCGGGGCATGCCCCAAGGAATTCAGCTCTTTTGCCTGTAAAAAAAAACATACCATACCCCCCCCAACATTACAACCCACCACCCACATACCCCTAATCTAACCCAAACCCCCCTTAAATAAACCTAACACTAAGCCCCTGAAGATCTTCCTACCTTGTCTTCACCATACCAGGTTCACCGATCCGTCCTGGCTCCAACATCTTCATCCAACCCAAGCGGGGGTTGGCGATCCATCATCCGGTGCTGAAGAGGTCCAGAAGAGGCTCCAAAGTCTTCCTCCTATCCGGCAAGAAGAGGACATCCGGACCGGCAAACATCTTCTCCAAGCGGCATCTTCAATCTTCTTCCATCCGGTGCGGAGCGGGTCCATCTTGAAGCAGGCGACGCGGATCCATCCTCTTCTTCCGTTGTCTCCCGACGAATGACGGTTCCTTTAAGGGACGTCATCCAAGATGGCGTCCCTCGAATTCCGATTGGCTGATAGGATTCTATCAGCCAATCGGAATTAAGGTAGGAATTTTCTGATTGGCTGATGGAATCAGCCAATCAGAATCAAGTTCAATCCGATTGGCTGATCCAATCAGCCAATCAGATTGAGCTCGCATTCTATTGGCTGTTCCGATCAGCCAATAGAATGCGAGCTCAATCTGATTGGCTGATTCGATCAGCCAATCAGATTGAACTTGATTCTGATTGGCTGATTCCATCAGCCAATCAGAAAATTCCTACCTTAATTCCGATTGGCTGATAGAATCCTATCAGCCAATCGGAATTCGAGGGACGCCATCTTGGATGACGTCCCTTAAAGGAACCGTCATTCGTCGGGAGACAACGGAAGAAGAGGATGGATCCGCGTCGCCTGCTTCAAGATGGACCCGCTCCGCACCGGATGGAAGAAGATTGAAGATGCCGCTTGGAGAAGATGTTTGCCGGTCCGGATGTCCTCTTTTTGCCGGATAGGAGGAAGACTTTGGAGCCTCTTCTGGACCTCTTCAGCACCGGATGATGGATCGCCAACCCCCGCTTGGGTTGGATGAAGATGTTGGAGCCAGGACGGATCGGTGAACCTGGTATGGTGAAGACAAGGTAGGAAGATCTTCAGGGGCTTAGTGTTAGGTTTATTTAAGGGGGGTTTGGGTTAGATTAGGGGTATGTGGGTGGTGGGTTGTAATGTTGGGGGGGTATGGTATGTTTTTTTTTACAGGCAAAAGAGCTGAATTCCTTGGGGCATGCCCTGCAAAGGGCCCTGTTCAGGGCTGGTAAGGTAAAAGAGCTTGTAACTTTTTTAATTTAGAATAGGGTAGGGAATTTTTTATTTTGGGGGGCTTTGTTATTTTATTAGGGGGCTTAGAGTAGGTGTAATTAGTTTAAAATTGTTGTAATATTTTTCTTATGTTTGTAAATATTTTATTATTTTTTGTAACTTAGTTCTTTTTTATTTTTTGTACTTTAGCTAGTTTATTTAATTGTATTTATTTGTAGCAATTGTGTTTAATTAATTTATTGATAGTGTAGTGTTAGGTTAATTGTAGGTAATTTTAGGTAGTTTATTTAATTAATTTATTGATAGGGTAGTGTTAGGTTTAATTATATCTTAGGTTAGGATTTATTTTACAGGTAAATTTGTTATTATTTTAACTAGGTAACTATTAAATAGTTCTTAACTATTTAATAGCTATTGTACCTGGTTAAAATAATTACAAAGTTGCCTGTAAAATAAATATTAATCCTAAAATAGCTATAATATAATTATAATTTATATTGTAGCTATATTAGGATTTATTTTACAGGTAAGTATTTAGCTTTAAATAGGAATAAGTTATTTAATAAGAGTTAATTTATTTCGTTAGATTAAAATTATATTTAATTTAGGGGGTGTTAGTGTTAGGGTTAGACTTAGCTTTAGGGGTTAATACATTTATTATAGTAGCGGTGAGGTCCGCTCGGCAGATTAGGGGTTAATAATTGAAGGTAGGTGTCGGCGATGTTAGGGAGGGCAGATTAGGGGTTAATACTATTTATGATAGGGTTAGTGAGGCGGATTAGGGGTTAATAACTTTATTATAGTAGCGCTCAGGTCCGCTCGGCAGATTAGGAGTTAATAAGTGTAGGCAGGTGTCGGCGACGTTGAGGGGGGCAGATTAGGGGTTAATAAATATAATATAGGGGTTGGCGGTGTTTGGGGCAGCAGATTAGGGGTACATAGGGATAACGTAGGTTGCGGCGGTTTACGGAGCGGCAGATTAGGGGTTAAAAAAAATATGCAGGGGTCAGCGATAGCGGGGGCGGCAGATTAGGGGTTAATAAGTGTAAGGCTAGGGGTGTTTAGACTCGGGGTACATGTTAGAGTGTTAGGTGCAGACGTAGGAAGTGTTTCCCCATAGGAAACAATGGGGCTGCGTTAGGAGCTGAACGCTGCTTTTTTGCAGGTGTTAGGTTTTTTTTCAGCTCAAACAGCCCCATTGTTTCCTATGGGAGAATCGTGCACGAGCACGTTTTTGAGGCCGGCCGCGTCCGTAAGCAACTCTGGTATCGAGAGTTGCATTTGCGGTAAAAATGCTCTACGCTCCTTTTTTGGAGCCTAACGCAGCATTTGTTTAAACTCTCGATACCAGAGTTAAATTTATGGTGCGGCCAGAAAAAAGCCCGCGGAGCGTTAACAGCCCTTTTACCGCCGAACTCCAAATCTAGGCCTAATTGTCTAATGGCATTGGTCACTATAAAAGAGGTTTAATAATTCATTTACTTACTTATGTATTTCTTTATGTATAATAGAGGTTAAAGCTGAATATTTATGTTAAAATGAAATCTCCATATGTTATGGTAAAACGGCCTGTAATTATTCAATTTATGCATTGCTTTTTTTGTATCTTACTTTCCGTTATAAATAAATATATTAAAAAAAAAAAACAAAAAAAAAACACAGGAAAAACTAAGAGACCCCTGAAAGAGAGATTCTTGGAACACTTACGGTCCATTGAAAATGACTTTTTAGACACTCCAGTGGACAGACATTTTAAGTCACTACACAACTCAGATGTCACAGCCCTTACAATACAAGGAATTTATTTTGTACCATTATGGAGAAGATGAGGGAATAGAGAAATGTCCCTTGATAAAAGAGAAATATTTTGGATGTTTAATTTACAGACCAGCTATTCCTCAGGTATTAATTTAAGAAGGGACTTAGATTTATTTACTTAAAGGGACACTGAACCCACATTTTTTCTTTTGGGATTCAGATAGAGCATGCAATTTTAAGCAACTTTCTAATTTACTCCTATTATCAAATTGTCTTCATTCTCTTGGTATCTTTAGTTGAACTGCAAGAATGTAAGTTTAGATGCCGGCCCATTTTTGGTGAACAACCTGGGTTGTTCTTGCTGATTGGTGGATAAATTCATCCAACGATAAACAAGTGCTTTCCATGGTTCTGAATAAAAAAATAGCTTAGAAGTCTTCTTTTTCAAATAAAGAAAGAAATAGAACAAATAAAAATTGATAATAGGAGTAAATTAGAAAGTTGCTTGAAATTGCATGCTCTATTTGAATCACAAAAGAAAAAAATTGGGTTCAGTGTCCCTTTAATATAAATTGTACTTTAAGACATTCTTTTGTATATGCTCAGTTGGTTTTTCGAATGTATATGAACACATTTTTTTCTCTTTCTTTACAAAAATCTCTAGACATTGAGATCTTGCTATTCAATGTTAATGCGTTACTTTGTGTATATAAATATACACTTGTTTTCTACATTTTTGGATGAAAAAGACAATAGTTACTTTTATTTCTATTTTTAATTAAATTAATAGTGAATAAAAAGTATAATATGTGTGCATAATCTTAGCAAGTATAACAATACATGACAAAGTATATTCTTTGAATTACACAGATACATGTCCTTTTCTCTTGTTTGCATTAATAAGTTACAGGTAGTTAGAATTGTAAGATATGTGATATCTCTTTAAGAATTTTTGTGTTAAATAGCGACATGAACAGGTGCAAAGGTAAGCAGTGACCAACTGCGCATGTGCACGAAGCGCGTCTGCCGTTTGCACCTGTTCATTTACCTGTACCTTTGCACCTTTTTTGATACTGACCGTTTTCATGTTTTTAAACTTAGAATCAATAAACAGTTTTTTACATTTTTACCTTCGGGCTTGGAGCGCTTTTTTCCTTTTGGATTCCTTTGGAGAGATGTTGCCTGATGCTAATAGCAGCAAGATGGAAAGTAGGAGTAGGTGAGAATGAGATTTATAGCAGTGGGGGTATTTCTGTGAGGTGGTGCAGTTTATTGATATAGATTTTAAAAAAGAAAGTAGTTCATGAGAGCTAAGGTAAGAGAAGAAAGGAGAGAGGGGCCTATAAAAACTGCACGTGGAGAAGGGTAAGGTATGAGCATGTGAGCCTGCTTGTGGAATAGGCATGAGCCTGTTAAAAGGAAAATCAATCCTCAAAACATACCAAAACATTAAGTCCAAAAAACTGTGTGTAAAATGAAAATATTTTGCTTGCCTCAAATCTTCTTCAAATCTTTTTCAATTCAAGTCTAATTCTCACGTGAGCACAGGTATGAGTGGTTTATGACCAAAAATATTAGGGTTGCTATATAGTTTGCCATGATGCTTCATATCAAGGGTGGATGGTACTGATAGGATCATCAGTGTCATCAGTGTATACAACTTAATACAACTTTCCTTACTTAAACCATATTTTCCAACCACTTTTCATGTAATGCATAGAGCAAAGGACATGGAAACAAGAGACTGCCTTGCATATTTATGGTTACTGACTTCTTTGAGAATTTGGATTGTTAAAATAATTATTGCACTTTGTGCCGTGGTCACTAGAGGTACTTAATACAGAGATCCTCCTGCAGCTCTCAGTTTCCTATAAATAAGGTACCAGCCACTCCCGTACACTGTCTAGAATCTGTATTTGGGGACCATCCAGTCTCTGTCTACACACTAACATTTCTAACTTTGCCTCAGCCCCCTTCATGGAAATTTTATGATGTGTACTAATATGCCATTTTTATTAGTAGAACCTCAAATAATAAGTATTACCAGCTAATAAAACTTACTTTATCAATAGCAGAGATATTATCCTCTTTATAAAAATAGCTATTTACATTTTTAATTGTATTGTATTGTATTGGTTTTTATCACTCAACCAATTTGGGGCCAGAGTGGAGTGCAAATTAATACTTCCTCTTGAGTATTAATTGTGCTCGCATTACAAGTTGAAAGTTAGAATATTGTGTGCACTTTCATGTATTCCCCTATAGAAGTGGAAATAAACACCCTTCTCTTGCGCAAACCCGATCTCATATTCTCATGTGTGCTAACCCGACATGAAAATATCAATGTTTCACATTCCAATGTTCTGCACATAGCAGAATATGTTCTATTCATAAATAAATATTTCTATATATATCTGATGGTATTTTGGTACAATATATCTATACCTATACAGAACATTGGAATGGGAAATATTTACACTAAATACATACGTCGCCCGCAAAAGCTGGCGACGCCAATATTTGCGCGGGTTTGGTATTCTATATACGGAGTAACCTAGAAGTTACGCGTGTATATTTCTGCCGTCGCCCGTAGTTTTTTGGGCCATAGGCAGGTATACCAAACCAGCGCAGTTTGGTATCCAATATACAGCGTAAGGACTTACGTGGCGAAAATGGAGAAATCTTACTCCATTTTCACCTCGCCACAAAAAGCAGCCGTAAGAAGCCTTACGCTGACTATTGGAGCCCCATAACTCCCTAAACTGGCTGCTAAATAAACCTAACACCTAACGCATTCGCAATGTCTATCTACCTGTCAACCGCGATCTGCTAAATAAAACCTAACACCTAACGCATGCGCAATGTCTATCTCCCTGTCAACCGCAATCCCCCGCCGCAATCCCTAATAAAGTATTTAACCCCTAAACCGCCGCCATCTACATAAACTAACCCCCTACTGTGAGCCCCTAAAACCGCCACCATCTAACTGATCTATCCCCTAATGTGAACCCCTAAAACCCCCACCATCTAACTGATCTATCCCCTAATGTGAACCCCTTACACCGCCGCCATCTACCTTATCTATCCCCTAATCTGACCCCTTACACCGCCGCCACCTATATAAAAATTATTAACCCCATAATCTAATCCCCCTATACCGCCGCCAGCTATATTAATATTATTAACCCCTAATCTAATCCCCCTAAAATAATTATCTCTATTACCAGCCCTTAAAAGGGCCTTTTGCAGGGCTTTGCCCCAAAGTAAACAGCTCTTTTGCCCTATAACCTGCCCTCCCTACACCGCCGCCACCTATATTAATAGTATTAACCCCTAATTTAAGCCCCTTACACCGCCGCCATCTATATTAAAATTATTAACCCCTAATTTAATCTACCTACCCCGCCGCCAGCTATATTATCTATATTAACCCTAAGTATATTATAATTAATATAGTTATTACATTATATATATTAACTATATTAACCCTAATTATATTAGGTTTAATATAGTTAATGTAGTTACTATAGTATTTATATTAACTATATTAACTCTATCTAACCCTAACACCCCTAACTAAATTCTTATTAAATAAATCTAATTCATATTATAAACTAAAATATTCCTATTTAAATCTAAATACTTACCTATAAAATAAACCCTAAGATAGCTACAATATAATTAATAATGACATTGTAGCTATGTTAGGGTTTATATTTATTTTACAGGTAAATTGTTAATTATTTTAACTAGGTATTATAGCTATTAAACATTTATTAACTATTTAATAGCTACCTAGTAAAAATAATTACCCAATTACCTGTAAAATAAATCCTAACCTAAGTTACAAATACACCTACACTATCAATAAATTAAATAAACTACAAATATCTATCTAAAAATACAATTAAATAAACTAAGCTAAATTACAAAAAAAACAAACACTATCGGCTAGATTTGGAGTTTGGCGGTAAAAGGGCTGTTAACGCTCCGCGGGTTTTTTTCTGGCCGCACCATAAATTTAACTCTGGTATCGAGAGTTCAAACAAATGCTGCGTTAGGCTCCAAAAAAGGAGCGTAGAGCATATTTAGCGCAAATGCAACTCTCGATACCAGAGTTGCTTACGGACGCAGCCGGCCTCAAAAACGTGCTCGTGCACGATTCTCCCATAGGAAACAATGGGGCTGTTTGAGCTGAAAAAAAACCTAACACCTGCAAAAAAGCAGCGTTCAGCTCCTAACGCAGCCCCATTGTTTCCTATGGGGAAACACTTCCTACGTCTGCACCTAACACCCTAACATGTACCCCGAGTCTAAACACCCCTAACCTTACACTTATTAACCCCTAATCTGCCGCCCCCCGCTATCGCTGACCCCTGCATTACACTTTTAACCCCTAATCTGCCGCTCCGTAAACCGCCGCCACCTACGTTATCCCTATGTACCCCTAATCTGCTGCCCTAACATCGCCGACCCCTATGTTATATTTATTAACCCCTAATCTGCCCCCCACAACGTCGCCGACACCTACCTACACTTATTAACCCCTAATCTGCCGAGCGGACCTGAGCGCTACTATAATAAAGTTATTAACCCCTAATCCGCCTCACTAACCCTATCATAAATAGTATTAACCCCTAATCTGCCCTCCCTAACATCGCCGACACCTAACTTCAATTATTAACCCCTAAACTTCCGATCGGAGCTCACCGCTATTCTAATAAATGTATTAACCCCTAAAGCTAAGTCTAACCCTAACACTAACACCCCCCTAAGTTAAATATAATTTTTATCTAACGAAATAAATTAACTCTTATTAAATAAATGATTCCTATTTAAAGCTAAATACTTACCTGTAAAATAAATCCTAATATAGCTACAATATAAATTACATTGATATTATAGCTATTTTAGGATTAATATTTATTTTACAGGTAACTTTGTATTTATTTTAACCAGGTACAATAGCTATTAAATAGTTAAGAACTATTTAATAGTTACCTAGTTAAAATAATTACAAATTTACCTGTAAAATAAATCCTATCCTAAGATATAATTAAACCTAACACTAGACTATCAATAAAATAATTAAATAAACTACCTACAATTACCTACAATTAATCTAACACTACACTATCAATAAATTAATTAAACACAATTGCTACAAATAAATACAATTAAATAAACTATCTAAAGTACAAAAAATAAAAAAGAACTAAGTTACAGAACATAAAAAAATATTTACAAACATAAGAAAAATATTACAAAAATTTTAAACTAATTACACCTACTCTAAGCCCCCTAATAAAATAACAAAGACCCCCAAAATAAAAAATTCCCTACCCTATTCTAAAATACAAAAATTACAAGCTCTTTTACCTTACCAGCCCTGAACAGGGCCCTTTGCGGGGCATGCCCCAAGAATTTCAGCTCTTTTGCCTGTAAAAAAAAACATACAATACCCCCCCCCCAACATTACAACCCACCACCCACATACCCCTAATCTAACCCAAACCCCCTTAAATAAACCTAACACTAATCCCCTGAAGATCTTCCTACCTTGTCTTCACCATCCAGGTATCACCGATCCGTCCTGGCTCCAAGATCTTCATCCAACCCAAGCGGGGGTTGGCGATCCATAATCCGGTGCTCCAAAGTCTTCCTCCTATCCGGCAAGAAGAGGACATCCGGACCGGCAAACATCTTCTCCAAGCGGCATCTTCGATCTTCTTCCATCCGATGACGACCGGCTCCATCTTGAAGACCTCCAGCGCGGATCCATCCTCTTCTTCCGACGACTAGACGACGAATGACGGTTCCTTTAAGGGACGTCATCCAAGATGGCGTCCCTCGAATTCCGATTGGCTGATAGGATTCTATCAGCCAATCGGAATTAAGGTAGGAATATTCTGATTGGCTGATGGAATCAGCCAATCAGAATCAAGTTCAATCCGATTGGCTGATCCAATCAGCCAATCAGATTGAGCTCGCATTCTATTGGCTGATCGGAACAGCCAATAGAATGCGAGCTCAATCTGATTGGCTGATTGGATCAGCCAATCGGATTGAACTTGATTCTGATTGGCTGATTCCATCAGCCAATCAGAAAATTCCTACCTTAATTCCGATTGGCTGATAGAATCCTATCAGCCAATCGGAATTCGAGGGACGCCATCTTGGATGACGTCCCTTAAAGGAACCGTCATTCGTCGTCTAGTCGTCGGAAGAAGAGGATGGATCCGCGCTGGAGGTCTTCAAGATGGAGCCGGTCGTCATCGGATGGAAGAAGATCGAAGATGCCGCTTGGTGAAGATGTTTGCCGGTCCGGATGTCCTCTTCTTGCCGGATAGGAGGAAGACTTTGGAGCACCGGATTATGGATCGCCAACCCCCGCTTGGGTTGGATGAAGATCTTGGAGCCAGGACGGATCGGTGATACCTGGATGGTGAAGACAAGGTAGGAAGATCTTCAGGGGATTAGTGTTAGGTTTATTTAAGGGGGTTTGGGTTAGATTAGGGGTATGTGGGTGGTGGGTTGTAATGTTGGGGGGGGGGTATTGTATGTTTTTTTTTACAGGCAAAAGAGCTGAAATTCTTGGGGCATGCCCCGCAAAGGGCCCTGTTCAGGGCTGGTAAGGTAAAAGAGCTTGTAATTTTAGAATAGGGTAGGGAATTTTTTATTTTGGGGGTCTTTGTTATTTTATTAGGGGGCTTAGAGTAGGTGTAATTAGTTTAAAATTGTTGTAATATTTTTCTTATGTTTGTAAATATTTTTTTATTTTCTGTAACTTAGTTCTTTTTTATTTTTTGTACTTTAGATAGTTTATTTAATTGTATTTATTTGTAGCAATTGTGTTTAATTAATTTATTGATAGTGTAGTGTTAGATTAATTGTAGGTAATTGTAGGTAGTTTATTTAATTATTTTATTGATAGTGTAGTGTTAGGTTTAATTATATCTTAGGTTAGGATTTATTTTACAGGTAAATTTGTAATTATTTTAACTAGGTAACTATTAAATAGTTCTTAACTATTTAATAGCTATCGTACCTGGTTAAAATAAATACAAAGTTACCTGTAAAATAAATATTAATCCTAAAATAGCTATAATATCAATGTAATTTATATTGTAGCTATATTAGGATTTATTTTACAGGTAAGTATTTAGCTTTAAATAGGAATCATTTATTTAATAAGAGTTAATTTATTTCGTTAGATAAAAATTATATTTAACTTAGGGGGGTGTTAGTGTTAGGGTTAGACTTAGCTTTATGGGTTAATACATTTATTAGAATAGCGGTGAGCTCCGGTCGGCAGATTAGGGGTTAATAATTGAAGGTAGGTGTCGGCGATGTTAGGGAGGGCAGATTAGGGGTTAATACTATTTATGATAGGGTTAGTGAGGCGGATTAGGGGTTAATAACTTTATTATAGTAGCGCTCAGGTCCGCTCGGCAGATTAGGGGTTAATAAGTGTAGGTAGGTGTCGGCGACGTTGTGGGGGGCAGATTAGGGGTTAATAAATATAACATAGGGGTCGGCGATGTTAGGGGCAGCAGATTAGGGGTACATAGGGATAACGTAGGTGGCGGCGATTTGCGGTCGGAAGATTAGGGGTTAATTATTTTAAGTAGCTTGCGGCGACGTTGTGGGGGGCAAGTTAGGGGTTAATAAATATAATACAGGGGTCGGCGGGGTTAGGGGCAGCAGATTAGGGGTACATAAGTATAACGTAGGTGGCGGTCGGCAGATTAGGGGTTAAAAATTTTAATCGAGTGGCGGCGATGTGGGGGGACCTCGGTTTAGGGGTACATAGGTAGTTTATGGGTGTTAGTGTACTTTAGGGTACAGTAGTTAAGAGCTTTATGAACCGGCGTTAGCCAGAAAGCTCTTAACTCCTGCTTTTTTCAGGCGGCTGGAATCTTGTCGTTAGAGCTCTAACGCTCACTGCAGAAACGACTCTAAATACCAGCGTTAGAAAGATCCCATTGAAAAGATAGGCTACGCAAATGGCGTAGGGGGATCTGCGGTATGGAAAAGTCGCGGCTGTAAAGTGAGCGTTAGACCCTTTAATCACTGACTCCAAATACCAGCGGGCGGCCAAAACCAGCGTTAGGAGCCTCTAACGCTGGTTTTGACGGCTACCGCCGAACTCTAAATCTAGGCCTAAATTACAAAAAATAAAAAAAAGATTACAAGATTTTTAAGCTAATTACACCTATTCTAAGCCCCCTAATAAAATAATAAAGCCCCCCAAAATAAAAAAATTTCCCTACCCTATTCTAAATTAAAAAAAGTTCAAAGCTCTTTTACCTTACCAGCCCTTAAAAGGGCCTTTTGTGGGGGCATGCCCCAAAGAAAACTGCTCTTTTGCCTGAAAAAAAAACACATTACCACCCCCCAACATTACAACCCACCACCCACATACTTCTAATCTAACCCAAACCCCCCTTAAATAAACCTAACACTACCCCCCTGAAGATCTCCCTACCTTATCTTCACCACGCCGGGCCAAACTCCTCATCCGATCCGGGTGATGTCTATCCAAGCGGTAAAGAAGAAATCTTCATCCCGGCGATGTTTTTATCCAAGCGGCAGCAAAGTCTTCTTCCATCCGCCAGCATCTTCCATCAAGCGGCATCTTCAATCTTCTCTCCACCGACGCGGAGCATCCATCCCGGCCGACGACTGAACGACGAATGAGGTACCTTTAAATGACGTCATCCAAGATGGCGTCCGTCGAATTCCGATTGGCTGATAGGATTGTATCAGCCAATCGGAATTAAGGTAGAAAAATCTGATTGGCTGATTGAATCAGCCAATCAGATTCAAGTTCAATCCGATTGGCTGAACCAATCAGCCAATCAGATTGAGCTCGCATTCTATTGGCTGATCGGAACAGCCAATAGAATGCGAGCTCAATCTGATTGGCTGATTGGATCAGCCAATCGGATTGAACTTGATTCTGATTGGCTGATTCCATCAGCCAATCAGAATATTCCTACCTTAATTCCGATTGGCTGATAGAATCCTATCAGCCAATCGGAATTCGAGGGATGCCATCTTGGATGACGTCCCTTAAAGGAACCGTCATTCGGCTAGTAGGCGTCGGGAGAAGAGGATGTTCCGCGTCGGAGGTCTGCAAGATGGATCCGGAAGAAAGAAGATTGAAGATGCAGTTGATAGAAGACTTCATCCAGATCATGGACCTCTTCAGCTCCCGCTTGGATGAAGACTTCATCCGGATCATGGACCTCTTCAGCCCCCCGCTTGGGCTTGGATCAGGACATTGGAGGAGCTCTTCAGGACGGATCGGTGAACCTGGCAGGGTGAAGATAAGTTAGGAAGATCTTCAGGGGCTTAGTGTTAGGTTTATTTAAGGGGGGTTTGGGTTAGATTAGGGGTATGTGGGTGGTGGGTTGTAATGTTGGGGGGGGGGGTATTGTATGTTTTTTTTTACAGGCAAAAGAGCTGAACTTCTTGGGGCATGCCCCGCAAAGGGCCCTGTTCAGGGCTGGTAAGGTTAAAGAGCTTTGAACTTTAGTAATTTAGAATAGGGTAGGGCATTTTTTTATTTTGGGGGGCTTTGTTATTTTATTAGGGGGCTTAGAGTAGGTGTAATTAGTTTAAAATTGTTATAATATTTTTCTTATGTTTGTAAATATTTTTTTATTTTTTGTAACTTAGTTCTTTTTTATTTTTTGTACTTTAGCTAGTTTATTTAATTGTATTTATTTGTAGGAATTGTATTTAATTAATTTATTGATAGTGTAGTGTTAGGTTAATTGTAGGTAATTTAGGTATTTTATTTAATTAATTTATTGATAGTGTAGTGTTAGGTTTAATTGTAACTTAGGTTAGGATTTATTTTACAGGTAATTTTGTAATTATTTTAACTATTTTAGCTATTAAATAGTTCTTAACTATTTAATAGCTATTGTACCTGGTTAAAATAAATACAAAGTTACCTGTAAAATAAATATTAATCCTAAAATAGCTACAATGTAATTATAATTTATATTGTATCTATATTAGGATTTATTTTACAGGTAAGTATTTATCTTTAAATAGGAATAATTTATTTAATAAGAGTTAATTAATTTCGTTAGATGTAAATTATATTTAATTTAGGGTGGTGTTAGTGTTAGGGTTAGACTTAGCTTTAGGGGTTAATACATTTATTAGAATAGCGGTTAGCTCCAGTCGGCAGATTAGGGGTTAATAATTGAAGTTAGGTGTCGGCGATGTTAGGGAGGGCAGATTAGGGGTTAATACTATTTATTATAGGGTTAGTGAGGCGGATAAGGGGTTAATAACTTTATTATAGTAGCGCTCAGGTCCGCTCGGCAGATTAGGGGTTAATAAGTGTAGGCAGGTGGAGGCGACGTTGTGGGGGGCAGATTAGGGGTTAATAAATATAATATAGGGGTCGGCGATGTTAGGGAAGCAGATTAGGGGTACATAGGGATAATGTAAGTAGCGGCGGTTTACGGAGCGGCAGATTAGGGGTTAATATTAATATGCAGGGGTCAGCGATAGCGGGGGCGGCAGATTAGGGGTTAATAAGTGTAAGGTTAGGGGTGTTTAGACTCGGGGTACATGTTAGAGTGTTAAGTGCAGACGTAGGAAGGGTTACCGCATAGCAAACAATGGGGCTGCGTTAGGAGCTGAACGCGGCTTTTTTGCAGGTGTTTGGTTTTTTTTCAGCTCAAACAGCTCCATTGTTTCCTATGGGGGAATCGTGCACAAGCACGTTTTTGAGGCTGGCCGCTTGCGTAAGCAACTCTGGTATCGAGAGTTGAAGCTGCGTTAAAAATGCTCTACGCTCCTTTTTTGGAGCCTAACGCAGCCATTCTGTGGACTCTCAATACCAGAGTTATTTTTATGGTGCGGCCAGAAAAAAGCCGGCGTTAGTTGTTCAAATCTAGCCGTTAGGGTTTATTTTATAGGTAAGTATTTAGATTTAAATAGGAATATTTTAATTAATAATATTAATATTAGATTTATTTTAATAAGAGTTTAGTTAGGATGTTAGAGTTAGATAGGGTTATTATACTTAATATATATATATATAATATAATAACGATATTAACTATATTAACCCTAATATAATTAGGGTTAATATAGTTAATATAGCTGGCGGTGGTGTAGGGGGATTAGATTAGGGGTTAATACATTTATTATAGGTGGCCGCGGTGTAGGGGGATGTAGATTGTATGTAAAATAGCAGTTTACTTTGTGACAAAGCCCCGCCAAAAGCCCTTTTAAGGGCTGGCAAAAGAGCTGAATTCTTTGGGGCATGCCCCGCAAAAAGCCCTTTTAAGGGCTGGCAAAAGAGCTGTTACTTTGGGGCAATGCCACGCAAAAGGCCATTTTCAGGGCTATTTGTAGGGTTAGACTTAAGTTTAGTGGTAGGGATAGTTTAGTATTTTAGGGGTTAAATAATTTAATATAGATGGCGGTGGGGTAGGGGGATTAGTTTAGGGGTTAATAATTTTAAAATAGATAGCGGCGGGGTAGGGGCTCACTTTAGGGGGTAGGTAAGGTAGATGGCGGCGGTGTTAGGGGCTCACTTTAGGGGGTTATAGATTTAATATAGCTGGTGGCGGTTTAGGGGTTAATAACTTTATTATGTTGTGGCGGGGTTTGGGAGCGGCGGTTTAGGGGTTAATACATATTTTATTGTTAGGCTAGTGAGGGGGGATAGCGGATAGAGGGTTAGACGTGTCGGGCTATGTTAGGGAGGCATGTTAGACTTGTCGGGCTATGTTAGGGAGGCGTGTTAGACAGTGCTGGTGATTTCATACTTTAGTCAGGTTTTGTAGGCGCCAGCAGTTTCTAACGTGGCGCAAGTCACTGGCGACACCAGAAATTTGTACTTGCGCAGATTTCTGGACATCACTGGTTTATCCGACTTACGGCACGTTAGCCTCTGACGGCGCCGTATATTGGATAGCTCGAGATGCGAGCTGAAACTGCGGGCGACGCAGGTTCCCTCGCTTGCGCCGCAAACTACGCTGTATATCGGATCGCGCCCATAGTTAAAACTTTTGTGCTTTTGTCTACTTAACTGCAAACGGCTTTAATCCATATACTGTACTGTATATATACAGTATCTCACAAAAGTGAGTACACCCCTCACATTTTGAAAATATTTTATTATATCTTTTCATGTACAACACTGAAGAAATTACACTTTGCTACAATGTAAAGTAGTGAGTGTACAGCCTGTATAACAGTGTAAATTTGCTGTCCCTTCAAAATAGCTCAACACAGAGCCATTAATGTCTAAACCATTGGCAACAAAAGTGAGTACTTTTGAGTGAGCCAAATTAGCAATTTTCCCTCCCTGGTGTCATGTGACTCGTCAGTGTTACAAGGCCTCAGGTGTGAATGGGGAGCAGGTGTGTTAAATTTGGTGTTATCACTCTCTCACTCTCTTATACTGGTCACTTGAAGTTCAACATGGCACCTCATGACAAAGAACTGTCTGAGGATCTGAAATTTTTTTTGTTGCTCTACATAAAGATGGCCTAGGCAATAAGAAGATTGCCAAGACCCCGAAACTGAGCTGCAGCACAGTGGGCAAGACCATACAGTGGTTTCACAGGACAGGTTCCACTCAGAACAGGTCTTGCCATGGTCGACCAAAGAAGTTGAGTGCACATGCTCAGCGTCATATCCAGAGGTTGTCTTTGGGAAATAGACATATGACACATTGCTGCAGAGGTTGTAGGGGTGGGGGGTCAGCCTGTCAGTGCTCAGACCATACGCTGCATACTGCATCAAATTGGTCTGCATGGCTGTCGTCCCAGAAGGAATCCTCTTCTAAAGATGATGCACAAGAAAGCCCACAAACAGTTTGCTGAAGACAAGGACATGGACTACTGGGACCATCTCCTGTGGTCCGATGAGACCAAGATAAACTGACAATTTCCACATATGAAGAACATTGGAATGTTACATATTTACAGTAAATACAAGGTAAAATACATTATTACATATTATTATATAATTATTATTTAGACACACACACATATTTTTTTATTAATATTTTTATGAATATTTGTTTATCAGATAGTGTTTATATGAGTGTAACAATTTATTTTAGTGTATTTCTGTTTAGTGCAACATTTATTTTAGCCCTAACCCTTTACGCAAGGTCTTCACTCGTGCTAACCAGTTTAACACGGGCACTATATTGCTATATCATGGGTGCAATAAATTTATTGCACCACTTGTAATCTAGATCCAATAAAAACACCAAAAAAAGTCTAGGGGGAATTGGTTAACGTGGTCACAAGCGGGAGCAATAAATAGCACTCCACTCGTAATCTATCCCAGTGAATTTTAATGTTTGAGAAATATATTTATTGGAAATTTTAACTTTGGCATTTATGTAATTTTTTTGCCATTAAGAATATATAAATGCTGAGGAAGTGACAGCATTTTGTATGCATCAATTAGATCAATTACGGGGTGTGGCTAAGATCAGAAGACCTATAACTTGGACTTAAACAGTCATATTCTTCCACTAAAATTAGTCATGAGAAAATATTTAGATAAGGGAATAACAGACCTATTACCACACGCACATTTGCACACATATGGAAAATGCTAAACCATTTTTTTTTAGTTACAAAAATATAACAATAAAGCTGTCATTCCAAAATCAAAATACCTAGAAAATGACTGCTGTCAAAATAGGATTAATAGAGAATGTAAAACATTAAGGGCTAGATTACAAGTGAGGCGCAAGTGGTTTTGCGCAAACCTATTTTATTGCGCTGATATTACAAGTGGAGCAAATTCACAATTTCGCTAGCGCAATCACCATTTATGCTTCAATCCTTACCGCAATCTCAGAGCTATGGTAACTGTTGTCCGAAACAAAAAAGTTGGACAAAACACTTCAAAAATACATTACAAAGTACAGTTACACTCATATTAACACTGTCTAATAAAAATTATTTAAAAAAAATACTGCATAAAAAAGTTACAAGGGCTCAAAGATATGAGATCTCGGGTATTAGAAAAAAAAAAAAAAGCCACCAAAGGACATTAACATAGCGATACATACATATACATTGCTAAAGATGCAATTGTATGTGTGTGTGTGTGTGTGTATATATTTAAATCTTAGCTGAGAGCTTGTAAGTGAGTGCTGGACTTTCTCTGTGTGTTGTATTTATTTGTTTTGTAATTTTCCCTTTGGTTCTTGCACCCAGACCTGTCTGGGGTTAACTTCCTGTGACTCTGGGGACAGCACAGCTTCCAGTGAGTGCCGGTGAGCACCCAGGGCTCAGCATGTTTCAGGGTCATTGGAAAAGTACCCATTCTGTATGAGAGTGCAGTCCCCTTCCGTGTTTTGTATATGTCTAGGGTGATTACATAAGCCTGTGCACCCTTCCTTTGTTCCCAGTTTGTTTGGATTTGAGAGCTTGCATTGTGTGGCTGTTTTAGAGTCCCAGGTATTGTAAAGAGCCTTGACGTGGTACCTGGGCTTGTCCCATTTGGCCAGATGCGGTAACTAACCTTTCCATTTTCGCTTTTAAATCTTAGCTGAGAGCTTTGTAAGTGAGTGCTGGACTTTCTCTGTGTGTTGTATTAATTTGTTTTGTAATTTTCCCTATGGTTCCTGCACCCAGACCTGTCTGGGGTTAACTGCCTGTGCCCCTGGGGACAGCACAGCTTCTTGTGAGTGCCGGTGAGCACCCAGGGCTGAGCATGTTGCAGGGTCATGGGATGTGTACCCAGTCCGGTATGAGAGTGCAGTCCCCTTCAGTGTTTTGTATATATATATATATATATATATATATATATATATATCACCAATAAAGAAACTGCACTCTCAGGTCTTTTGTAAAGTGGAGAACAAAAAAGCCTTTTTTTAATGTAACGTTTTCAAGGAGCAAGTCCCCGTCATCAGCATAACATAGGTGTCAAAATAACTCATTAATATACCATAATACAAATTACATCAATACAAAATACCTGTGTACCCTCAGTGATCCAAAACCCCGCCAAACACTCGTGTGTGGAATGCTGTTTGCGTTCCATTGAATTGAAACCGGAAGTGTCAACAATCACATGACTTCCGGTATATGTTATCAAATATTACAAGTGAATAATATACTTCGTTATTGTGAATAAACTCAAAACACAATGTTTTCACAAATATCCAGTGTCAACTGTTGCATATGCCTTATCACTAAATATCTATCTAAGCGTTATTACCAAACTAAAGTTCAGATTGCTACCTTGCGAGTCAGGCTTCTATCCCAGTTTGTATCAGAGACTGTGTTCTGTGACATATCGTGTGCAAGCTGCTTTACAACCTGATGTTTATCTCGGTTACCATAGTAACATCGGTTTGCCTAGTGTTTGCAGCGTGTCATCTTCTGCTCACTGCAGTCAAACTATTTTGTGTTGCGCTATGCTTGCTGTCTTAGTCTCCTATTAGATACTAATGCCCAGTACTTAGAAAATTATATTAGTTTGTGATACATTAATAACCATTGCCCTTACTGTGTCTATGCTTTGTACTATTGCACACCATATATGTACCAAAATTACAGTTTTGTCTATTTAGTCTAAGCACTTTCTTCATTCATAACTAGAGATAAAAACTCTATAGAAAAAATAAAATCTAAATAATAAAAGTAAACAAAATGCTACATATTAGAAAATATGCTATTTACATTTGAATATTTCAATCTCATACTGCTGCTTTAACCTTATATTTATATATCCCATCTGACAAAAGACTAGATGATAGTATATGTATTTATACTTTGACAGTTCTGGTCATCCTAATACAAATGCCACCCATATGGCCAATTGTGGATAAATTCACTGTATTCTTCAGACATAGGGTTAACTTCTCATCTGGATCCCTCTGCAATGAATATTCCCTTCCTCTCGGCTTCTGTATTCCTTAGGCTGTTGTGACATTCATTCCATTCTTGCAGTATTCATATAATGTCCATATGTGTTATGAAATTTCTATTTATGTTGGCTGCTGTATGTATAGGTTCAGGAGGGTAATTATGTTGGTAACCTGCCAGGTGTGTGACTTATCCAATGAATGGTGGGGGTCACTTCCATGTCTCCTCTCATTCATATCAGTGGAGTATGAGAAGTATACTGCCCCCCCATGGGGTCTGTATCCCTATACCCCCGTGATGTGGAGCACTGTACCTTAGTGGCGTACCCTGGTATGTATCTCCAACCTATATCAGAGCCTTAAAATCTGGTGCCGAATTGAGTCCTCCAGGATGTATCATTCCTAATCTGTACATCCATTCTGCCTCTCTCCTGAGTAGGGCTTTGTTGTGGTCTCCTCCTTTTTCAAACTGGGGAATATGATCTATTAGGATGTATCTTATGCTGGATACCTGGTGTAGCCTTTGTGCACAGTGTCTGGCTACAGGTTGGTCAGACTCCCCTGTATCGAGTGCCATGTGTATAGCCCGCCTATGGTTGGCCATCCTTTCTCGTAGTGTGCCGGTAGTTTTCCCTATATAGAACCAGGCACACTGACAAAAGAGTAGGTAGATTACATGTGTTGTATTGCACGATAAGGAGTGCTTGATATGATACACTTGATTGATGTGTGGGTGATGGAATGTTTTGGTGGCTATTAGGCCATTGCAGGTGGTGCAGCCTAGACATCGATATGAGCCTTTAATGTTGACGTTAACTCTGTTTGAATAGCATCTTTTGGGATCCGTTTTCACTAAGAGGTCTCGTAGGTTGGTACCTCTTCGGTAAGCAATCATCGGTGTAAGATTATGTGCAAACCTTAGTTTAGGGTCTGATTGGACCACTGGCCAATGTTTCCTCAATATACTACCAGCTTCAGTAGTGTTGGGTGAAAAGGTAGTAGCCATAATGAGCCTGTTAGATTGTTGAATTGTGTCTTCCTTATGTATGAGAGTCTCCTGTGTATACGGTAGTACTTCTTGTAGGATTTCTTCTATTATCCTTTTCTTGTACCCCCGCTGTAGGAACTTATCCCTCATATGTTGAAGCTGGGAGACCCCTGTAGGTTTACTGGAATTATTGCGTATTACCCGTATCATTTCTGATTTAATAATCCCTTTGAGTAAGGCTGGTGGGTGGCAGCTATTTGCACATAGAATGGAGTTCCTATCGGTAGGTTTGTGGTAAAGTGTGGTGCCTAATGTTCTATTTTGTATATAGACATTAAGGTCCAAAAAATGTATTTCTGTTTCAGTGTGTGATTTTAAACCTCACCGGTGTAGCTGTATTGTTCATTTGTTCAAACCATTCAAGTAATGTGTGTTGTCCCCCCGCCAGATAATAAAAACGTCATCTATGTATCTTACATAGAATATTATAGAAGGTGTATCTATACTCCAAAGGAATAATTTCTCAAAGTGAGACATGTAGATATTGGCATATGATGGGGCCATATTAGACCCCATCGCCGTGCCTGATATTTGTAGGTAATGTTTAGTCTCAAAGCGAAAGTAGTTGTGGGTGAGACAAAATTCCATCAATGTCATGAGATATTCAATCGGGGGTCCCTCATATTCTGTGTCTTCAATTAGGTGTTTCCTAACTGCAGCTTGTCCCTTGTCATGGGGGATGATGGTGTAGAGACTGTTGACATCCAGGGTCACCAGGATGTCCCCAGTCTCCACAGCAACATCCCTCAATTTACGTATGAGATCATTTGTGTCAGCGATATAGGAAGTGATTTTTTTCACTGTTGGTTGCAGCAGAATATCAATGAGCTGTGCCACTGGCTGCGTCATGGACTGTACCGCTGACACAATTGGTCGCCCCGGTGGTTGATGCAAAGTTTATAAATTTTTGGTGTGGTATATAATATGGGGACCTTTGGGTGTTCAGTTACGCAAAATTCATACACTTGCTCATTAAGATACCCCAATTAAGGCTTTGATCCAATTCTTTTTTATATCTGCCTGTGGGGTCACTTGGTAGAATGGTATACGTGTTAGTGTCACTCAACTGTTGCAGGATGTCCACTCTGTAGTCTACATAGTCCATAAGGACAATGGCCCTGCCCTTATCTGTGGGGCGAATGACTAGTGAGTGATCATCCTGGAATGTTTTGATCGCTTGTCTCTCATCTTGTGTTAGATTTTGTCTCCATTTTTTGTTGACTCTCTCCTGTTCAAAGTCTTGTGTTATGGGTCTCATATAGGTTTTAGTGGAAGCACTACTGTTGTGTGGTTCAAATGTGCTTGCTTTCTTACATTTCCCTATGGGATTGGTACTTATTTCCCGTGAGGGAGAATTTTGGAAGTGTTCCTTAATTTTTAAGGTTCTGTTGTGTTTGTACATATCAATTTTAAGCTTTAGTTCAGGAGTACTGTGGCTAGGGACAAACGTTAGGCCTTTGTTGAGGACTTGTCTTTCTGCCGGTGTTAGTATGTGTTTGCTAAGATTGACTACTATATCCTCCTCCTGCTGCGGCGTGCCGGTCTGTACCTTCCTCCCCGCCCTCCTGATGTGTGGCCTATGTCACCTCCTCCCCGTGACCTGGTGGTTACCCCTAAAAAATGATCTGGAGTAGAGTGGCCCCTTTGTGCATATAGATCTGAATGTGCGGATTATATAACCCTGGTGACGTGGGATTTATATGTGAAGCACTAGTGTCTGTTTCAGATGATTCTGCCCCACTTGTGTCAATAGTTGCAAATTGTACTCTTCTAGGTCTGTGAGGTCTCCTAGTTCTACCTTCTGTAGTATTTGTTAACCATTTGTAAAGACTATAAGGTCAGTTCTATATTTTTCTATTTGTTGGTTCAATTTAAGTAGCCAGTTTTCCTGCTGGTCTAGCGTGAGTGTGGCATTATGTGTTTCTTCAAAAGTTGTAATTTCTATTTTTACCCTCGCTAGTATACTCGTGACCTCCTCAACTACCAGGAGTACCAGATCTAACGAACACTTATTTAAGATGTGACACCACTTCCTCCTGAATTCAGGGTTATCCCTCCCTATAGTTGGGATATTTTTAACTCTGAATCCCCTGGGGATGTGGCTTAATCTATAGTATTCTGATAGGTAACTCCCATGTAACATAAGATCAATTTCTCGCTTTTTAAATTTTATTAAATTATGATATAAATTTACAGGGGTCTCACCAGTACTTCTATTGATAGGAGCAAACAGGATCCTGGCCGCATCATCTTGCGTGTAGGTCACTGTGCCTATCTGTGCTCCCAAGGCATGTTCTCCCGGGGTTTCTTCTGTTTGCACTGTTGTAGTTCCTAGAGGTGGCAGTGCTGACACAGGGGGGAATGTAGATTCCATATTAGACATACGGTTATAAAGGAAGTTCAATTAGGATATGCTTTGTGGCTCAAATGGCTCTACAACACAGTTGTGGATTCATCAGATGTCCAGTGTGTCCAAGTAAACTGTCAGTCAGTCGCAGCAAAAAGAATAAAATAAAAGTTCAAAGAATCACTGAATGGTCACCAGTCTGGTGGTGGGGGTATCACTGTGAATATATAATACAATACCGTCCCTTGCACAGGATATACCCTCCTAGGGTCGTCTGCCTGGGTGCAGCAATGTAATGTGCAGTATATGTATATATATATATAAATATGCAAGTCAAAGATACAGCACTCGCTGGTCCTTTTAAATCTAATGTGATTTTATTAGAACATTTTTAGAACATTTTTTTATCAGATTGAGCTCGCCAATAGAATGCGAGCTCAATCTGATTGGCTGATTGGATCAGCCAATCCGATTGAACTTGAATCTGATTGGCTGATTCAATCAGCCAATCAGATTTTTCCTACCTTAATTCCGATTGGCTGATAGAATCCTATCAGCCAATCGGAATTCGAGGGACGCCATCTTGGATTTCATTTAAAGGAACCTTCATTCAGACTTAGGACGTCATTAGAAGAGGATGGATCTGCGCCGTCTGCTTCAAGATGGACCCGCTCCGCTCCGGATGGAAGAAAATAGAAGTTGCTGTCTGGATGAAGATTTCCGAGCCTCTGGAGGACATCTTCTGGCCAGATAGGATGAAGACTTTGGACCCTCTGGAGGACCTCTTCTGGACGGATCGGTGATACCCGGCTGGGTGAATACAAGGTAGGGAGATCTTCAGGGGCTTAGTGTTAGGTTTTTTAAGGGGGGTTTGGGTGGGTTAGATTAGGGGTATGTGGGTGGTGGGTTGTAATGTTGAGGGGGGTATTGTATGTTTTTTTTAACAGGCAAAAGAGCTGATTTCTTTGGGGCATGCCCCGCAAAAAGCCCTTTTAAGGGCTGGTAAGGTAATAGAGCTGTTAACTTTTTATTTTAGAATAGGGTAGGGCATTTTGTTATTTTGGGGGGCTTTGCTATTTTTTTAGGGGGCTTAGAGTAGGTGTAATTAGTTTAAAATTCTTGTAATCTTTTTTTATTTTTTGTAATTTAGTGTTTGTTTGTTTTTTGCAATTTAGTTTAGTTGATTTAATTGTAGGTAATTGTAGGTAGTTTAGTTAATTTATTTATTGATAGTGTAGTGTTAGGTTTAATTGTAACTTAGGTTAGGATTTATTTTACAGATAATTTTGTTATTATTTTTGTAAATAACTATTTAATAGCTATTGTACCTAGTTAAAATAAATACAAAGTTGCCTGTAAAATAAATATAAATCCTAAAATAGATACAATATAATTATTCGTTATATTGTAGCTATATTAGGATTTATTTTACAGGTAAGTATTTAGCTTTAAATACCAGGCCGAAGTCTTCTACGAAGCCGGGCGAAGTGGTCCTCCAGACGGGCAGAAGTCTTCATCCAAGCCAGGAAGAAGAGGTCCTCCAGACGGGTAGAAGTCTTCATCCAGGCGGCATCTTCTATCTTCATCCATCCCGCGCGGAGCGGCTACATCTTCAAGACATCCGACACGGAGCATCCTCTTTAAACCATGTCCAACTGAAGAATGAAGTTTCCTTTAAATGACGTCATCCAAGATGGCTTCCCTTCAATTCTGATTGGCTGATAGAATTCTATCAGCCAATCGGAATTAAGGTAGAAAAAATCCTATTGGCTGATGCAATCAGCCAATAGGATTGAACTTCAATCCTATTGGCTTATCAAATCAGCCAATAGGATTGAGCTGGCATTCTATTGGCTGATTGGATCAGGGGTTAATAAGTATAATGTAGGGTTCTGCAATGTTGGGGGCGGCAGATTAGGGGTTAATACGTATAATGTAGGTGGCGGAGGTGTCCGGAGCGGCAGATTAGGGGTTAATAGTTATAATGTAGGTGGCGGCGATGTCGGGGGCGGCAGATTAGGGGTTAATAAGTGTAAGATTAGGGGTGTTTAGACTCAGGGTTCATGTTAGGGTGTTAGGTGTAGACATAAAAAGTATTTCCCCATAGGAATCAATGGGGCTGCGTTAGGAGCTGAATGCTGCTTTTTTGCAGGTGTTAGGTTTTTTTTTCAGCCGGCTCTCCCCCATTGATTCCTATGGGGAAATCATGCACAAGCACGTTTAGCCAGCTCACCGCTACCGTATGCAGCGCTGGTATTACAGTGAGATGTGGAGCAAAATTTTGCTCTCCGCTCACTTTTCTGCGGCTAACGCCGGGTTTGTAAAAACCCTTAATACCAGCATTGTCTGTAGGTGAGCGGTGAGCATAAAATGCACGTTAGACCCGCACTGTTTTTTTTCGTTTGGCCTTGCAACAAGAGCAAACGCGCATGTGATGATGCTATTGATAACGTCATTTCCCGCCATATTTTGGTGCCAAAATTTCCCGACAAAACTTTCCAGACAAATTTGCTGTTATAAGCTCTGCCCCCAGATCATCCAGTGTTCTCAGAAAAAATGCTTAGAGAGCTTTCATGCAGCATTATTTTATGAATTAGTTTTCTTTTTTTTTTTTTTTTTAAAGCCAGCTTTATTAACAAAATCAGAATCAGAAGCATACAAAAAGTCATATTACATATCTTTTTGTTCCATAAAAAAAAAGGAAAAACCAACAGGAGACAGTAAAATATAGAGCAAAAATACAGTGCAAGTATTCTTTGACTTCCCGTAACTTAGGATTTAAAACTTGAACAAGTCTCTGAAATGGTGCTTCCGGGTGATAGGAAAGCCAAGAGGGAGGGAACAAGATACCCCCTCGAGGTCATAAAGCTTGGCAGTTATCAGTTTTTCTTTTTTATTATTTAACTGAAATGTAAACTTCATAGAAATGCGCAATTGTAGAAATGTAAGAAAATAGGTATAGGGTTCAGAGAAGGGGAGGAAAGAAAAAGAGAAGGAAAAGGGAAACAGTACATCCCAATAGAGGGAGGGGGGGGAGAGGGAGAAGAAAAAAAAAAAAAATCAACCAATTGGTGTCCCATGATCTGATGCTGGTGGCATGGAAGGATACCCCTTTGTGAGGTTTTACTGATCCCACAATAACCTTGTCTAAGATACCTCTGGTTGCAGATTTTTGTAGGGATCAGTAAAACCTCACAAAGGGGTATCCTTCCATGCCGCCAGCATCAGATCATGGGACACCAATTGGTTGATTTTGAGATAATGTAGCCTTTCTAGTTTAAGCAAATCATCTACTGTGGTGGGCCATTCCTCAAGAGAGGGGACCTGTTTAGATTTCCACCTTCGAAGAATTAGTCGCTTAGCGCCTGTGATCATAATCAGGAGAAGGGCCCTGGTGGTTTCATTCTCAGTCTTGGGGAGCCACAGCAGCAGCACTGTTTCTGGAGTATCAGGTATCGGAGTCTGCAAGTTATGGGACATAGTTTCAGTTACAGCCGACCAGAAATTTCTCAGCAATGGGCAAGACCACCAAATGTGGATAAGGGAGCCAAGCTCTCCACAACCCCTCCAACAGTAGGGGCTTGCGGAAGGAAAATATCTATGCAGTCTAACCGGTGTATGATACCATCTGGTTAGTAACTTAAGATGAATTTCTTGGACAACTGCCAAGACTGAGGAACGCCTCATCAGGGCAAATGATCTCAGCCATTCGTCTTCATCAACAGTGTTGTTGAGGTCTTTACACCAAGCTAACATGTATGAGGGAAGCAGAACGTCAGGGGTTATTAATAAAAGTTTATATATCTTTGATATCAACCGTCTGGGGGGTGTTGCGCCTGTACAAAGCTGTTCAAAGGTCTCTGTTAAATCTATCCCTATGCCTGTGGTGTACGAGAAAGTGTGATAGTTGATGATAACGGAGCCAGTAGGAGAAGAGAGCCCCATATTGTGTGGACATGTCCAGCTGTGTTCGTAGTTTACCTTCATGCATTGCGAAGTGTAAAATCCCGTCACGTAGGCTGTAGTATGTACTCAAGGGGGTCCCCAGTAAATGATAAGGGATATCAGGATTCTCGATTATAGGGATCATTGGGGAATGGGCCGAGGAAATATGGGTGGAGGTGGCCAGCAGTCTATCCCATTCCTGCAGGGTTGCCAAAGTCAAGTGATATCTCTGTATTAAAGTAGGGCGCTTAGCTGGGGAAATCCACGCCAGGGCGCCTATATTATGTAGTTTAAAGATATATCCATCAAGTCTGACCCATTGTTTTTGTGTGTCATTTCGTGACCATTCAACCAACCTTTGCAAAAGGACCACACGTCTGTACACTGCCAGTTCAGGGAAACCCAGCCGCCCCTCTCTCGCGGGAGATACAGCGTTTTTCTGGGCACCCTCGGTTTCACTCCCTTCCAGATGAACTGTTCAATAGTTCGCTGTAATTGAGGCAGGTAATCTTTAGGCAAGGCAATAGGGACAGTTTGCAGTATATACAATATGCGGGGTAAAATATTAATTTTAATTAAGCCTATCTTCCCTAACCAAGACAACGTTTTGTTTTTCCAAGAGGACAGGTCATTGGTAATTTCTCTGCATAAATTCAGGTAATTGTTCTTATAAAGGTCAGAGGGACTTGCGGACAGGTATATACCAAGATATTTTAGTCTAGAAGTGGCTATGGGTATATGGTAATTTCGGGCCAGGTCCTGTATATGTTCTGAGGGGGAGTTAATGTTTAGAAGTTCTGAATTAGCCAAGTTCAGATGGAAGTTGGAAAGTGCACCATACTGTTTTAACTCAACTAGCAGCTCTGGGACAGAGGTTTTGGCGTTGGTGAGGGTATAAAGAATGTCGTCCGCATAGAGTGCTTGTTTGAATTTCATGTCCCCCACCCGGATCCCACTAATCTTAGGGTTTTCTCTAATTTTTTGTGCTAGCTCTTCAATAGTAAGGGAGAAAAGGAGCGGAGACAGGGGGCAACCCTGCCTAGTGCCGTTCGATATGTAAAAGGCATCAGATAATGTGTTATTTACCCGAACCCTAGCATTCGGCGCTGAATATAATGCAAAGGTCATATTAATAAACGGATCTCCAAAATTCATGACCCGGCGGAGAAAGAGCCAATCTACCCGGTCGAAGGCCTTCTCCGCGTCGGTCGAAAAAAGGACCATAGGCTTTCCCTCGACCTGAGCATGAGAAATCAACTGAATCACCTTATTAGTGTTATCTTGGGCCTCCCTGCCGGGGACAAAACCCACCTGGTCCGAAGCAATTAAAGAAGGGAGAAACCTATTGAGTCTTTTTGCGAGTACTTTGGCATAAGCCTTTATGTCCGAATTTAACAATGAGATTGGGCGGAAATTAGCTGGGGAGGTGGGGGGTTTACCCTGTTTAGGTATAACTGTAATATGTGCCTCCGGGGTCACGTTAGCAAGTGTTGGGTTAGTGATCAGATTGTTGAATAAGTGAAGCATAGAGGGGCCCAGTGTTTCAAAAAAGACCCGATAATACTTGGGGGTCAATCCATCAGGGCCTGGACACTTTCCCCCTGGGAGGTCCGCTAAAGCCTGAGCCAGTTCCTCTAGAGTGAGTCAAGAGAGTCTCTACTGTCAGTGTCAAGCTGTGGTATGTCCAAGGAGGACAAGTATCCATCAATCAAAGTGTGTCTATCTGAATCGCCAGATCCGTGCAAATTTCCCTCACGGGTTGACGTGATGTTATAGAGACTCGTATAGTAAGAGTGGAAGGAGTCTGCAATTTGTTTATTCCCCCTCATTGTAGTGCCATCCTCCCTTTGCAGGAAATGAATATGGGACTTAAGTTGTTGTCTGCATGTGTTTCTAGCCAAAAGTTTGCCGGGCTTATTGCCCCCCTCATAATATTGCTGTTTCAAGTTGATGTTGATTAAGAAGGGACTTGGCCTCAGCGAGAGATCTGCCAGTAGCCTTATCCAAGGGATCCCCCTTATGTAAGTTCTCTAGCTCTGTTACTCTCTCCAGGAGTTGTGTATGTTGTTGCCGTTGCGGTTTAATCAGACGGGCTTTATATTTAAGAAACTCGCCTCTAACCACACATTTATGTGCCTCCCAGAAATTATTGACTGAAGTATGTGTAGGATCATTGTGTGTCATATAGTCGGATTGAGACTTTTGAATCTCAGTTTTTATATCCTGTCTTTCTAATAAGTGATCGTCCAATCTCCATACGTAAGACGTAGGGGGGAGATCAGGCCATTGGATATTACAGACTATTGGTGCATGATCCGACCATGTAATGGTGTCTATTGTGCAACTACTGACCATGTCCAATCCAGCTGAGTCAAATAAGAAATAGTCTATACGGGAGTATTTATTGTGCGGTGGGGAATAGTACGTTTAATCTCTACCTGAAGGATGAAGTGTTCTCCACACGTCATGCAATTTAAGATCTGCGATAGTCATTTTCACTGATTTAATTATTTTACTGGAAACACTAGCCGACCCGTTAGACGTATCAATACTTGCGTCTAGTGGTATATTGAGATCTCCTGATAAAAACACCGGGCCCTTCGCATGATCTAAAATTAGCTTAGAGACTTTGGTCATGAAGTGATGCTGGTCGACATTTGGGCTATAGAATGTGGCTAACATTATAGGATGGCCATATAGTGTGCCTGAAACTAATATAAACCTGCCTTCCAAATCCCTCTCCACATGCATAATTTGTAGTGGGACTGAATCGTGAATCAGTATGCCAACTCCGCATTTCTTGGAGGGGCCAGAAGCGAACAAAGCCACTGGGTACTGCCTATTGTGCCACTTTGGTTCCCTTCCTTTACGGAAATGGGATTCCTGAAAAAAGAGGATGTGGCTGTAAAATGTGTGCAGTTCCCGTAATGCTATTGACCTTTTTCCCGGGTCGTTCAGGCCCTTCGCGTTGTGAGTGGTAAAAATGAGACCATGAGAGCCAAATTTACTCGCCGGGCGGGCCATCCCAAAAAAAAAAAAAGGAGGGAAAAGAAAAGATGGGGTCAGAAAAGGATCTAGATAGAAAAATAGCGCTTAATGCACACTTAAGAAAATAAGATATAGAGTTCCCAGTGAGAGGCCGGGGAAACCAATAGGGAGTAACAGTGTGGGTTTGGGACTTTATAGGAATAGAAGCAAAAAGAGAAAGAGTAAATGAAGTAGGGGAAATAATCCCCAGAACAATATGTTTTAAAAAACATCATTAAGTGTCCAGAGGGCAACCTGAGAAGTTCACACCTCTGGATGTGTGAAGACGATGGCGAGGGAGGGGGGGGGAGGGAAGGGGAAAAAAAAAAGGTGGGAGAAAAGGGGGGAGAAGGGGAAAGAGGAGGGATGAGGGAGGGGGATAGAAGGGTGAAGGAGGAGAGGAGGGGAAAGGAGAAGGGGAGAGAAGGGAAAAGAGTCTGCAGGAGGAAGAGCATGTACACCTCATAACACCTTAGCATACAGCAATATCTACTTTATAACAAAAGACATTATTGGAAATCCAAAAAAATGATTCCTAGAAAGACATGAACTGAGGTATCAAGACTTCAATCGTTAGGCTAACAATAACCAGGGGTGTGAAATGGATAAGCTTTATGGGAAGAGGGAAAAGGGGGGGGGGGAGAGAAGAGGGGGGGGAGGAGAGGGAGAAGGGAGGGGAAGAGGGGAGTTGTAAAAGGGAACGAGGGGTAGAAGAGAAGAGGGGGGTGGAAGGGAAAGAGGAAAAAGGGAGGAGGGAGGGGGGAGAAGAAGGGGGGGAGAAGGGGGGAAGGAAGGAGAAGGAGAGGGGGGAGAAAGGGGGAAAGAGGAAGAGGAAAAGGAGGAGAGAAAGAGGGGGGAGGCTGGAGGGGAGGGGGGGGAGGAGGGGGGAAGAGGGGAGAGGGCAAAGGAGAAATTATCTGCACGACAGAGCCATTAAGAAACAATGTATGTTGGTGCTGTGTCAGCAACAATTCAGTAATGGATCCTGCAATAACATGTAATGTGCGGAAGGCAAACTATGAGGAGAGGGGAGAAAGGAGGAGAGGGAGGGGAGGGGGGAGGGGGAAAGAGGAAAGGGCGAGAGGGAGGGAGATAAAAGGCAAAGACTATTAGCTCACCAAACATTCATTTGACTCCCAATATTGGCATCTCGATATAAGACATTGTATTATCAAAATAAGTACATAAGAATATAAAACGATTTAAACATATTATGCATAACATGGCGTACCCTTTTTAAACAATGATTCGTGAGGCAACCTTGCTGCAACAAGGGGATGCGATACAGGTAAATTGTATAGAAGGGGTTAGGAGGTGAAAGGGGGGGAGGTGGAAGGGGGGGAGGGGGGAAGGGGGGAGGAGGTGGAAGGGGGGAAGGGGGGGGAGAGGGAGAGGAAGGGGGAAAGGGATGGGAGTATTAAAGGAGGGAGTGCACTCACACCTAAGGCCACGGGTAACAGTCTAAGTTTGAAAGCAATGTATAGGGTGGCGTGATATACAAACATTGTACTAAATAAGGAAACATTTTAGTGGTAGGTAGGCATTAAGAGTAACATCAACAATTTAACATTAAACCTTACGCCTCTAATGGGCGAGTATCGAGCAGGCATATCTTGCTGTTTCAAGAAACAGTTCTGGCCGTAATATCTACTAGAGTTGTAGAAAGGACGCAGGGTTCTGTCATGAGATTAGAGATCAGTCTCTAATGTTATCAGGTTGCTGTAACACTTCTTCTTCAATAGCAAGGTCTGCAAAAAAAGGCCTGAGCGTCAGACCCAGGCCGGAAGACGGCTGTCTTGTTGCGCCAGGTGGCGATCAAGGACACTGGAAAACCCCAACGATATGGGACGCAGCAGAAATATACTGGTGTGCTGTACAATAGTTATCCCACATGTATTGGTATCGGAGCCTTTACAATGCTGCAATGAAATTTAATAGTCAAGCAGATGCCCCAAGTCACACTCCAATAGCAATTCTTCCTTCTATGGCTTCATCGCCAATGTCAAAGGGAGACCGGAATGTGGAGTGCCCAAGCGTGTGACAGTGTAGGGTCAGTAGCGTGACCGGCAGTGGGGATAGCTAACAGTACCTGTTATGTGCGGTCCACAAATGTCTTCTGTCCTCTCTGAAGCTGAAGCGTAAGTGAGATGTGTAGTGTTCTGAGGAGCGGCACCCGGGGACTCGCCCACTACTCAAAGGGCTTCAGGCCTCAGCAGAGGTATCGGCTGTGTGCGCCTCTAGTCATTCACTGGCCGCAGTCAGGCCAGACCGTTCAGAGCTGCTTGTTATAAGGTGGTAGGCAGGTGTGGGGAGTGTTCCCACTAAAAATTAAGAGGTTTGGGGAAGGGAAAAGCTATCAATAAATAACGTATTGCCTAGGGATTTAGGAGCCTACTCACAAGTCAGCCATCCGCCTGCGTGGCTAAGCTCCGCCCCCCCAGTTTTCTTTTTTTATAAATATTTGCTCTGTTTCCCATTCTCTCAAACCTGTTATATATATCATATATAGGAGCATAGATATAAATTTGCAGAATTAATTTATTTTTTCAAATTTGTTTTTTTGCAATTATGTCTCAAACTGAACATGCCTCTGAAGTTACCATAGGATTTAAGCTGCCTGAACACGTATCTGCCAAAGCTAAGTGTGTTTGTTGTAAAAAAGATCTAAATTCTTCAGCTCAATTATGTGGCTCTTGTTTTGATGATTTGTTAAATGCTGATATGAGTGTAAATGCACCCACGGTTATTCCATCTCAGTCTAATGTACAAAGCATTCCTGCAGAAATTAAAGATGTTATTGTTGCATAGCGATGACTGCTATTCTGCCTTCAATAATAAATGTAAAAGTGATACTGATGTATCCTCTACTGATGGGGTTTCCTCTGATTCAAAGGACACCACATCAGAGACAGATATAGACAAATCTATATAGGTGACAAGGAGTTGTTGGCCATCCGTCGCTCTCTGGAACATTGGTGACACCTCCTCGAAGGTATCAAATTCCCAATCAATATCTACACAGATTATAAGAATCTGCAATATCTCCAGACTAACAAAACACTTTCTGCTCGTCAGGTTCGATGGAGCCTTTACTTCGACCGGTTCAACTTCAACATAATTTACAGGCCTGCTGCAAAGAACGGGAAAGCAGACGCGCTATCACGCTGTCCTGAAAGACCAGCAGATACCCCCACTAGATCCTCAATTCTCCCACCGGAATGTTTTATTGGAGTAACGACTTCTATACTTACAGAACTTAGAACCTATTACAAGGAGCACCCTCAACCTCCTGAACAGAACCTCTTAAAAACTTCAGTTTTTTTCTATCATGGGGAAAAACTTTACCTGTCTGACCATATAAGATTGCAGGTAATCAAGTTAGCATATGATTCTCCTTTATCCGGACACCCTGGTATTCAACGGACCTTGGAACGAATCAAACAGAGTTTCTGGTGGCCAGATATGAAAGCATCTATTCGAAATTATGTGATGACGTGTAAGGTATGTGCTACATTAAAACCTGAAAGAAAAGCACCTTACAGTCTGTTAATGCCTCTTCCTATCCTACAAAGACCCTGGGAACATGTGTCAATGGACTTTATTGTCGACTTACCTCCTTCTAATAAACACACTACCATTTTCGTCGTCGTTGACATCTTTACGAAAATGGCTCATTTTGTACCTTATCACAAGATCCCCACCTCTTCAGATACAGCTCACCTCTTCATTGACAACATAGTCAAACTTCACGGCATACCCCCTATTTTGACAACAGATAGGGGAACACAATTTACTTCTCAATTCTGGACTAAATTATGTGAGTTAACCCAAATTGACCACCGATTCACCACTGCTTTCCACCCACAAACCAACGGGCAATCTGAAAGACTAAACCAATGGTTGGATCATTATCTCAGATTTTATTGTTCATATCACCAAACAGATTGGCTAAAATTCCTGGCTATGGCAGAATATGCCTACAATAACTCCGTGAATACCTCAACAAAGATGACACCCTTTTATGCAAATTATGCTTACCATCCTGACTTTGTCTTGTCAACAAATGGATCCCCTGACTCTCCACTAGTTGATGATTTATGTAATACCTTGCAGGAAAACTTTAAACACATTAAAGAGAATATACTTGCTTCCCAAAGCAGTCAAAAATGTTACTACGATCTCCGTAGAAGGAAACCACCTACATATGCCATTGGGGACTTAGTCTGGCTCTCCACTAAAAACTTGAAACTCCAAATACCTTCCAAGAAGTTGGCTATCCTTTTCATTGGGCCATTCCCTGTAGAAAAGATCATTAATGAGAATGCCATTAGACTACAATTACCTACTTCCATCAAGATACATCCTACAATACATGTTTCTTTACTGAAACCTTATATAAAGACTAGAGATCAAGAATTGTTGTTACCTCCCACTATCCGGAACCTTGCCGACGATGAGTATGAGAACTATTCACCGGATGACGACTCCTGGGAACCTATATCTAATCTTAACTCTCCCCGCTTGTTGTCGATTTTTCATCGCCGACATCCAGATCGTCCACCACCTCTCGCTGTGGAACAGCGTCCTTGAGAGGGGGATCATGTCAGGGATTTCACTGTCTCTTTAAGGATATGCTTTCCACCTCTAGTTCCTGATTGGACACTCCTCCTTTAAATCAGGTGTTCAACCAAGACACCTTGCTCAGTATTGTTCAAACCTACTCTAAGATAGGTGGAATACAAGCCTTCTCCTATTCTATTACTGTTAAGCAAACTTTCGGCTAGATTTAGAGTTTGGCGGCCAAAGGGGTGCGTTAGCTACGCGTGCTTTTTTTCTCCCGCACCTTTTAAATACCGCTGGTATTTAGAGTTCACAGAATGGCTGGGTTTTTACTGCGTTAGGCTCCATAAAGGGAGCGTAGAGCATAATTTAACGCCACTGCAACTCTAGACCCAGGCCGGAAGACGGCTGTCTTGTTGCGCCAGGTGGCGATCAAGGACACTGGAAAACCCCAACGATATGGGACGCAGCAGAAATATACTGGTGTGCTGTACAATAGTTATCCCACATGTATTGGTATCGGAGCCTTTACAATGCTGCAATGAAATTTAATAGTCAAGCAGATGCCCCAAGTCACACTCCAATAGCAATTCTTCCTTCTATGGCTTCATCGCCAATGTCAAAGGGAGACCGGAATGTGGAGTGCCCAAGCGTGTGACAGTGTAGGGTCAGTAGCGTGACCGGCAGTGTGGATAGCTAACAGTACCTGTTATGTGTGGTCCACAAATGTCTTCTGTCCTCTCTGAAGCTGAAGCGTAAGTAAGATGCGTAGTGTTCTCAGGAGCGGCACCCGGGGACTCGCCCACTAATCAAAGGGCTTCAGGCCTCAGCAGAGGTATCGGCTGTGTGCGCCTCTAGTCACTCACTGGCCGCAGTCAGGCCAGACCATTCAGAGCTGCTTGTTATAAGGTGGTAGGCAGGTGTGGGGAGTGTTCCCACTAAAAATTAAGAGGTTTGGGGAAGGGAAAAGCTATCAATAAATAACGTATTGCCCAGGGATTTAGGAGCCTACTCACAAGTCAGCCATCCGCCTGCGTGGCTAAGCTCCGCCCCCCCAGTTTTCTTTTTTATAAATATTTGCTCTGTTTCCCATTCTCTCAAACCTGTTATATATGTCATATATAGGAGCATAGATATAAATTTGCAGAATTAATTTATTTTTTTCAAATTTAGTTTTTTGCAATTATGTCTCAAACTGAACATACCTCTGAAGTTACCATAGGATTTCAGCTGCCTGAACACGTATCTGCCAAAGCTAAGTGTGTTTGTTGTAAAAAAGATCTAAATTCTTCAGCTCAATTATGTGGCTCTTGTTTTGATGATTTGTTAAATGCTGATATGAGTGTAAATGCACCCACGGTTATTCCATCTCAGTCTAATGTACAAAGCATTCCTGCAGAAATTAAAGATGTTATTGTTGCAGCTACAGAAAAGGCGATGACTGCTATTCTGCCTTCAATAATAAATGTAAAAGTGATACTGATGTATCCTCTACTGATGGGGTTTCCTCTGATTCAAAGGACACCACATCAGAGACAGATATAGACAAATCTTTTTTATTTAAGATATAATATATTCATTTTCTCTTAAAGGAAGTTTTGTTTACTTTGGGTATTGAGGTGTCAGGGATTTCACTGTCTCTTTAAGGATATGTTTTCCACCTCTAGTTCCTGATTGGACACTCCTCCTTTAAATCAAACAATTCACCTCAGATTCTCTCTGGTGTCCCATAGCCTTGAGGAACCAGTTCCGTTTAGGCCTGTCCGAGGCCTTGATGGACGAATTCACCTGGATTGAGTTGCCCAAAACTCTAGATGACTACGATATACAACCGATTTAAAGGTAAAGAGTAATACACCAATTTACCAGAGCAGTTCATCCATACACAGCAAACCTCAAAGTGAGCCTATGGAGAAAGGGATTTTAAGAGGTCCTCTCAGTCCAGAAGAAAGACACCAAAGAAAAGTAAAAAACCTTTGTATGTACTGTGCAAATCCATCACATACCGTTCAGGACTGTACAGTACTGATGAGAACTAAAAAAAGTAAGTCATCAGACTTTTTTTACCTCTTTACTCTCTTTACCAAAACTTGACGACTCTTACTGTACTTTTTCTCTCTCCTTACAGCTGGAACAAAACAGCCTGAGGATTGATAACGCCATAATCGATTCCGAAGCATCAGGGAATTACATTGATGAACATTTTTGTCTTTCTAATAAGATACCCCTGGTGACGAAGAGAGTTCCTATACCCATCAGAGTCATTGATGGATCATCAATGGCTTCAGGACCGATTACACAAGAAACTTTACCTATGTTTGTTAATGTTTTTGGTCATACTGAAAAGTTATCCTTTGATGTTTAACCCTCACCCCATTTTACTTTGGTTCTAGGTTTGAAGTGGCTGAAACTTCACAACCCCTCTATTGTGTGGTCCCCATTCAAAATACATTTCCTTTCTGATTATTGCAGAAAAACATGTTTCCATAGTCAGTTATTATTACACCTTGATTCTCAAACTGATGTTGTTCCTGCTGAATAACAAATAGCAAAACAGAAGCAGAGAACTTTCCTCCACACAGGATATACGACTGCCCTATTGATCTTCAACCAGGTGCCAGAATTCCTTATGGACACCTCTATCCCTTAAGTAATCCGGAATTGGAACAGCTAAAAGAGCACTTACAGGAAAATCTAAGGAAGAGCTTCATTAGAAGTCCAACGTCTCCTGCCGGAGCAGGCATCTTTTTCGTTCACAACAAGGACTCCACTCTTAGACCCATAATTGATTACCACGAGCTTAATAAAATTACTATTAAAAATCGCTATCCGTTGCCCCTCATTCCTGAGATGATAGAGAGACTTTCTGAAGCAACCATATTTTCCAAATTAGACCTCAGAGGGGCGTACAACCTTATCCACATCAAGGAAGGTCAAGAGTGGCTAACGGCATTTAGGACCAGGTATGGTCTCTTTGAGTACCTTGTAATGCCGTTCGGGCTTTGTAATGCCCCCGCCACGTTCCAACACTTCATAAACGATATGTTTCGGGATTTGTTGGACGTGTGCGTAGTAATCTATCTGGATGATATTCTTATTTATTCTAGAAGCATACAAGATCACATAAAGCACGTAAGATGGGTTCTATCCAGACTTAGAGTCCATAAATTATATGCGAAACCCGAGAAGTGTAAGTTCCATACCAATCATGTCTCTTTCCTGGGGTATAACATCTCCCCACAAGGTATCTAAATGCAAATGGAAAAAGTCACTTCTGTGCAAGATTGGCCAGAACCAAAATCAAGGAAAGAGTTACAGAGATTCTTGGGTTTTTCCAACTATTATAGAAAATTTATAAAGAATTTCTCCACTGTGGTCAAACCTTTAACAAGATTAACTGGTTCAACTTCCTCCTTTATTTAGGGTTCCGATGCCAAAAAAGCATTCAATTTATTAAAGAACCGATTCACTACCGCCCCCATTCCCTGACCCTCAACTCCAATATACTTTAGAAGTAGACTCATCGGATTATGCAATCGGAGCAGTTCTCTCTCAACAAACTTCCCTAAAAGAACCACTCCATCCCATTTCATTTTACTCTAAAACAATGTCTCCCGCTGAAAAGAATTATGCAATAGGTGACAAGGAGTTGTTGGCCATCCGTCGCTCTCTGGAACATTGGCGACACCTCCTCGAAGGTACCAAATTCCCAATCAATATCTACACAGATTATAAGAATCTGCAATATCTCCAGACTAACAAAACACTTTCTGCTCGTAAGGTTCGATGGAGCCTTTATTTCGACCGGTTCAACTTCAACATAATTTACAGGCCTGCTGCAAAGAACGGGAAAGCAGACGCGCTATCACGCTGTCCTGAAAGACCAGCAGATACCCCCACTAGATCCTCAATTCTCCCACCGGAATGTTTTATTGGAGTAACGACTTCTATACTTACAGAACTTAGAACCTATTACAAGGAGCACCCTCAACCTCCTGAACAGAACCTCTTAAAAACTTCAGGTTTTTTCTATCATGGGGAAAAACTTTACCTGCCTGACCATATAAGATTGCAGGTAATCAAGTTAGCATATGATTCTCCTTTATCCGGACACCCTGGTATTCAACGGACCTTGGAACGAATGAAACAGAGTTTCTGGTGGCCAGATATGAAAGCATCTATTCGAAATTATGTGATGACGTGTAAGGTATGTGCTACATCAAAACCTGAAAGAAAAGCACCTTACAGTCTGTTAATGCCTCTTCCTATCCTACAAAGACCCTGGGAACATTTGTCAATGGACTTTATTGTCGACTTACCTCCTTCTAATAAACACACTACCATTTTCGTCGTCGTTGACATCTTTACGAAAATGGCTCATTTTGTACCTTATCACAAGATCCCCACCTCTTCAGATACAGCTCACCTCTTCATTGACAACATAGTCAAACTTCACGGCATACCCCCTATTTTGACAACAGATAGGGGAACACAATTTACTTCTCAATTCTGGACTAAATTATGTGAGTTAACCCAAATTGACCACCGATTCACCACTGCTTTCCACCCACAAACCAACGGGCAATCTGAAAGACTAAACCAATGGTTGGATCATTATCTCAGATTTTATTGTTCATATCACCAAACAGATTGGCTAAAATTCCTGGCTATGGCAGAATATGCCTACAATAACTCTGTGAATACCTCAACAAAGATGACACCCTTTTATGCAAATTATGCTTACCATCCTGACTTTGTCTTGTCAACAAATGGATCCCCTGACTCTCCACTAGTTGATGATTTATGTAATACCTTGCAGGAAAACTTTAAACACATTAAAGAGAATATACTTGCTTCCCAAAGCAGTCAAAAATGTTACTACGATCTCCGTAGAAGGAAACCACCTACATATGCCATTGGGGACTTAGTCTGGCTCTCCACTAAAAACTTGAAACTCCAAATACCTTCCAAGAAGTTGGCTATCCTTTTCATTGGGCCATTCCCTGTAGAAAAGATCATTAATGAGAATGCCATTAGACTACAATTACCTACTTCCATCAAGATACATCCTACAATACATGTTTCTTTACTGAAACCTTATATAAAGACTAGAGATCAAGAATTGTTGTTACCTCCCACTATCCGGAACCTTGCCGACGATGAGTATGAGAACTATTCACCGGATGACGACTCCTGGGAACCTATATCTAATCTTAACTCTCCCCGCTTGTTGTCGATTTTTCATCGCCGACATCCAGATCGTCCACCACCTCTCGCTGTGGAACAGCGTCCTTGAGAGGGGGATCATGTCAGGGATTTCACTGTCTCTTTAAGGATATGCTTTCCACCTCTAGTTCCTGATTGGACACTCCTCCTTTAAATCAGGTGTTCAACCAAGACACCTTGCTCAGTATTGTTCAAACCTACTCTAAGATAGGTGGAATACAAGCCTTCTCCTATTCTATTACTGTTAAGCAAACTTTCGGCTAGATTTAGAGTTTGGCGGCCAAAGGGGTGCGTTAGCTACGCGTGCTTTTTTTCTCCCGCACCTTTTAAATACCGCTGGTATTTAGAGTTCACAGAATGGCTGGGTTTTCACTGCGTTAGGCTCCAAAAAGGGAGCGTAGAGCATAATTTAACGCCACTGCAACTCTAGATACCAGCGGTGCTTACGGACGCGGCCAGCTTCAAAAACGTGCTCGTGCACGATATCCCCATAGAAAACAATGGGGCATTTTGAGCTGAAAAAAAACACCTGCAAAAAAGCAGCGTTCAGCTCTTAACGCAGCCCCATTGTTGTCTATGGGGAAACACTTCCTACGTCTGCACCTAACATTCTAACATGTACCCCGAGTCTAAACACCCCTAACCTTACACTTATTAACCACTAATCTGCCGCCCCTGCTATCGCTGACACCTGCATATTTTTTTTAACCCCTAATCTGCCGCTCCGTAAACCTCCGCTACCTACATTATCTCTGTGTACCCCTAATCTGCTGCCCCTAACACTGCCGACCTCTATATTATATTTATTAACCCCTAATCTGCCCCCCACAACGTCGCCTCCACCTGCCTACACTTATTAACCCCTAATCTGCCGAGCGGTCCGCACCGCTACAATAATAAAGTTATTAACCCCTAATCCGCCTCAATAACCCTATAATAAATAGTATTAACCCCTAATCTGCCCTCCCTAACATCCCTAACATCGCCGACACCTAACTTCAATTATTAACCCCTAATCTGCCGACCGAATCTCGCCGCTACTGTAATAAATGGATTAACCCCTAAAGCTAAGTCTAACCCTAACAACCCCCTAAGTTAAATATAATTTAAATCTAACAAAATAAATTAACTCTAATTAAATAAATTATTCCTATTTAAAGCTAAATACCTGTAAAATAAACCCTAATATAGCTACAAAATAAATTATAATTATATTATAGCTATTTTAGGATTTATATTTATTTTACAGGCAACTTTGTATTTATTTTAACCAGGTACAATAGCTATTAAATAGTTAAGAACTATTTAATAGCTAAAATAGTTAAAATAATTACAAAATTACCTGTAAAATAAATCCTAACCTAAGTTACAATTAAACCTAACGCTACACTATCAATAAATGAATTAAATAAAATACCTACAATTATCTACAATTAAACCTAATATCTACAAATAAATACAATTAAATAAATTAACTAAAGTACAAAAAATAAAAAAGAACTAAGTTACAAAAAATAAAAAAATATTTACAAACATTAGAAAAATATTATATATATGTATATATGTATATAAATACCCTATTCTAAATTACAAAAGTTCAAAGCTCTTTTACCTTATTCAATTCAATTCTTATTCAATCAGCCAATCAGAATGAGCTCGCATTCTATTGGCTGTTCCGATCAGCCAATAGAATGCAAGCTCAATCTGATTGGCTGATCCAATCAGCCAATCGGATTGAACTTGAATCTGATTGGCTGATTCCATCAGCAAATCAGAATATTCCTACCTTAATTCCGATTGGCTGATAGAATCCTATCAGCCAATCGGAATTCGAGGGACGCCATCTTGGATGACGTCATTTAAATGAACCCTCAATCGGCGAATAGGCGTAGGTTGAAGAGGATGTTCCGCATCGGCTTGGAAGAAGATGGCTCCGCTCCGCTCCGGAAGAAAGAAGATTGAAGATGCGGCTTGATAGAAGACTTCATCCCGGTGATGGACTTCCGACTTCAGCCCGATGATGGAGTTCTTCAGCCGCCGCTTGGATCCAGACTTCAGCCCGAGGATGGACGTCACTCTTCAGCCCCCCGCTTGGGCTTGGATCAAGACTTCGGACCCTCTTCTGGACAGATCAGGACCCGGTGAGGTGAAGACAAGGTAGGGAGTTCTTCAGGGGCTTAGTGTTAGGTTTATTTAAGGGGGGTTTGGGTTAGATTAGGGGTATGTGGGTGGTGGGTTGTAATGTTGGGGGGGGTATTGTATGTGTTTTTTTTACAGGCAAAAGAGCTGAATTCTTTGGGGCATGCCCCGCAAAGGGCCCTTTTCAGGGCTGGTAAGGTAAAAGAGCTTTGAACTTTTTTATTTTAAAATAGGGTAGGGCATTTTTTTATTTTGGGGGGCTTTGTTATTTTATTAGGGGGCTTAGAGTAGGTGTAATTAGTTTAAAATTGTTGTAATATTTTTCTAATGTTTGTAAATATTTTTTTATTTTTTGTACTTTAGTTATTTTATTTAATTGTATTTATTTGTAGGTATTGTATTTAATTAATTTATTGATAGTGTAGTGTTAGGTTTAATTGTAGATAATTGTAGGTATTGTATTTAATTAATTTATTGATAGTGTAGTGTTAGGTTTAATTATAGATAATTGTAGGTATTGTATTTAATTAATTTATTGATAGTGTAGTGTTAGGTTTAATTGTAACTTAGGTTAGGATTTATTTTACAGGTAATTTTGTAATTATTTTAACTATGTTAGCTATTAAATAGTTATTAACTATTTAATAGCTATTGTACCTGGTTAAAATAAATACAAAGTTGCCTGTAAAATAAATATTAATCCTAAAATAGCTAAAATATAATTATAATTTATATTGTATCTATATTAGGGTTTATTTTACAGGTAAGTATTTAGCTTTAAATAGGAATAATTTATTTAATAAGAGTTAATTTATTTCGTTAGAATAAAATTACATTTAACTTAGGGGGGTGTTAGGGTTAGGGTTAGACTTAGCTTTAGGGGTTAAAAAATTTATTAGAGTAGCGGTGAGCTCTGATCGGCAGATTAGGGGTTAATACTTGAAGTTAGGTGTCGGCGATGTTAGGGAGGGCAGATTAGGGGTTAATACTATTTATTATATGGTTATTGAGGCGGGAGTGAGGCGGATTAGGGGTTAATAACTTTATTATAGTAGCGGTGCGGTCCGCTCAGCAGATTAGGGGTTAATAAGTGTAGGCAGGTGGAGGCGACGGTGAGGGGGGCAGATTAGGGGTTAATAAATATAATATAGGGGTCGGCGGTGTTAGGCGCAGCAGATTAGGGGTACATAGCTATAATGTAGGTGGCAGCGGTGTACGGAGCGGAAGATTAGGGGTTAATAATAATATGCAGGGGTCAGCGATAGCGGGGGCGGCAGATTAGGGGTTAATAAATATAATATAGGGGTCGGCGGTGATAGGGGCAGCAGATTAGGGGTTCATAGGGATAATGTAGTTGGCAGCGGCGTGCGGTCGGCAGATTAGGGGTTAAAAAATTTTAATAGAGTGGCGGCGATGTGGGGGGGACCTCGGTTTAGGGGTACATAGGTAGTTTATGGGTGTTAGTGTACTTTAGAGCACAGTAGTTAAGAGCTTTGTAAACCGGCGTTAGCCCAGAAAGCTCTTAACTACTGACTTTTTTCTGCGGCTGGAGTTTTGTTGTTAGATTTCTAACGCTCACTTCAGACACGACTCTAAATACCGGCGTTAGAAAGATCCCATTTAAAAGATAGGATACGTAATTGACGTAAGGGGATCTGCGGTATGGAAAAGTCGCGGCTGGAAAGTGAGCGTTAGATCCTTTCTTGACTGACTCTAAATACCAGCGGTAGCCCAAAACCAGCGTTAGGAGCCTCTAACGCTGGTTTTGACGGCTACCGCCCAACTCTAAATCTAGGCCTTTGACTTTTGTTTCTCCTTATCCTAGTTGCAAATTGCTGCTGTGCAAAGAAGTTGCTATTCACGTGCTCACGCATACAATTGCCTGAGGGGAATACGCTACAATCTCCTGTTTCTCTTTCTAAGCAACCTGAATGCAACTACAAGCGGTAAAACCAACAGAGGTACTTACTTAAAGTTGATCTTCACGCAAGTAAGGACTTTCACTTTTTTTCTCCTTAACATTTCAATACACAGCTTCCCATAGTAAGTGCCGATACGTCACTTCCGGAATTACGCTGCTGCCTGCATACTCATTCAGAGCTGGGACTGAGAGGTGAACTACGGATCTGTAGCATCAGGATAAACGCAGGTACTAACTTGTATACTATTGGGAAAGTAATCTCCGGATCTTTGTTACTAAGTCTCAACTTATTCAAATGTGGGAACTGTGTAAAGTTAATACCTCTGACTAAAATCCAAAATGAACATTGCACTGTATTCAGCAGAAGGAGTCTAGGCACTCTCCGTTATAAACATTCATCTGACTAAAGTTATTAATCCTAAACTACTAAATACTTAACCAGTGTAACTTAATATACTGGATTAAAGTATTAATTGAGTAACCCTCACCACCAAAACAGGTTTCTCTTTCATCATAGAGAATTCAATTTAAGTGGTGAAAACAAACACTATTTTTCTAACTGAACTGCAGTTGTGTTCCATATACATTCACTTGTGTGCTGTTACATGAGGAGTTTAAACCTCCTGATGATAAAGCTAGTAAATGTCTAAATTCTGTATTTAAGACTACTGTTATTACTCCTGAAGTACTTCCTATTCCAGACACTATGTCTAATGTGATTGCTAAAGAATGGTCTAAACCTGGTACCTCTTTTAACCCTTCTTCTAGGTTTAAGAAATTGTATACTTTACATGTACCCAATTTAGAGCTTTGGGAAACAGTTCCTAAAGTTGATGGGGCCATTTCTACTCTTGCCAAATGTACTACTATATATGGAAGACAGTTCAAAAAGAGAAGAGAGAGAAGAGGCGCCAAATGGTGTGTATCGTTTTGAATTCAGTAGGCCTTGCCCCCAAATAAAAACTACTTACAAAATTTCCAGCACTTGAGAAGTGCCACAAATGCCTTCTGAACTGTTAGCAGCCGTCCAGCTAGCTGAAATGTATCAGAACTGCTTCTATACTGTGCTGTTCAAGACAAAAAACACAAAAGTGCCACAATAGTGTGTATCAGTGTGATCATTTGATGTAGCGCAACAAATGTAATATACTCACAAGATGTAGGGCACTTGAGAAGTGCCACAAAAGCCTCCTGGACACTTGTCAGCTGTCCAGCTCACTGATAGCATCGATATCCCCTTGGTTCACTTGTTCAGCTCACAAACGGGCTCCAATGCAGCACACTTGGATCTCCCTGCAGCTCAATGTTCAGATGCGTGCAAGTATGGCTACCAATGTTGGATGTGCAAAATTGCTAAAAATTGCCGTGCTACTTGTACTCTCATGTATCTGACAGATCGCATACGCCGTATACGGCGTATGCGATCTGTCAGATACATGAGAGTACAAGTAGCACGGCAATTTTTAGCAATTTTGCACATCCAACATTGGTAGCCATACTTGCACGCATCTGAACATTGAGCTGCAGGGAGATCCAAGTGTGCTGCATTGGAGCCCGTTTGTGAGCTGAACAAGTGAACCAAGGGGATATCGATGCTATCAGTGAGCTGGACAGCTGACAAGTGTCCAGGAGGCTTTTGTGGCACTTCTCAAGTGCCCTACATCTTGTGAGTATATTACATTTGTTGCGCTACATCAAATGATCACACTGATACACACTATTGTGGCACTTTTGTGTTTTTTGTCTTGAACAGCACAGTATAGAAGCAGTTCTGATACATTTCAGCTAGCTGGACGGCTGCTAACAGTTCAGAAGGCATTTGTGGCACTTCTCAAGTGCTGGAAATTTTGTAAGTAGTTTTTATTTGGGGGCAAGGCCTACTGAATTCAAAACGATACACACCATTTGGCGCCTCTTCTCTCTCTTCTCTTTTTGAACAGAACCTGTGATTGCCAACACCTTTCTGGAATGAGATTGCTGCCTGGAGAATACAAACACCTCTGAGAGTGTGGACTATCTTATTATACATTGTTAGAGAGATAGTTTATTCATTATAGCAAACTACATCATACTTAGATACTCTTAACCGAACAAGTTATACATCTATTTGTAGGTTATCATTACTGTTCTTGTTGTATTATTGTCAATATTAACAACTTTTCTATGACAGTTTTGCAGCACATTGCACATTAATACTGGCGGATTATTGCTAGTATTTGAGGGCGCCTCTAATTTTATTTTTAATAATTTTCATATGGAAGACAGTACTTCTTTTAAGGATCCTGTAGATAGGAAGCTTGAATCTTATCTAAGAAGAGCATATTTACATACTGACTATATTCTTAGACCTGTTATCCCTATGGCTTATGTTGCTGCTGATTTTACTTTTTGGTTGGACAGTTTAGCACAGCAGTTGTCTTCAGATTCTGAATTATCTAACATTATTGTTTTACTTCAACATGCAAATCATTTTATTTGTGATGCTATATTTTATGTTATGAAGATCAATGTCAAATCCATGTCTTTAGCCATTCTAACTAGAAGAGCCTTTTGGCTTATCTCTTGGAATGCTGACATGGCATCTAAAACTAGATTATTATCTCTCACTTTTCAAGGTAAAAATATTTTTGGTTCACAACTGGATTCTATTATTGCCACTGTTACTGGGGGTAAGGGAGTTTTGCCTCAAGACAAGAAATCTAAGGGTACATTTAAAGCTCCCAATCATTTTCACTCTTTTTGCCAGAATAGAGAACAGAAAACCACTTCTTCCCCTAAGGCCTCTGGATCTAATTGGAGACCAATTGGAATAAATCCAAGCCTTATAAGAAACCAAAACCTGCCACTAAACCTACATTAAAGTGCGGCCCTCAAGCCAGTTCTTCTGGTAGGGGACAGACTTAAGCTATTTCAAAGAGTTTAGACAAACTCTATCCAAAATCAGTGGATTCAGAATTGAATTTCTCATGGGTATCAAATAGGATTCAGAATAAGACCTCCCTTGGGAAGATTCTTTCTTATTCATGTACCAAAAAGCTCAAGCCTTTCTGAAATGTGTTTCAGATCTAGAACTTTCAGGGGTAATTGTAACAGTTCCACAGCAGGAACAAGGATTGGGTTTTTATTCAAATATATTCTTTGTATCAAAGATGGAAAATTCTTTCAGACCAATTTTGGATCTGAAAACTTTAAATTATTTTGTAAGAGTCCCAACTTTCAATATGGTGACTATAAGGACTATTCTGCCTTTTGTTCAGCAAGGTCACTTCATGTCCCCAATAGACTTTCATGACTCACACATTCCGATTCATTCAAATCACTATTGATTTCTGAGATTCTCTTTTCTAAACAAGCATTACCAATGTGTCGCTCTTTCTTTTGGCCTTGCAACAGCACCAAGAATATTCTCAAAAGTTCTAGGTGCCCTTCTATCTGTAATCAGAGAGCAGGGCATTGCAGTATTTCCTTATTTTGACAATATCTTGGTACTAGCTCAATCTTTTCATTTAGCAGAATCTCACACAAAACAACTTCTCTTGTTTCTTTAACCCCTTAATGACCACAGCACTTTTCCATTTTCTGTCCGTTTGGGACCAAGGCTATTTTTACATTTCTGCTGTGTTTGTGTTTATCTGTAATTTTCCTCTTACTCATTTACTGTACCCACATATATTATATACTGTTTTTCTCGCCATTAAATGGACTTTCTAAAGATACCATTATTTTCATCATATCTTATCATTTACTATAAAAAAAATTATATAATATGAGGAAAAAATGGAAAAAAAACACACTTTTTCTAACTTTGACCCCCAAAATCTGTTACACATCTACAACCACCAAAAAAACACCCATGCTAAATAGTTTCTAAATTTTGTCCTGAGTTTAGAAATACCCAATGTTTACATCTTCTTTGCTTTTTTTGTAAGTTATAGGGCCATAAATATAAGTAGCACTTTGCTATTTCCAAACCATTATTTTTCAAAATTAGCGCTAGTTACATTAGAACACTAATATCTTTCAGGAATCTCTGAATATCCATTGACAGGTGTATATTTTTTTTTAGTAGACATCCCAAAGTATTGATCTAGGCCCATTTTGGTATATTTCATGCCATCATTTTTCCGCCAAATGCGATTAAATACAAAAAATCATTCACTTTTTCACTATTTTTTTCACAAACTTTTGGTTTCTCACTGAAATTATTTACAAACAGCTTGTGCAATTATGACTTAAATGGTTGTAAATTCTTCTCTTCCCTTTGTTCAGAAATAGCAGACATATATGGCTTTGGCATTGCTTTTTAGCAATTAGAATGCTGCTAAATGCCACTGCGCACTACACGTGTATTATGCCCAGTAGTGAAGGGGTTAATTAGGGAGCATGTAGGGAGCTTTTAGAGGTAATTTTAGCTTTAGTGTAGTGTAGTACACAACCCCAAGTATTGATCTAGGCCAATTTTGGTATATTTCATGTCACCATTTAACCGCCAAATGCGATCAAATTAAAAAAAACGTTAAATTTTTCACAATTTTAGGTTTTTCACTGAAATCATTTACAAACAGCTTGTGCAATTATGGCGCAAATGGTTTTAAATGCTTCTCTGGGATCCCCTTTGTTCAGAAATAGCAGACATATATGGCTTTGGCATTGCTTTTTGGTAATTAGAAGGCCGCTAAATGCCACTGCGCATCACACGTGTATTATGCCCAGCAGTGATGGGGTTAATTATGTAGCTTGTAGGGAGCTTGCAGGGTTAATTTTAGCTTTAGTGTAGAGCTCAGCCTCCCACCTGAAACATCAGACCCCCTGATCCCTCCCAAACAGCTCTCTTCCCTCCCCCACCCCAGCAGTGAAGGGGTTAATTATGTAGCTTGTAGGGAGCTTGTAGGGTTAATTTTAGCTTTAGTGTAGTGTAGTAGACAACCCAAAGTATTGATCTAGGCCCATTTTGGTATATTTCATGCCACCATTTCACCGCCAAATGCGATAAAAAAAAAAAAACGTTCCCTATTTCACAAACTTTTTCACAAATTTTAGGTTTCTCACTGAAATTATTTACAAACAGCTTGTGCAATTATGGCACAAATGGTTGTAAATGCTTCTCTGGGATCCCCTTTGTTCAGAAATAGCAGACATATATGACTTTGGCGTTGCTTTTTGGTAATTAGAAGGCCGCCAAATGCCGGCTGCGCATCACACGTGTATTATGACTAGCAGTGATGGGGTTAATTATGTAGCTTGTAGGGAGCTTGCAGGGTTAATTTTAGCTTTAGTGTAGAGCTCAGCCTTCCACCTGAAACATCAGACCCCCTGATCCCTCCCAAACAGCTCTCTTCCCTCCCCCACCCCACAATTGTCCCCGCCATCTTAAGTACTGGCAGAAACTTTGCCAGTACTAAAATAAAAGCTATATTTGTTTTTTGTTTGTTTTTTTTCTTAGCATATTTACATATGATACTGTGTAGGAACCCCTCCTTAGCCCCCAACCTCACAGATCTCTAACCCTCCGCCTCGGCCTTAATGGGCGCCATCTTGGGTACTGGCAGCTGTCTGCCAGTACCCAGTTTAGTAAAAAAAAGTGTTTTTTTTTTATTTAATTGCCCTTTTCTGTAGTGTAGCTTCCCCCCCCGATCAACCCCCACCCCTTCCAGATCCCTTAGATTATTTATTTATTTTTTTAAATGTTTGTTTTTTTACTTTTATTGACCTTTATTTTTCTGCAGTGTAGCGGTTCCCTCCCGCTCCCGCCCCGTGCACGCGCCCGCCCGCCACCCCCCGTGCACGCGCGCGCTCCAGTGCGAGCTCCCGTCTGTCCCACCCCCAATCCCGCCCCCTCCACTTCATTCGGCACATCGATGGCCGCCCACCCGCCTCCCAGACTTGCTCCAACCAACTATACCGGCCACCGATGTCCGGTGCAGAGAGGGCCACAGAGTGGCTCTCTCTGCATCGGATGGCCAAGGGGGTTATTGCAGGATGCCTCGATATCGAGGCATCACTGCAATAACCGGAAAGCAGCTGGAAGCGAGCAGGATCGCTTCCAGCTGCTTTCCAGACCAAGGACGTACGCCACACGTCCTCGGTCATTAACTGTATTTTTTTTGAGGACATGTGGCGTACGTTCTTGGTCGTTAAGGGGTTAAAGACATGGTTGGAGGATCAACTTACCAAAGAGTTTCTTGATTCCTCAGACAAAGGTCCCCTTTTTAGGTTTCCAGATAGATTCAGTGTCCAAGACTCTATCCCTAACAGAAAAGAGATGTTTGAGACTGGTTTCAGCTTGTCGCAACCTTTATTATTATTATTATTATGGGTTATTTGTAGAGTGCCAACAGATTCTGCAGCGCTATAAACAAAGGCAGAGTACAAAAAAACAATTATAGGGATCAAATGGGTAGAGGGCCCTGCCAAGAGTCACACTGTTGTAGTCAGCTATTAAGAATGCATCCCTGAACAGTGGAGTCTTTAGGGAGCGCTTGAAGCTTTCAAAACTAGGGGAGAGTCTTGTGGAGCAAGGCAGAGAGTTCCACAAGATGGGAGCCAGTCTAGAGAAGTCCTGTAAACAGGAGTGTAATGAGGTAACAAGAGAGGAGGAGAGTAGGAGGTCATGAGCAGAGTGAAGGGGAAAGGTATGAGATATAGGGGGGAGCAGTGCAGTTGAGGCAGTTGAGGGCTTTGTATGTCAGAGTGATAATGTTGTGTTTAATCCTGGAGGCAAGAGGAAGCCAGTGAAGGGATTGGCAGAGAGGTGCAGAGAGATGAACAGCAACGTGTAAGGAAGATGAGCCTGGCAGAGGCATTCATAATGTATTGTAAAGGAGCTAGGCGGCAGCTGGGGAGACCAGAGAGGACAGAGTTGCAATAATCGAGGCGGGAAAGGATGAGAGAGTGGATTCAAATCTTAATTGTATCTTGTGTAAGGAAATGTCTAATTTTAGAGATGCTTTTAAGGTGGAAGCTGCAGGCTTTAGCCAAGAATTGAATGTGAGGAGTGAAAGAAAGATCTGAGTCAAATGTGACCCAGAGACATTGGGCATGTGGGGTAAGGGTAATGATGGAGTTGTCAACAGTTATAGAGAGATTGGGGGTGGAGATTTTGGAAGAAGGGGGAAAATAAGGAGCTCAGTTTTGGAGAGATTTAGTTTGATGTAGTGAAAGGACATCCAGGAAGAGATGTGAGCAAGACAGTTAGTGACACCGGTTAGCAAGGAAGGAGATAGGTCTGGTGCAGAGAAGTAGATTTGGGTGACGTCGGCATACAAATGATATTGGAAACTGTGGGTCGTTATTAGGGAACCTAATGATGACGTGTAGATTGAGAAGAGAAGGGGACCGAGGACAGAGCCTTGCGGTACCCTGACAGAAAGTGGTGAAGGGACAGAGGAGGCCTCAGAGAAGGCTACACTAAAGGTACGGTTTGACAGGTAGGAAGAGAACCACGAGAGGGCTGTCACAGATGCCGAAGGATTGGAGGGTTTGGAGCAAAATAGGGTGGTCAACAGTATCAAAGGCTGCGGACAGATCAAGGAGGATAAGCAGAGAGAAGTGGCCTTTTGATTTTGACATAATTAGGTAATTGGTAACCATAATGATTGCTGTCTCTGTGGAGTAATGGGGATGAAATCCAGATTGCAGTTGGTCAAGGAGGGAGTTTAATGTAAGGAAATGGGATAGACGTGCATATACTAGTTTTTCGAGAAGCTTTGAGGCAAGAGGGAGTAGGGAAATAAGGGGGGTAGTTGGATGGGTAGGTGGATCAAGGGAAGTTTTTTTGAGGACAGGTATGACCAGTGCATGTTTCATAGATGAGGGAAATATACCGGTGCTGAGGGAGAGGTTGAAAATGCGTGTAAGTATAGAATTAAGGGTAGTAGAGAGGGAGGGAAGTAGCTGTGATGGGATAGGGTCAAGGGGACAGGTAGTGAGGTGAGAGCACAGTATAAGTGCCGAAACTTCTTCCTCAGTAACGGGGGAGAAAGAGCTAAGTTTATGGCTATGTGGTTTATGGATGGTTGCGAGCGTTTGAGGGGATGATAGAATGGAATTATGTTGAGAGCTGATTTCGTTTCTGATGGAGTCAATTTTGTTATTGAAATGGCTAGCAAAGTCTTGAGCTGACAGAGAAGTTGTATTAGGAGGTGGGAATGGGCAGATAAGAGTATTGAAAGTGGAGAATAGACGTTTTGGGTTTGAAGAAAGATTAGAGATAAGAGTAGAGAAGTAATGTTGCTTATAGAGATTAAGGGCAGAATAGTAGGAGTTCAAGATGAATCTGTAATGAAGAAAATCAGCTGAACTCCGAGATTTTCTCCAGTGCCGCTCAGCAGTACGGGAACATCTGCATAGGTACCGTGTCAGAGGAGTATGTCAGGGCTGAGAATGAGTGTGTGATTTCTGAGCTATGGTAAGAGGTGCCAGATTCTCAAGGACGGATGTAAGGGTGGAGTTATAGTGGCAGATAGATTGATCAGGGCAGGAAAAGGAGGAGAAGGATTAGAGGAGAGGTTTGAGGGAATTAGCAAGCTGTTGCTGATCTAGTGATATAATGCTTCTGTGAAGTTTGGTGTGAGGAGTAGGAGGAGGGAGAGTTGTAGGAGGGATTATATGTTGCCAGTGAGGAGATGGTGGTCAGAAAGAGGAAAAGGGGAGTTTGTGAAGTTTAAGATAGTGCATTGATAGCTAAAGATCAGGTCAAGGGAGTGACCGTCTTTGTGAGTGGAAGAATCAGTCCATTGTGACAAACCAAAAGAGGAAGTGAGTTGCAGAACCTGTTCTGCAGAGGAGGCAGTGGGATGTTGAAGTCACCAAGAATGAGGGCAGGGGTGTCTGAGGAAAGTAAATAAGGTAGTCAGGCAGCCAAGTGATCTAGAAATTGAGTTGAGGAGCCAAGGGGTCAATATATGATTGCAACACGTATAGAGAGGAGAGAGAATAAGCAAATCATGTGGGTTTTGAATGAGGAAAATGTGAGGGAAGAGATGGGTTGTATTTGTTGAAAGTTGCAACTAGAGGAAAGTAAAATACCAACACCACCTCCTTGTCTATTACCAGACCTAGGAGTGTGGCTGAAGTGGAGACCCTCATGTGACAGAGCAGCAGTGGATGCTGTGTCTAGGGGAGAAAGCCAGGTTTCTGTAAGGGCCAGAAGGTTAAGGGAGTGGGAGATAAAGAGGTCATGTATAGAAGTGAGCTTGTTGCAAACAGAGTGAGAGTTCCAGAGTGCACAAGTGAAAGGGGTAGTGGCTTTAGATGCAAGAGGAATGTGAGTAAGGTTGGTAGAGTTTTGTTTTCTGAGTCTATGGGATGGTACACATGGATGTGCACGGCAAGGCAGTTGTTTGGGACCAGGATTAGGGGAGATTCACCCGCAGTTAGTAAAAGCAAGAGGGAAAGTGACATGAGATGAGATACAGATTTGCAGTAATGAGACTTTTTTTGAGACGAGGTGCAGGGGGGAGAGAGAGTGTTTATGAATAGATAAAGTTTGTGAGTATAAAAGTAAGGTGAGTTTAAGAGAGATGGGCTAATGAACAGTGCAAGTGGAGAGGGAGAAATTGAATACTGTAGTTTGTTATAGAGACAAGAGGTAGCAAAAAGGATTATGAATAAATTGAGCATATTTTCAAAAGTGGGAACCAATTAAACACATAAGACACAGTATTACAGCAGCAATTGCATAAGGAAACATAGAGGTACATAGACCGTAATATTACAAAATTACTTGCCTTGTGTCTTGCCCCTTGCCCAATCCTTGTTGAATTCTTGTGTAATTCTTTCTTAATGCCTCACTTATAAAATGTTCACTTCAAAAATGTGAACATATGTTGTTGTAGCAATGCACACTGCCCAGTGCAATGCACAGCCCAAGCTAATGTTCAATATATAGGCAGGGAAGTCAGTTGTGTCCACTAAATTACTTAATTGATAAATCAAAGACAGATGAAGGGCCAATTTGAAAGTTATATTCTGGTCAGGGTAAGATAAGTTAAGTAAAAAGACAGTAAAATTTGGAGGAGGTTGAAACTATGGCATAAGACAGCTATAAGTTTAAGAATAATAGCAAGCATTAATAAGGATTGAACATCACATTGCAAGTGAATAGTTTGCAGATTGACAGGGACTCTATTCACGTACCAAAAGAGAGTTACAGGAGAGGAAAAACACCAGAGTGCAGTGAGTAGTTTGCAGATTGACAGGGACTCTATTCATGTACCAAAAGATAGTTACAGGAGAGGAAAAATACCAGAGTGCAGTGAATAGTTTGCAGATTGACAGGGACTCTATTCACGTACCAAAAGAGAGTTACAGGAGAGGAAAAACACCAGAGTGCAGTGAATAGTTTGCAGATTGACAGGGACCCTATTCACGTACCAAAAGAGGGTTACAGGAGAGGAAATACACCAGAGTGCAGTGAATAGTTTGCAGATTGACAGGGACTCTATTCACGTACCAAAAGAGAGTTACAGGAGAGGAAAACACCAGAGTGCAGTGAATAGTTTGCAGATTGACAGGGACTCTATTCACTTACCAAAAGAGAGTTACAGGAGAGGAAAACACCAGAGTGCAGTGAATAGTTTGCAGATTGACAGGGACTCTATTCACATACCTGAAAGCAGAAGAGAGAGAATAGGGTTAGCTTGAGGTAGTGTGCATTTCTTCAGCAGATGTCAATAGGCAGCATGTTGTCTTAATAAGACAACCTTTAGTCTCTTTCATTTCATTCAGTGGATATGTGCATGGAAGTTTTAGGTTGCATTATTGCAGCATCGGACACGATCCCTTTTGCTCGTTTTCATAAGAGATCTCTACAGCTTTGCATGTTGCACCAATGGTGCAGGGATTATACTCAGATATCACAACTGATATACTTAAATCCCAACACTCAATTCTCTTTTACTTAGTGGCTAAACCAACTCCTTTTTGTTCAAGGGGCCTCCTTTGTTCGTCCTACCTGGACTGTGATCACAACAGATGCAAGTCTCACAGGTTGGGGAGCTGTTTGGGGGTCTCTGATAGCACAAGGATTTCGGAATTCTCGAGAAGCGATGTTACCAATCAATATCTTAGAACTCTGTGCTATTTCCAGAGCTCTTAGCCTCTATTAAAGATAGAATTGTATATTTGTTTCAAACAGACAATGTCACAACAGTGGCATATGTCAATCATCAAGGCGGGACTCGCAGTCCCCTAGCAATGAAAGAAGTATCTCGAATACTTTCTTGGATGGAATCCAACTCTTGTCTAATCACTGCAATTCATATACCAGGTGTAGAAAATTGGGAAGCGGATTATCTTCCGGGGGAGGGGTCTCTCCATCCAGATGTGTTCTATCAAATTGTAAAGATGTGGGGTCTTCCAGACATAGATCTGATGGCCTCTCATCTAAACAAGAAACTTCCCAGATACCTTTCCAGGTCCATGGATCCTCAGGCAGAATTGATGGATGCTCTAGCAGTTACATGGTTTTACCAACCTGCTTACATTTTTCCACCTCTGGTTCTTCTTCCAAGAGTGATCTCAAAGATCATAATGGAACAATCTTATGTGTTTCTGATAGCACCAGCATGGCCTCACAGGTTCTGGTATGTGGACCTTGTCCGAATGTCTAGTTGCCAAACTTGGTCACTTCCTCTTAGACCAGACCTTCTGTCTCAAGGCCCTTTTTTCCATTAGGATCTTAAATCTTTAAATTTGAAGGCATGGAAATTGAACACAAATGGGCCCGATTCAACAAGCTCCAAATAGAGCTTGATGCAGCTGTTTCCACGCGAGCCTTCAGGCTCACCGGAGCCAGGAGTTAAGAAGCAGCGGTCTTAAGACCGCTGCTACTTAACTCGTCCGCCGCCTCTGAGGTGCCGGACAGCAATCCGCCCAATCGCATATGATTGGGTTGATTGACACCCTCTGCTAGCGGCCGATTGGCAAATCTGCAGGGGGTGGCATTGCACAAGCAGTTCACCAGAACTGCTTGTGCAATGATAAATGCATACAGCGTATGCTGTCACCATTTATCGATGTGCGACGGACACGATCGCTACAGCGGATCATATCTGTCCGCACTTTCATAAATCGGCCCCTTAGTCCTTCGTCATATAGGTTTCTCTGACTCTGTGATTAACACTATGATACAGGCTTGTAAGCCTGTTTCAAGAAAAATATATCACAAGGTTTGGCAAACCTATATTTCATGGTGTTCCACTCATGATTATTCTTGGCATTCTTTTATGAATTCCTAGGATCCTACAGTTTCTTCAGGATGGTTTGGATAAAAGTTTGTCTGCCAATACTTTGAAAGGACAAATCTCTGCTCTTTCTGTTTTATTTCACAGAAAGATTTCTAATCTTCCTGATGTTCACTGTTTCGTATAGGCTTTGACTCATATCAAACCTGCTATTAAATCTACCTCTCCTCTTTGGAGTCTAAATTTTGTATAAATGACTTTGCAGGCTTCTCCTTTTGAACCTATGCATTGTTGGACATTAAACTACTTTCTTGGAAAGTGTTATTTCTCTTGGCTATCTCTTCTGCTAGAAGAGTTTCTAAATTGTCTGCTCTCTCTTGCGAGTCTCCTTATCTGATTTTCCATCAAGATAAATCTGTTTTGCGGACTTCATTTAAATTTTTGCATAAAGTTGTGAATTCTAACAACATTAATAGAGAAATTATTGTTCCTTCCTTGTATCCTAATCTTAAGAATACTCTTGAAAGGTCTTTACCTTCTTTGGATGTGGTAAGAGCATTGAAATATTATGTTAAGGCTACTAAAGATTTTAGAAAGACCTCTAGTCTATTTGTTATTTTTTTCTGGTTCCAGAAAAGGTCAGAAAGGCTCTGCCATTTCTTTGGCATCTTGGTTGAAACTTCTGATTCACAAAGCTTATTTTTAGGTGGGGCAGTCTCCACCTCAGAGAATAACAGCTCATTCTACAAGATCAATTGCCACATCTTAGGTTTTCAAGAATGAAGCTTCAGTTGATCAAATCTGCAAAGCAGCCACTTGGTCTTCTTTGCGTACATTTACTAAATTTGACCATTTTTATGTTTTTGCTTCTTCGGAAGCAGATTTTTGTAGAAAGGTTCTTCAGGAAGCTGTTTCAGTTTAATTCTAGTGCCTATGATTTAAGTTTTTTGAATTTTTAAGAAAACAATTATTTTTTTGGATTTAATTAATAGCTGGTTTTATTTTATCCCTCCTTCTATAGTTACTCGTGGACTTCCACATCTTGGTTATAATATCCCATCAGTAACTAGCTTGTGGACTCTTGTCACCTATATGAAAAAAAAACATAATTTATGTAAGAACTTACCTGATAAATTCATTTCTTTAATGGTGGAGAGAGTCCACGAGACCCACCCATTTTTTTGGGGTTATTTTTTTTTATAAAGCACATTATTTATTCTGTTTCCCCTTTTTTGTGCTTTTACTCTTTATACACCTCACTAACGCCTAGATTACGAGTTCTGCATTAGCCTTAAAAAGCAGCGTTAAGGGGTCCTAACGCTGCTTTTTAACACCCGCTGGTATTACGAGTATGGCAGGTACAGGTGTACCGCTAACTTTTCTTCTGCGACTTTTCCATACCGCAAATCCCCTTATGTCAATTGCGTATCCTATCTTTTTAATGGGATTTACCTAACGCTGGTATTACAAGTCTTGGAAGAAGTGAGCGGTACAGCCTCTACCTCCAAGACTCCTACCGCATAAAAAAGTCAGTAGTTAAGAGTTTTATGGGCTAACGCCGGAACATAAAGCTCTTAACTACAGTGCTACAAAGTACACTAACACCCATAAACTACCTATGAACCACTAAACGAGGCCCCCCCACATCGCAAACACTATAATAAAAATATTTAACCCCTAATCTGCCGACCGGGACATCGCCGCCACTATAATAAATGTATTAACCCCTAAACCGCCACACTCCCGCCTCGCAAACACTATAATACATTTTATTAACCCCTAATCTGCCCTCCCTAACATCGCCGCCACCTACCTACAATTATTAACCGCTAATCTCCCGCCCCCAACGTCGCCGCTGCTATAATAAAGTTATTAACCCCTAAACCTAAGTCTAACCCTAACACCCCAATAACTTAAATATAATTTAAATAAAACGAAATAAAATTACTATAATTAAATAAATCAATCCTATTAAAAACCTATAAAATAATCCTAATATAGCTACAATATAACTAATAGTTACATTGTAGCTATTTTAGGATTTATATTTATTTTACAGGCAACTTTGTATTTATTTTAACTAGGTAGAATAGCTATTAAATAGTTAATAACTATTTAATAGATACCTAGTTAAAATAATTACAAAATTACCTGTAAAATAAATCCTGACCTAAGTTACAAATACATCTAACACTACACTATCAATAAATTAATTAAATAAATTAACTACAATTATCTAACATAAAATACAATTAAATAAACTAAACTATATTACAAAAAAACTCCCCACTAAATTACAAAAAAATAAAAAAAAATACAAGAATTTTAATCTAATTACACATAATCTAAGCCCCCTAATAAAATAATAAAGCCCCCCAAAATAATAAAATTCCCTATCCTAAACTAAATTACAAAGTAATCAGCTCTTCTACCAGCCCTTAAAAGGGCTTTTTGCGGGGAATTGCTCCAAAATAATCAGCTCTTTCACCTGTAAAAAAAAAAAAAAACAAGACCCCCCAACATTAAAACCCACCACCCACACACCCCTACTCTAAAACCCACCCAATCCCCCCTTAAAAAAACTAACACTAACCCCCTGAAGATCACCCTACCTTGAGCCGTGTTTACCCAGCCAGGCCGAATTCTTCATCCAATCCGGGCGATGTGGTCCTCCATCTGGCAGAAATCTTCATCCAAGCGGGGCAGAAGAGGTCCTCCGTCCGGCAGAAGTCTTCATCCAAGCAGGGCAGAAGAGGTCCTCCATCCGGCAGAAGTCTTCATCCATCCGTGGCTCCATCTTCAAGACCTCCGACGCGGAACATCCTCCTCGGCCGACGGACTAACGACAAATGAAGGTTCCTTTAAATGATGTCCTCCAAGATGGCGTCCCTTGAATTCCGATTGGCTGATAGGATTCTATCAGCCAATCGGAATTAAGGTAGGAAAAATCTGATTGGTTGATTTAATCAACCAATCAGATTGAAGTTCAATCCGACTGGCTGATTGGATCAGCCAATAGAATTGACCCCCGCATTCTATTGGCTGATCCAATCAGCCAATCAGATTGAACTTCAATTCGATTGGCTAATTAAATCAACCAATTGGATTTTTCCTACCTTAATTATGATTGGCTGATAGAATCCTATCAGCCAATCGGAATTCGAGGGACGCCATCTTGGATGATGTCCCTTAAAGGAACCGTCATTCGTCGGGAAGTCGTCGGCCAGGATGGATGTTCCGCGTCGGAGGTCTTGAAGATGGAGCCGCGGATGGATGAAGACTTCTGCCGGATGGAGGACCTCTTCTGCCTTGCTTGGATGAAGACTTCTGCCGGATGGAGGACCACATTGCCCGGATTGGATGAAGAATTCGGCCCGGCTGGGTGAACACGGCTCAAGGTAGGGTGATCTTCAGGGGGTTAGTGTTAGGTTTTTTTAAGGGGGAATTGGGTGGGTTTAGAGTAGGGGTGTGTGGGTGGTGGGTTTTAATGTTGGGGGGGTCTTGTATTTTTTTTTCAGGTTATAGAGCTGTTTACTTTGGGGAAATGCCCCGCAAAAAGCCCTTTTAAGGGCTGGTAAAAGAGCTGATTACTTTGTAATTTAGTTTAGGATAGGGAATTTTATTATTTTGGGGGGCTTTTTTATTTTATTAGGGGGCTTAGATTAGGTGTAATTAGATTAAAATTCTTGTAATATTTTTTTATTTTTTGTAATTTAGTGTTTGTTTGTTTTTGTAATATTGTTTAGTTTATTTAATTGTATTTTATGTTAGATAATTGTAGTTAATTTATTTAATTAATTTATTGATAGTGTAGTGCTAGGTGTATTTGTAACTTAGGTTAGGATTTATTTTACAAGTAATTTTGTAATTATTTTAACTAGGTAGCTATTAAATAGTTATTAACTATTTAATAGCTATTCTACCTAGTTAAAATAAATACAAAGTTGCCTGTAAAATAAATATAAATCCTAAAATAGCTACAATGTAACAATTAGTTATATTGTAGCTATATTAGGGTTTATTTTATAGGTAAGTATTTAGTTTTAAATAGGTATAATGTATTTAATTATAGTAATTGTATTTAGATTTATTTAAATTATATTTAACTTAGGGGCGTGTTAGGGTTAGCGTTAGACTTAGGTTTAGGGGTTAATAACTTTATTATAGTAGCGGCGATGTTGGGGGCAGCAGATTAGGGGTTAATAATATAATGCAGGTGGCGACGATGTTGGGGGCGGCAGATTAGAGGTTAATAAGTGTAAGTTTAGGGGTGTTTAAACTCGGGGTTCATGTTAGGGTGTTAGGTGTAGACTTAAAATTCATTTCCCCATAGGAAACAATGGGGCTGCGTTAAGAGCTGAACGCTGCTTTTTTGCAGGTGTTAGGTTTTTTTTCAGCCGTCTCAGCCCCATTGTAACCTATGGGGAAATCATGCACGAGCACGTTTTAACCAGCTTACCGCTACCGTAAGCAATGCTGGTATTGAGGTGAGATGTGGAGCTAAATTTTGCTCAACGCTCACTTTTCTGAGGCTAACGCAGCCATTCAGAAAACTTGTAATACCAGCGTTGTTTAAAGTAAGCGCTGAAAAAAAAAGGCTCGTTAGCAACGCAAGTTTTTACCGACAAAACTTGTAATCTAGCCGTAACTCTGCTATATGTTAAACTGATGTATGAGTGAGGTGGGAGGTGTATTTATAGGCATTTGAGGTTTGGGAAACTTTACCCCCTCCTGGTAGGAATGGATATCCCATCAGTAACTAGCTCATGGACTTTTGCCCCAATGAAAGAAATTTATCAGTTAAGTTCTTACATAAATTATGTTTTTTGGAACTTGTAATATAAACGCAACCGGACTACTGTTCCACTTTTAATCTAGCTCTAAAATAATAAACAGAAAATAATTTTTTTAAGCAAACTATTAAACAACAACGAGTAAGTCTCATTACTAATTATAATTAAAAGGCAGAAGAAATTAAAGCTATTGTTAAAAAAAATGAAAAAACTCAGACTTAAAAACAATTTTAGCTCTGAGTAGTCTTAAGGCTTTATGATCTCACTGGTAGGGGAAAAAAGTCCTTTAAATGCTATAGACTGAACGTGTCATGCCGATAAAGGAAACAAGACTATAAAAATGGAAATGATTTGCTCATAGACTGATTGGAAATTTTCTCCACATTTAGACTATTTGCAATGGCTATGCTACATATATACCTCCCAACATTTGAGGCTTGCTATCTGTGGTTCAGGAGGCTGAGGGTGCCAACATTTTTGTGGGCAGGGTCATGTAGGGATGAGTGGGGGCACAGATGGGTAGTGGCAAGATCATGCATGTGACTAGAACGCACACGTGTGAAGGAAACTGACAGCTATTATTTAACACAGTCAAAAAAGTGTTGTTTTTTTTTAAATCTACACTACTGTTACACCAGATATGAGTTGCACTGGGGTGACACTGTGCCCTGGCAGGCAGGCACTGAAATGCACACGTGTGAAGGAAACTGACTGCTATTATTTAACACAGTCAAAAAAGTGTTGTTTTTTTTAAATCTACACTACTGTTACACCAGATATGAGTTGCACTGGGGTGACACTGTGCCCTGGCAGGCAGGCCCTGAAACGCACACGTGTGAAGGAAACTGACTGATATTATTTAACACAGTCAAAAAAGTGTTGTTTTTTTTTAAATGTACACTACTGTTACACCAGATATGAGTTGCACTGGTGTGACACTGTGCCCTGGCAGGCACTGAAACGCACGCGTGTGAAGGAAACTGACTGCTATTATTTAACACAGTCAAAAAAGTGTTTTTTTTTTTTTAAATCTACACTACTGTTACACCAGATATGAGTTGCACTGGGGTGACACTGTGCCCTGGCAGGCAGGCACTGAAACACACACATGTGAAGGAAACTGACTGCTATTATTTAACACAGTCAAAAAAGTGTTGTTTTTTTTAAATCTACACTACTGTTACACCAGATATGAGATGCACTGGGGTGACACTGTGCCCTGGCAGGCAGGGCCTGAAGCGCACACGTGTGAAGGAAACTGACTGCTATTATTTAACACAGTCAAAAAAGTGTTTGTTTTTTTAAAATCTACACTACTGTTACACCAGATATGAGTTGCACTGGGGTGACACTGTGCCCTGGCAGGCAGGCACTGAAACGCACACGTGTGAAGGAAACTGACTGCTATTATTTAACACAGTCAAAAATGTTTTTTGTTTTTTTTAAATCTACACTACTGTTACACCAGATATGAGTTGCACTGGGGTGACACTGTGCCCTGGCAGGCAGGCCCTGAAACGCACACGTGTGAAGGAAACTGACTGCTATTATTTAACACAGTCAAAAAAAGTGTTTTTTTTTTTAAATCTACACTACTGTTACACAAGATATGAGTGGTGGCACTGGGCAAGTGGGCATAGCATACGCTGTGAGCCTGACACAGCCTGGCAGGCAGGCAACTGCAATTAGATTACACAGGAAAAAAAAATAAAGCAGACTGATGTTCTAGCCCTAAAAAGGGCTTTTTGGGGTGCTGTCCTTACAGCAGAGATCAGATGAGTCCTTCAAGACTGTAGTGAACACTGAATACACTAGGCCTAGCTATCAATTTTCCCTATTAAATCAGCAGCAGCTACACTGTCCCTCCTCTCACTAAGAATGCAGCTTCCAAATGAGTCTAAAATGGATGCTGTCCAGGAGGTGGGAGGGTCTGGGAGGGAGTGTCTGCCGCTGATTGGCTGTAATGTGTCTTCTGACTGTGAGGTAAAGGGTCAAAGTTTACTCAATGATGAAGAATAGGGGGCAGAATCGAACATCGCATTTGCTATGTTCGCCGGGAACTATTCGCCGGCGAACTATTCGCCGGCGAACTATTCGCGACATCACTATTGGTAAACAATATGTATTAATTGTTGCCAAATAGCTGTCACACACATTACAAAATATATCAAGATCTTGTTCTAAATTGTAAGATGTAGGGGGTTGATGGTTTATTACTAAAACGCTGTGTGAGTAGGGCTGAAATATGCTGCTATAAATTTCGCAACAATGCTTAAATTCACAATTGAATATATTTAATGGATGAAAAATACAGTGAGAATTACCAAACAATCCTAATATAAACGGTTGTTAACTTATTCCATGTTAATATGTCCCAAATTAATTTAAATATGCATGGATTGCTGGTAAAGTTTTATATATCGTCTATAGTGAAATAATAGGTATTTCCCAGTTCCTACATCAATTGCGATCCTCAGCGTGTATATGTAATAAAAGTTATGTTTTAATTGCACTCCCCTCATTCGTTTTGTCAAGTTCCCAAGTCACCCCATTTTTTCTATGCATATATGCAATTTTTGCATTTAAACACCTAACCCTCTGAGTGCTGTTTTTTGTAGTCTTTTTTTGAGGACTAGGTTCTCTTTTCCTATCCTCAATTTTTGTGTATGAATTACACTTATAAACCCCTAATCTGCCGCCCCCAACGTCGCCGCCACTATACTAAAGTTATAAACCCCAAAACCTAACCCTAAGTCTAACCCTAACACCAACTAACTTTAATATAATTAAAATAAATAAAAATAAAAATTACAATTAATACCTAAATAATTCCTATTTAAAACTAAATACTTACCTGTAAAATAAACCCTAAGCTAGCTACAATATAAATAATAGTTATATTGTATCTATCTTAGGTTTTATTTTTATTTCACAGGCAAGTATGTATTTATTTTAACTAGGTAGACTAGTTAGTAAATAGTCATTAACTATTTACTAGCTACCTAGTTAAAATAAATACAAAATTACCTGTAAAATAAAACCTAACCTGAGTTACACTAACACCTAACCTTACACTACAATTAAATACATTACATTAATTAAATACAATTAACTAAATTACAAAAATAAACATTAAATTACATAGAATAAAAAAGAAATGATCAAATATTTAAACTAATTACACCTAATCTAATAGCCCTATCAAAATAAAAAAAGCCCCCCAAAATAAAAAAAACCTAACCTAAACTAAACTGCCAATGACCCTTAAAAGGGCCTTTTGAGGGGCATTTGCCCCAAAGAAATCAACTCTTTTACCAGCCCTTAAAAGGGCCTTTTGCGGGGCATTGCCCCAAAGTAATCAGCTCTTTTACCTGTAAAAAAAGAACAATTGGCTGATGCAATCTGTTCCAATCAGCCAATAGAATGCAAGCTCAATCCTATTGCTGATTGCATCAGCCAATTGGATTTTTTTACCCTTTAATTCCGATTGGCCAATCGGAATTCAAGGGACGCCATCTTGGATGATGTCCCTTAAAGGAACCTTCATTCTTGGAAGAGCCGTGTCGATTGAAGAGATGCTCTGCGCCGGATGTCTTGAAGATGGAGCCGCTCCGTGCTGGATGAATGAAGATAGAAGATTCCATCTGGATGAAGACTTCTGTCCCTTGAATTCCGATTGGATGAAGACTTTGGCCCGCTTGGATGAAGACTTCTGCTGGCTTCTTCAAAAACTGTAATGTGATCTTCGGGGGAGTGTTAAGTTTTTTTTAATGGTTTATTGGTGGGTTTATTTTTAGCTTAGGGTTTGAGTGGAAAAAGAGCTAAATGCCCTTTTTAAGGGCAATGCCCATACAAATGCACTTTTAAATAGGATTTTATTTGGGGGGTTTGGTTGTGTGGGTGGTGGGTTTTACTGTTGGGGGGTTGTTTGTATTATTTTTTACAGGTAAAAGAGTTGATTTCTTTGGGGCAATGCCCCTCAAAAGGCCCTTTTAAGGGTCATTGGCAGTTTAGTTTAGGTTAGGTTTTTTTATTTTGGGGGGGCTTTTTTATTTTGATAGGGCTATTAGATTAGGTGTAATTAGTTTAAATATTTGATCATTTCTTTTTTATTCTATGTAATTTAATGTTTTTTTTGTAATTTAGTTAATTGTATTTAATTAATGTAATTTATTTAATTGTAGTGTAAGGTTAGGTGTTAGTGTAACTCAGGTTAGGTTTTATTTTACAGGTAATTTTGTATTTATTTTAACTAGGTAGCTAGTAAATAGTTAATGACTATTTACTAACTAGTCTACCTAGTTAAAATAAATACATACTTGCCTGTGAAATAAAAATAAAACCTAAGATAGATACAATATAACTATTATTTATATTGTAGCTAGCTTAGGGTTTATTTTACAGGTAAGTATTTAGTTTTAAATAGGAATTATTTAGGTATTAATTGTAATTTTTATTTTTATTTATTTTAATTATATTAAAGTTAGTTGGTGTTAGGGTTAGACTTAGGGTTAGGTTTTGGGGTTTATAACTTTAGTATAGTGGCGGCGACGTTGGGGGCGGCAGATTAGGGGTTAATAAGTGTAATTCATACACAAAAATTGAGGATAGGAAAAGAGAACCTAGTCCTCAAAAAAAGACTACAAAAAACAGCACTCAGAGGGTTAGGTGTTTAAATGCAAAAATTGCATATATGCATAGAAAAATGGGTGACTTGGGAACTTGACAAAACGAATGAGGGGAGTGCAATTAAAACATAACTTTTATTACATATACACGCTGAGGATCGCACTTGATGTAGGAACTGGGAAATACCTATTATTTCACTATAGACGATATATAAAACTTTACCAGCAATCCATGCATATTTAAATTAATTTGGGACATATTAACATGGAATAAGTTAACAACCGTTTATATTAGGGATTGTTTGGTAATTCTCACTGTATTTTTCATCCATTAAATATATTCAATTGTGAATTTAAGCATTGTTGCGAAATTATAGCAGCATATTTCAGCCCTACTCACACAGCGTTTTAGTAATAAACCATCAACCCCCTACATCTTACAATTTAGAACAAGATCTTGATATATTTTGTAATGTGTGTGACAGCTATTTGGCAACAATTAATACATATTGTTTACCAATAGTGATGTCGCGAATAGTTCGCCGGCGAATAGTTCGCCGGCGAATAGTTCCCGGCGAACATAGCATATGCGATGTTCGATTTGCCCCCTATTCTTCATCATTGAGTAAACTTTGACCCTTTACCTCACAGTCAGAAGACACATTACAGCCAATCAGCGCAGACACTCCCTCCCAGACCCTCCCACCTCCTGGACAGCATCCATTTTAGACTCATTTGGAAGCTGCATTCTTAGTGAGAGGAGGGACAGTGTAGCTGCTGCTGATTTAATAGGGAAATTGATAGCTAGGCTAGTGTATTCAGTGTTCACTACAGTCTTGAAGGACTCATCTGATCTCTGCTGTAAGGACAGCACCCCAAAAAGCCCTTTTTAGGGCTAGAACATCAGTCTGCTTTATTTTTTTTTCCTGTGTAATCTAATTGCAGTTGCCTGCCTGCCAGGCTGTGTCAGGCTCACAGCGTATGCTATGCCCACTTGCCCAGTGCCACCACTCATATCTTGTGTAACAGTAGTGTAGATTTAAAAAAAAAACACTTTTTTTGACTGTGTTAAATAATAGCAGTCAGTTTCCTTCACACGTGTGCGTTTCAGGGCCTGCCTGCCAGGGTACAGTGTCACCCCAGTGCAACTCATATCTGGTGTAACAGTAGTGTAGATTTAAAAAAAACAAAAAACATTTTTGACTGTGTTAAATAATAGCAGTCAGTTTCCTTCACACGTGTGCGTTTCAGTGCCTGCCTGCCAGGGCACAGTGTCACCCCAGTGCAACTCATATCTGGTGTAACAGTAGTGTAGATTTTAAAAAAACAAACACTTTTTTGACTGTGTTAAATAATAGCAGTCAGTTTCCTTCACACGTGTGCGCTTCAGGCCCTGCCTGCCAGGGCACAGTGTCACCCCAGTGCATCTCATATCTGGTGTAACAGTAGTGTAGATTTAAAAAAAACAACACTTTTTTGACTGTGTTAAATAATAGCAGTCAGTTTCCTTCACATGTGTGTGTTTCAGTGCCTGCCTGCCAGGGCACAGTGTCACCCCAGTGCAACTCATATCTGGTGTAACAGTAGTGTAGATTTAAAAAAAAAAAAACACTTTTTTGACTGTGTTAAATAATAGCAGTCAGTTTCCTTCACACGCGTGCGTTTCAGTGCCTGCCAGGGCACAGTGTCACACCAGTGCAACTCATATCTGGTGTAACAGTAGTGTACATTTAAAAAAAAACAACACTTTTTTGACTGTGTTAAATAATATCAGTCAGTTTCCTTCACACGTGTGCGTTTCAGGGCCTGCCTGCCAGGGCACAGTGTCACCCCAGTGCAACTCATATCTGGTGTAACAGTAGTGTAGATTTAAAAAAAACAACACTTTTTTGACTGTGTTAAATAATAGCAGTCAGTTTCCTTCACACGTGTGCATTTCAGTGCCTGCCTGCCAGGGCACAGTGTCACCCAGTGCAACTCATATCTGGTGTAACAGTAGTGTAGATTTAAAAAAAACAACACTTTTTTGACTGTGTTAAATAATAGCTGTCAGTTTCCTTCACACGTGTGCGTTCTAGTCACATGCATGATCTTGCCACTACCCATCTGTGCCCCCACTCATCCCTACATGACCCTGCCCACAAAAATGTTGGCCCTCAGCCTCCTGAACCACAGATAGCAAGCCTCAAATGTTGGGAGGTATATATGTAGCATAGCCATTGCAAATAGTCTAAATGTGGAGAAAATTTCCAATCAGTCTATGAGCAAATCATTTCCATTTTTATAGTCTTGTTTCCTTTATCGGCATGACACGTTCAGTCTATAGCATTTAAAGGACTTTTTTCCCTACCAGTGAGATCATAAAGCCTTAAGACTACTCAGAGCTAAAATTGTTTTTAAGTCTGAGTTTTTTCATTTTTTTTAACAATAGCTTTAATTTCTTCTGCCTTTTAATTATAATTAGTAATGAGACTTACTCGTTGTTGTTTAATAGTTTGCTTAAAAAATTATTTTCTGTTTATTATTTTAGAGCTAGATTAAAAGTGGAACAGTAGTCCGGTTGCGTTTATATTACAAGTTCCAAAAAACATAATTTATGTAAGAACTTAACTGATAAATTTCTTTCATTGGGGCAAAAGTCCATGAGCTAGTTACTGATGGGATATCCATTCCTACCAGGAGGGGGTAAAGTTTCCCAAACCTCAAATGCCTATAAATACACCTCCCACCTCACTCATACATCAGTTTAATATAGCAGAGTTACGGCTAGATTACAAGTTTTGTCGGTAAAAACTTGCGTTGCTAACGAGCCTTTTTTTTTCCAGCGCTTACTTTAAACAACGCTGGTATTACAAGTTTTCTGAATGGCTGCGTTAGCCTCAGAAAAGTGAGCGTTGAGCAAAATTTAGCTCCACATCTCACCTCAATACCAGCATTGCTTACGGTAGCGGTAAGCTGGTTAAAACGTGCTCGTGCATGATTTCCCCATAGGTTACAATGGGGCTGAGACGGCTGAAAAAAAACCTAACACCTGCAAAAAAGCAGCGTTCAGCTCTTAACGCAGCCCCATTGTTTCCTATGGGGAAATGAATTTTAAGTCTACACCTAACACCCTAACATGAACCCCGAGTTTAAACACCCCTAAACTTACACTTATTAACCTCTAATCTGCCGCCCCCAACATCGTCGCCACCTGCATTATATTATTAACCCCTAATCTGCTGCCCCCAACATCGCCGCTACTATAATAAAGTTATTAACCCCTAAACCTAAGTCTAACGCTAACCCTAACACGCCCCTAAGTTAAATATAATTTAAATAAATCTAAATACAATTACTATAATTAAATACATTATACCTATTTAAAACTAAATACTTACCTATAAAATAAACCCTAATATAGCTACAATATAACTAATTGTTACATTGTAGCTATTTTAGGATTTATATTTATTTTACAGGCAACTTTGTAATTATTTTAACTAGGTAGAATAGCTATTAAATAGTTAATAACTATTTAATAGCTACCTAGTTAAAATAATTACAAAATTACTTGTAAAATAAATCCTAACCTAAGTTACAAATACACCTAGCACTACACTATCAATAAATTAATTAAATAAATTAACTACAATTATCTAACATAAAATACAATTAAATAAACTAAACAATATTACAAAAACAAACAAACACTAAATTACAAAAAATAAAAAAATATTACAAGAATTTTAATCTAATTACACCTAATCTAAGCCCCCTAATAAAATAAAAAAGCCCCCCAAAATAATAAAATTCCCTATCCTAAACTAAATTACAAAGTAATCAGCTCTTTTACCAGCCCTTAAAAGGGCTTTTTGCGGGGCATTTCCCCAAAGTAAACAGCTCTATAACCTGAAAAAAAAATACAAGACCCCCCCAACATTAAAACCCACCACCCACACACCCCTACTCTAAAACCCACCCAATTCCCCCTTAAAAAAACCTAACACTAACCCCCTGAAGATCACCCTACCTTGAGCCGTGTTCACCCAGCCGGGCCGAATTCTTCATCCAATCCGGGCAATGTGGTCCTCCATCCGGCAGAAGTCTTCATCCAAGCAAGGCAGAAGAGGTCCTCCATCCGGCAGAAGTCTTCATCCATCCGCGGCTCCATCTTCAAGACCTCCGACGCGGAACATCCATCCTGGCCGACGACTTCCCGACGAATGACGGTTCCTTTAAGGGACATCATCCAAGATGGCGTCCCTCGAATTCCGATTGGCTGATAGGATTCTATCAGCCAATCATAATTAAGGTAGGAAAAATCCAATTGGTTGATTTAATTAGCCAATCGAATTGAAGTTCAATCTGATTGGCTGATTGGATCAGCCAATAGAATGCGGGGTCAATTCTATTGGCTGATCCAATCAGCCAGTCGGATTGAACTTCAATCTGATTGGTTGATTAAATCAACCAATCAGATTTTTCCTACCTTAATTCCGATTGGCTGATAGAATCCTATCAGCCAATCGGAATTCAAGGGACGCCATCTTGGAGGACATCATTTAAAGGAACCTTCATTTGTCGTTAGTCCGTCGGCCGAGGAGGATGTTCCGCGTCGGAGGTCTTGAAGATGGAGCCACGGATGGATGAAGACTTCTGCCGGATGGAGGACCTCTTCTGCCCTGCTTGGATGAAGACTTCTGCCGGACGGAGGACCTCTTCTGCCCCGCTTGGATGAAGATTTCTGCCAGATGGAGGACCACATCGCCCGGATTGGATGAAGAATTCGGCCTGGCTGGGTAAACACGGCTCAAGGTAGGGTGATCTTCAGGGGGTTAGTGTTAGTTTTTTTAAGGGGGGATTGGGTGGGTTTTAGAGTAGGGGTGTGTGGGTGGTGGGTTTTAATGTTGGGGGGTCTTGTTTTTTTTTTTTTTACAGGTGAAAGAGCTGATTATTTTGGAGCAATTCCCCGCAAAAAGCCCTTTTAAGGGCTGGTAGAAGAGCTGATTACTTTGTAATTTAGTTTAGGATAGGGAATTTTATTATTTTGGGGGGCTTTATTATTTTATTAGGGGGCTTAGATTATGTGTAATTAGATTAAAATTCTTGTATTTTTTTTATTTTTTTGTAATTTAGTGGGGAGTTTTTTGTAATATAGTTTAGTTTATTTAATTGTATTTTATGTTAGATAATTGTAGTTAATTTATTTAATTAATTTATTGATAGTGTAGTGTTAGATGTATTTGTAACTTAGGTCAGGATTTATTTTACAGGTAATTTTGTAATTATTTTAACTAGGTATCTATTAAATAGTTATTAACTATTTAATAGCTATTCTACCTAGTTAAAATAAATACAAAGTTGCCTGTAAAATAAATATAAATCCTAAAATAGCTACAATGTAACTATTAGTTATATTGTAGCTATATTAGGATTATTTTATAGGTTTTTAATAGGATTGATTTATTTAATTATAGTAATTTTATTTCGTTTTATTTAAATTATATTTAAGTTATTGGGGTGTTAGGGTTAGACTTAGGTTTAGGGGTTAATAACTTTATTATAGCAGCGGCGACGTTGGGGGCGGGAGATTAGCGGTTAATAATTGTAGGTAGGTGGCGGCGATGTTAGGGAGGGCAGATTAGGGGTTAATAAAATGTATTATAGTGTTTGCGAGGGGGAGTGTGGCGGTTTAGGGGTTAATACATTTATTATAGTGGCGGCGATGTCCGGTCGGCAGATTAGGGGTTAAATATTTTTATTATAGTGTTTGCGATGTGGGGGGCCTCGTTTAGTGGTTCATAGGTAGTTTATGGGTGTTAGTGTACTTTGTAGCACTGTAGTTAAGAGCTTTATGTTCGGCGTTAGCCCATAAAACTCTTAACTACTGACTTTTTTATGCGGTAGGAGTCTTGGAGGTAGAGGCTGTACCGCTCACTTCTTCCAAGACTTGTAATACCAGCGTTAGGTAAATCCCATTAAAAAGATAGGATACGCAATTGACATAAGGGGATTTGCGGTATGGAAAAGTCGCAGAAGAAAAGTTAGCGGTACACCTGTACCTGCCATACTCGTAATACCAGCGGGTGTTAAAAAGCAGCGTTAGGACCCCTTAACGCTGCTTTTTAAGGCTAATGCAGAACTCGTAATCTAGGCGTTAGTGAGGTGTATAAAGAGTAAAAGCACAAAAAAGGGGAAACAGAATAAATAATGTGCTTTATAAAAAAAAAATAACCCCAAAAAAATGGGTGGGTCTCGTGGACTCTCTCCACCATTAAAGAAATGAATTTATCAGGTAAGTTCTTACATAAATTATGTTTTTTTTCATATAGGTGACAAGAGTCCACAAGCTAGTTACTGATGGGATATTATAACCAAGATGTGGAAGTCCACGAGTAACTATAGAAGGAGGGATAAAATAAAACCAGCTATTAATTAAATCCAAAAAAATAATTGTTTTCTTAAAAATTCAAAAAACTTAAATCATAGGCACTAGAATTAAACTGAAACAGCTTCCTGAAGAACCTTTCTACAAAAATCTGCTTCCGAGAAGCCAAAAAATAAAATGGTCAAATTTAGTTAATGTACGCAAAGAAGACCAAGTGGCTGCTTTGCAAGATTGATCAACTGAAGCTTCATTCTTGAAAAACCTAAGATGTGGCAATTGAATCTTGTAGAATGAGCTGTTATTCTCTGAGGTGGAGACTCGCCCCACCTAAAAATAAAGCTTTGTGAATCAGAAGTTTTCAACCAAGATGCCAAAGAAATGGCAGAGCCTTTCTGACCTTTTCTGGAACCAGAAAAAAATAACAAATAGACTAGAGGTCTTTCTAAAATCTTTAGTAGCCTTAACATAATATTTCAATGCTCTTACCACATCCAAAGAAGGTAAAGACCTTTCAAGAGTATTCTTAAGATTAGGATACAAGGAAGGAACAATAATTTCTCTATTAATGTTGTTAGAATTCACAACTTTATGCAAAAATTTAAATGAAGTCCGCAAAACAGATTTATCTTGATGGAAAATCAGATAAGGAGACTCGCAAGAGAGAGCAGACAATTTAGAAACTCTTCTAGCAGAAGAGATAGCCAAGAGAAATAACACTTCAAGAAAGTAGTTTAATGTCCAACAATGCATAGGTTCAAAAGGAGAAGCCTGCAAAGTCATTTATACAAAATTTAGACTCCAAAGAGGAGAGGTAGATTTAATAGCAGGTTTGATATGAGTCAAAGCCTATACGAAACAGTGAACATCAGGAAGATTAGAAATCTTTCTGTGAAATAAAACAGAAAGAGCAGAGATTTGTCCTTTCAAAGTATTGGCAGACAAACTTTTATCCAAACCATCCTGAAGAAACTGTAGGATCCTAGGAATTCATAAAAGAATGCCAAGAATAATCATGAGTGGAACACCATGAAATATAGGTTTGCCAAACCTTGTGATATATTTTTCTTGAAACAGGCTTACAAGCCTGTATCATAGTGTTAATCACAGAGTCAGAGAAACCTATATGACGAAGGACTAAGGGGCCGATTTATGAAAGTGCGGACAGATATGATCCGCTGTAGCGATCGTGTCCGTCGCACATCGATAAATGGTGACAGCATACGCTGTATGCATTTATCATTGCACAAGCAGTTCTGGTGAACTGCTTGTGCAATGCCACCCCTGCAGATTTGCCAATCGGCCGCTAGCAGAGGGTGTCAATCAACCCAATCATATGCGATTGGGCGGATTGCTGTCCGGCACCTCAGAGGCGGCGGACGAGTTAAGTAGCAGCGGTCTTAAGACCGCTGCTTCTTAACTCCTGGCTCCGGTGAGCCTGAAGGCTCGCGTGGAAACAGCTGCATCAAGCTCTATTTGGAGCTTGTTGAATCGGGTCCATTTGTGTTCAATTTCCATGCCTTCAAATTTAAAGATTTAAGATCCTAATGGAAAAAAGGGCCTTGAGACAGAAGGTCTGGTCTAAGAGGAAGTGACCAAGTTTGGCAACTAGACATTCGGACAAGGTCCACATACCAGAACCTGTGAGGCCATGCTGGTGCTATCAGAAACACATAAGATTGTTCCATTATGATCTTTGAGATCACTCTTGGAAGAAGAACCAGAGGTGGAAAAATGTAAGCAGGTTGGTAAAACCATGTAACTGCTAGAGCATCCATCAATTCTGCCTGAGGATCCATGGACCTGGAAAGGTATCTGGGAAGTTTCTTGTTTAGATGAGAGGCCATCAGATCTATGTCTGGAAGACCCCACATCTTTACAATTTGATAGAACACATCTGGATGGAGAGACCCTCCCCCGGAAGATAATCCGCTTCCCAATTTTCTACACCTGGTATATGAATTGCAGTGATTAGACAAGAGTTGGATTCCATCCAAGAAAGTATTCGAGATACTTCTTTCATTGCTAGGGGACTGCGAGTCCCGCCTTGATGATTGACATATGCCACTGTTGTGACATTGTCTGTTTGAAACAAATATACAATTCTATCTTTAATAGAGGCTAAGAGCTCTGGAAATAGCACAGAGTTCTAAGATATTGATTGGTAACATCGCTTCTCGAGAATTCCGAAATCCTTGTGCTATCAGAGACCCCCAAACAGCTCCCCAACCTGTGAGACTTGCATCTGTTGTGATCACAGTCCAGGTAGGACGAACAAAGGAGGCCCCTTGAACAAAAAGGAGTTGGTTTAGCCACTAAGTAAAAGAGAATTGAGTGTTGGGATTTAAGTATATCAGTTGTGATATCTGAGTATAATCCCTGCACCATTGGTGCAACATGCAAAGCTGTAGAGATCTCTTATGAAAACGAGCAAAAGGGATCGTGTCCGATGCTGCAATAATGCAACCTAAAACTTCCATGCACATATCCACTGAATGAAATGAAAGAGACTAAAGGTTGTCTTATTAAGACAACATGCTGCCTATTGACATCTGCTGAAGAAATGCACACTACCTCAAGCTAACCCTATTCTCTCTCTTCTGCTTTCAGGTATGTGAATAGAGTCCCTGTCAATCTGCAAACTATTCACTGCACTCTGGTGTTTTCCTCTCCTGTAACTCTCTTTTGGTAAGTGAATAGAGTCCCTGTCAATCTGCAAACTATTCACTGCACTCTGGTGTTTTCCTCTCCTGTAACTCTCTTTTGGTACGTGAATAGAGTCCCTGTCAATCTGCAAACTATTCACTGCACTCTGGTGTATTTCCTCTCCTGTAACCCTCTTTTGGTACGTGAATAGGGTCCCTGTCAATCTGCAAACTATTCACTGCACTCTGGTGTTTTTCCTCTCCTGTAACTCTCTTTTGGTACGTGAATAGAGTCCCTGTCAATCTGCAAACTATTCACTGCACTCTGGTATTTTTCCTCTCCTGTAACTATCTTTTGGTACATGAATAGAGTCCCTGTCAATCTGCAAACTACTCACTGCACTCTGGTGTTTTTCCTCTCCTGTAACTCTCTTTTGGTACGTGAATAGAGTCCCTGTCAATCTGCAAACTATTCACTTGCAATGTGATGTTCAATCCTTATTAATGCTTGCTATTATTCTTAAACTTATAGCTGTCTTATGCCATAGTTTCAACCTCCTCCAAATTTTACTGTCTTTTTACTTAACTTATCTTACCCTGACCAGAATATAACTTTCAAATTGGCCCTTCATCTGTCTTTGATTTATCAATTAAGTAATTTAGTGGACACAACTGACTTCCCTGCCTATATATTGAACATTAGCTTGGGCTGTGCATTGCACTGGGCAGTGTGCATTGCTACAACAACATATGTTCACATTTTTGAAGTGAACATTTTATAAGTGAGGCATTAAGAAAGAATTACACAAGAATTCAACAAGGATTGGGCAAGGGGCAAGACACAAGGCAAGTAATTTTGTAATATTACGGTCTATGTACCTCTATGTTTCCTTATGCAATTGCTGCTGTAATACTGTGTCTTATGTGTTTAATTGGTTCCCACTTTTGAAAATATGCTCAATTTATTCATAATCCTTTTTGCTACCTCTTGTCTCTATAACAAACTACAGTATTCAATTTCTCCCTCTCCACTTGCACTGTTCATTAGCCATCTCTCTTAAACTCACCTTACTTTTATACTCACAAACTTTATCTATTCATAAACACTCTCTCTCCCCCTGCACCTCGTCTCAAAAAAAGTCTCATTACTGCAAATCTGTATCTCATCTCATGTCACTTTCCCTCTTGCTTTTACTAACTGCGGGTGAATCTCCCCTAATCCTGGTCCCAAACAACTGCCTTGCCGTGCACATCCATGTGTACCATCCCATAGACTCAGAAAACAAAACTCTACCAACCTTACTCACATTCCTCTTGCATCTAAAGCACTACCCCTTTCACTTGTGCACTCTGGAACTCTCACTCTGTTTGCAACAAGCTCACTTCTATACATGACCTCTTTATCTCCCACTCCCTTAACCTTCTGGCCCTTACAGAAACCTGGCTTTCTCCCCTAGACACAGCATCCACTGCTGCTCTGTCACATGAGGGTCTCCACTTCAGCCACACTCCTAGGTCTGGTAATAGACAAGGAGGTGGTGTTGGTATTTTACTTTCCTCTAGTTGCAACTTTCAACAAATACAACCCATCTCTTCCCTCACATTTTCCTCATTCAAAACCCACATGATTTGCTTATTCTCTCTCCTCTCTATACGTGTTGCAATCATATATTGACCCCTTGGCTCCTCAACTCAATTTCTAGATCACTTGGCTGCCTGACTACCTTATTTACTTTCCTCAGACACCCCTGCCCTCATTCTTGGTGACTTCAACATCCCACTGCCTCCTCTGCAGAACAGGTTCTGCAACTCACTTCCTCTTTTGGTTTGTCACAATGGACTGATTCTTCCACTCACAAAGACGGTCACTCCCTTGACCTGATCTTTAGCTATCAATGCACTATCTTAAACTTCACAAACTCCCTTTTCCTCTTTCTGACCACCATCTCCTCACTGGCAACATATAATCCCTCCTACAACTCTCCCTCCTCCTACTCCTCACACCAAACTTCACAGAAGCATTATATCACTAGATCAGCAACAGCTTGCTAATTCCCTCAAACCTCTCCTCTAATCCTTCTCCTCCTTTTCCTGCCCTGATCAATCTATCTGCCACTATAACTCCACCCTTACATCCGTCCTTGAGAATCTGGCACCTCTTACCATAGCTCAGAAATCACACACTCATTCTCAGCCCTGACATACTCCTCTGACACGGTACCTATGCAGATGTTCCCGTACTGCTGAGCGGCATGGAGAAAATCTCGGAGTTCAGCTGATTTTCTTCATTACAGATTCATCTTGAACTCCTACTATTCTGCCCTTAATCTCTATAAGCAACATTACTTCTCTACTCTTATCTCTAATCTTTCTTCAAACCCAAAACGTCTATTCTCCACTTTCAATACTCTTATCTGCCCATTCCCACCTCCTAATACAACTTCTCTGTCAGCTCAAGACTTTGCTAGCCATTTCAATAACAAAATTGACTCCATCAGAAACGAAATCAGCTCTCAACATAATTCCATTCTATCATCCCCTCAAACGCTCGCAACCATCCATAAACCACATAGCCATAAACTTAGCTCTTTCTCCCCGTTACTGAGGAAGAAGTTTCGGCACTTATACTGTGCTCTCACCTCACTACCTGTCCCCTTGACCCTATCCCATCACAGCTACTTCCCTCCCTCTCTACTACCCTTAATTCTATACTTACACGCATTTTCAACCTCTCCCTCAGCACCGGTATATTTCCCTCATCTATGAAACATGCACTGGTCATACCTGTCCTCAAAAAAAACTTCCCTTGATCCACCTACCCATCCAACTACCCCCCTTATTTCCCTACTCCCTCTTGCCTCAAAGCTTCTCGAAAAACTAGTATATGCACGTCTATCCCATTTCCTTACATTAAACTCCCTCCTTGACCAACTGCAATCTGGATTTCATCCCATTACTCCACAGAGACAGCAATCATTATGGTTACCAATTACCTAATTATGTCAAAATCAAAAGGCCACTTCTCTCTGCTTATCCTCCTTGATCTGTCCGCAGCCTTTGATACTGTTGACCACCCTATTTTGCTCCAAACCCTCCAATCCTTCGGCATCTGTGACAGCCCTCTCGTGGTTCTCTTCCTACTGTCAAACCGTACCTTTAGTGTAGCCTTCTCTGAGGCCTCCTCTGTCCCTTCACCACTTTCTGTCAGGGTACCGCAAGGCTCTGTCCTCGGTCCCTTCTCTTCTCAATCTACACGTCATCATTAGGTTCCCTAATAACGACCCACAGTTTCCAATATCATTTGTATGCCGACGTCACCCAAATCTACTTCTCTGCACCAGACCTATCTCCTTCCTTGCTAACCGGTGTCACTAACTGTCTTGCTCACATCTCTTCCTGGATGTCCTTTCACTACATCAAACTAAATCTCTCCAAAACTGAGCTCCTTATTTTCCCCCTTCTTCCAAAATCTCCACCCCCAATCTCTCTATAACTGTTGACAACTCCATCATTACCCTTACCCCACATGCCCAATGTCTCTGGGTCACATTTGACTCAGATCTTTCTTTCACTCCTCACATTCAATTCTTGGCTAAAGCCTGCAGCTTCCACCTTAAAAGCATCTCTAAAATTAGACATTTCCTTACACAAGATACAATTAAGATTTGAATCCACTCTCTCATCCTTTCCCGCCTCGATTATTGCAACTCTGTCCTCTCTGGTCTCCCAGCTGCCGCCTAGCTCCTTTACAATACATTATGAATGCCTCTGCCAGGCTCATCTTCCTTACACGTTGCTGTTCATCTCTCTGCACCTCTCTGCCAATCCCTTCACTGGCTTCCTCTTGCCTCCAGGATTAAACACAACATTATCACTCTGACATACAAAGCCCTCAACTGCCTCAACTGCACTGCTCCCCCCTATATCTCATACCTTTCCCCTTCACTCTGCTCATGACCTCCTACTCTCCTCCTCTCTTGTTACCTCATTACACTCCTGTTTACAGGACTTCTCTAGACTGGCTCCCATCTTGTGGAACTCTCTGCCTTGCTCCACAAGACTCTCCCCTAGTTTTGAAAGCTTCAAGCGCTCCCTAAAGACTCCACTGTTCAGGGATGCATTCTTAATAGCTGACTACAACAGTGTGACTCTTGGCAGGGCCCTCTACCCATTTGATCCCTATAATTGTTTTTTTGTACTCTGCCTTTGTTTATAGCGCTGCAGAATCTGTTGGCACTCTACAAATAACCCATAATAATAATAATAATAAAGGTTGCGACAAGCTGAAACCAGTCTCAAACATCTCTTTTCTGTTAGGGATAGAGTCTTGGACACTGAATCTATCTGGAAACCTAAAAAGGGGACCTTTGTCTGAGGAATCAAGAAACTCTTTGGTAAGTTGATCCTCCAACCATGTCTTTAACCCCTTAACGACCAAGAACGTACGCCACATGTCCTCAAAAAAAATACAGTTAATGACCGAGGACGTGTGGCGTACGTCCTTGGTCTGGAAAGCAGCTGGAAGCGATCCTGCTCGCTTCCAGCTGCTTTCCGGTTATTGCAGTGATGCCTCGATATCGAGGCATCCTGCAATAACCCCCCTTGGCCATCCGATGCAGAGAGAGCCACTCTGTGGCCCTCTCTGCACCGGACATCGGTGGCCGGTATAGTTGGTTGGAGCAAGTCTGGGAGGCGGGTGGGCGGCCATCGATGTGCCGAATGAAGTGGAGGGGGCGGGATTGGGGGTGGGACAGACGGGAGCTCGCACTGGAGCGCGCGCGTGCACGGGGGGGGGGGGCGGGCGCGTGCACGGGGCGGGAGCGGGAGGGAACCGCTACACTGCAGAAAAATAAAGGTCAATAAAAGTAAAAAAACAAACATTTAAAAAATAAATAAATAATCTAAGGGATCTGGAAGGGGTGGGGGTTGATCTGGGGGGGAAGCTACACTACAGAAAAGGGCAATTAAATAAAAAAAAAACACTTTTTTTTACTAAACTGGGTACTGGCAGACAGCTGCCAGTACCCAAGATGGCGCCCATTAAGGCCGAGGCGGAGGGTTAGAGATCTGTGAGGTTGGGGGCTAAGGAGGGGTTCCTACACAGTATCATATGTAAATATGCTAAGAAAAAAAACAAACAAAAAACAAATATAGCTTTTATTTTAGTACTGGCAAAGTTTCTGCCAGTACTTAAGATGGCGGGGACAATTGTGGGGTGGGGGAGGGAAGAGAGCTGTTTGGGAGGGATCAGGGGGTCTGATGTTTCAGGTGGAAGGCTGAGCTCTACACTAAAGCTAAAATTAACCCTGCAAGCTCCCTACAAGCTACATAATTAACCCCATCACTGCTAGTCATAATACACGTGTGATGCGCAGCCGGCATTTGGCGGCCTTCTAATTACCAAAAAGCAACGCCAAAGTCATATATGTCTGCTATTTCTGAACAAAGGGGATCCCAGAGAAGCATTTACAACCATTTGTGCCATAATTGCACAAGCTGTTTGTAAATAATTTCAGTGAGAAACCTAAAATTTGTGAAAAAGTTTGTGAAATAGGGAACGTTTTTTTTTTTTTTATCGCATTTGGCGGTGAAATGGTGGCATGAAATATACCAAAATGGGCCTAGATCAATACTTTGGGTTGTCTACTACACTACACTAAAGCTAAAATTAACCTACAAGCTCCCTACAAGCTACATAATTAACCCCTTCACTGCTGGGGTGGGGGAGGGAAGAGAGCTGTTTGGGAGGGATCAGGGGGTCTGATGTTTCAGGTGGGAGGCTGAGCTCTACACTAAAGCTAAAATTAACCCTGCAAGCTCCCTACAAGCTACATAATTAACCCCATCACTGCTGGGCATAATACACGTGTGATGCGCAGTGGCATTTAGCGGCCTTCTAATTACCAAAAAGCAATGCCAAAGCCATATATGTCTGCTATTTCTGAACAAAGGGGATCCCAGAGAAGCATTTAAAACCATTTGCGCCATAATTGCACAAGCTGTTTGTAAATGATTTCAGTGAAAAACCTAAAATTGTGAAAAATTTAACGTTTTTTTTAATTTGATCGCATTTGGCGGTTAAATGGTGACATGAAATATACCAAAATTGGCCTAGATCAATACTTGGGGTTGTGTACTACACTACACTAAAGCTAAAATTACCTCTAAAAGCTCCCTACATGCTCCCTAATTAACCCCTTCACTACTGGGCATAATACACGTGTAGTGCGCAGTGGCATTTAGCAGCATTCTAATTGCTAAAAGCAATGCCAAAGCCATATATGTCTGCTATTTCTGAACAAAGGGAAGAGAAGAATTTACAACCATTTAAGTCATAATTGCACAAGCTGTTTGTAAATAATTTCAGTGAGAAACCAAAAGTTTGTGAAAAAAATAGTGAAAAAGTGAATGATTTTTTGTATTTAATCGCATTTGGCGGAAAAATGATGGCATGAAATATACCAAAATGGGCCTAGATCAATACTTTGGGATGTCTACTAAAAAAAATATACACCTGTCAATGGATATTCAGAGATTCCTGAAAGATATTAGTGTTCTAATGTAACTAGCGCTAATTTTGAAAAATAATGGTTTGGAAATAGCAAAGTGCTACTTATATTTATGGCCCTATAACTTACAAAAAAAGCAAAGAAGATGTAAACATTGGGTATTTCTAAACTCAGGACAAAATTTAGAAACTATTTAGCATGGGTGTTTTTTTGGTGGTTGTAGATGTGTAACAGATTTTGGGGGTCAAAGTTAGAAAAAGTGTGTTTTTTTTCCATTTTTTCCTCATATTATATAATTTTTTTTATAGTAAATGATAAGATATGATGAAAATAATGGTATCTTTAGAAAGTCCATTTAATGGCGAGAAAAACAGTATATAATATATGTGGGTACAGTAAATGAGTAAGAGGAAAATTACAGATAAACACAAACACAGCAGAAATGTAAAAATAGCCTTGGTCCCAAACGGACAGAAAATGGAAAAGTGCTGTGGTCATTAAGGGGTTAAAGAAACAAGAGAAGTTGTTTTGTGTGAGATTCTGCTAAATGAAAAGATTGAGCTAGTACCAAGATATTGTCAAAATAAGGAAATACTGCAATGCCCTGCTCTCTGATTACAGATAGAAGGGCACCTAGAACTTTTGAGAATATTCTTGGTGCTGTTGCAAGGCCAAAAGAAAGAGCGACACATTGGTAATGCTTGTTTAGAAAAGAGAATCTCAGAAATCAATAGTGATTTGAATGAATCGGAATGTGTGAGTCATGAAAGTTATTGGGGACATGAAGTGACCTTGCTGAACAAAAGGCAGAATAGTCCTTATAGTCACCATATTGAAAGTTGGGACTCTTACAAATAATTTAAAGTTTTCAGATCCAAAATTGGTCTGAAAGAATTTTCCATCTTTGATACAAAGAATATATTTGAATAAAAACCCAATCCTTGTTCCTGCTGTGGAACTGTTACAATTACCCCTGAAAGTTCTAGATCTGAAACACATTTCAGAAAGGCTTGAGCTTTTTGGTACATGAATAAGAAAGAATCTTCCCAAGGGAGGTCTTATTCTGAATCCTATTTGATACCCATGAGAAATTCAATTCTGAATCCACTGATTTTGGATAGAGTTTGTCTAAACTCTTTGAAATAGCTTAAGTCTGTCCCCTACCAGAAGAACTGGCTTGAGGGCCGCACTTTAATGTAGGTTTAGTGGCAGGTTTTGGTTTCTTATAAGGCTTGGATTTATTCCAATTGGTCTCCAATTAGATCCAGAGGCCTTAGGGGAAGAAGTGGTTTTCTGTTCTCTATTCTGGCAAAAAGAGTGAAAATGATTGGGAGCTTTAAATGTACCCTTAGATTTCTTGTCTTGAGGCAAAACTCCCTTACCCCCAGTAACAGTGGCAATAATAGAATCCAGTTGTGAACCAAAATATTTTTACCTTGAAAAGTGAGAGATAATAATCTAGTTTTAGATGCCATGTCAGCATTCCAAGAGATAAGCCAAAAGGCTCTTCTAGTTAGAATGGCTAAAGACATGGATTTGACATTGATCTTCATAACATAAAATATAGCATCACAAATAAAATGATTTGCATGTTGAAGTAAAACAATAATGTTAGATAATTCAGAATCTGAAGACAACTGCTGTGCTAAACTGTCCAACCAAAAAGTAAAATCAGCAGCAACATAAGCCATAGGGATAACAGGTCTAAGAATATAGTCAGTATGTAAATATGCTCTTCTTAGATAAGATTCAAGCTTCCTATCTACAGGATCCTTAAAAGAAGTACTGTCTTCCATATGAAAATTATTAAAAATAAAATTAGAGGCGCCCTCAAATACTAGCAATAATCCGCCAGTATTAATGTGCAATGTGCTGCAAAACTGTCATAGAAAAGTTGTTAATATTGACAATAATACAACAAGAACAGTAATGATAACCTACAAATAGATGTATAACTTGTTCGGTTAAGAGTATCTAAGTATGATGTAGTTTGCTATAATGAATAAACTATCTCTCTAACAATGTATAATAAGATAGTCCACACTCTCAGAGGTGTTTGTATTCTCCAGGCAGCAATCTCATTCCAGAAAGGTGTTGGCAATCACAGGTTCTGTTCAAAAAGAGAAGAGAGAGAAGAGGCGCCAAATGGTGTGTATCGTTTTGAATTCAGTAGGCCTTGCCCCCAAATAAAAACTACTTACAAAATTTCCAGCACTTGAGAAGTGCCACAAATGCCTTCTGAACTGTTAGCAGCCGTCCAGCTAGCTGAAATGTATCAGAACTGCTTCTATACTGTGCTGTTCAAGACAAAAAAACACAAAAGTGCCACAATAGTGTGTATCAGTGTGATCATTTGATGTAGCGCAACAAATGTAATATACTCACAAGATGTAGGGCACTTGAGAAGTGCCACAAAAGCCTCCTGGACACTTGTCAGCTGTCCAGCTCACTGATAGCATCGATATCCCCTTGGTTCACTTGTTCAGCTCACAAACGGGCTCCAATGCAGCACACTTGGATCTCCCTGCAGCTCAATGTTCAGATGCGTGCAAGTATGGCTACCAATGTTGGATGTGCAAAATTGCTAAAAATTGCCGTGCTACTTGTACTCTCATGTATCTGACAGATCGCATACGCCGTATACGGCGTATGCGATCTGTCAGATACATGAGAGTACAAGTAGCACGGCAATTTTTAGCAATTTTGCACATCCAACATTGGTAGCCATACTTGCACGCATCTGAACATTGAGCTGCAGGGAGATCCAAGTGTGCTGCATTGGAGCCCGTTTGTGAGCTGAACAAGTGAACCAAGGGGATATCGATGCTATCAGTGAGCTGGACAGCTGACAAGTGTCCAGGAGGCTTTTGTGGCACTTCTCAAGTGCCCTACATCTTGTGAGTATATTACATTTGTTGCGCTACATCAAATGATCACACTGATACACACTATTGTGGCACTTTTGTGTTTTTTGTCTTGAACAGCACAGTATAGAAGCAGTTCTGATACATTTCAGCTAGCTGGACGGCTGCTAACAGTTCAGAAGGCATTTGTGGCACTTCTCAAGTGCTGGAAATTTTGTAAGTAGTTTTTATTTGGGGGCAAGGCCTACTGAATTCAAAACGATACACACCATTTGGCGCCTCTTCTCTCTCTTCTCTTTTTGAACAGAACCTGTGATTGCCAACACCTTTCTGGAATGAGATTGCTGCCTGGAGAATACAAACACCTCTGAGAGTGTGGACTATCTTATTATACATTGTTAGAGAGATAGTTTATTCATTATAGCAAACTACATCATACTTAGATACTCTTAACCGAACAAGTTATACATCTATTTGTAGGTTATCATTACTGTTCTTGTTGTATTATTGTCAATATTAACAACTTTTCTATGACAGTTTTGCAGCACATTGCACATTAATACTGGCGGATTATTGCTAGTATTTGAGGGCGCCTCTAATTTTATTTTTAATAATTTTCATATGGAAGACAGTACTTCTTTTAAGGATCCTGTAGATAGGAAGCTTGAATCTTATCTAAGAAGAGCATATTTACATACTGACTATATTCTTAGACCTGTTATCCCTATGGCTTATGTTGCTGCTGATTTTACTTTTTGGTTGGACAGTTTAGCACAGCAGTTGTCTTCAGATTCTGAATTATCTAACATTATTGTTTTACTTCAACATGCAAATCATTTTATTTGTGATGCTATATTTTATGTTATGAAGATCAATGTCAAATCCATGTCTTTAGCCATTCTAACTAGAAGAGCCTTTTGGCTTATCTCTTGGAATGCTGACATGGCATCTAAAACTAGATTATTATCTCTCACTTTTCAAGGTAAAAATATTTTTGGTTCACAACTGGATTCTATTATTGCCACTGTTACTGGGGGTAAGGGAGTTTTGCCTCAAGACAAGAAATCTAAGGGTACATTTAAAGCTCCCAATCATTTTCACTCTTTTTGCCAGAATAGAGAACAGAAAACCACTTCTTCCCCTAAGGCCTCTGGATCTAATTGGAGACCAATTGGAATAAATCCAAGCCTTATAAGAAACCAAAACCTGCCACTAAACCTACATTAAAGTGCGGCCCTCAAGCCAGTTCTTCTGGTAGGGGACAGACTTAAGCTATTTCAAAGAGTTTAGACAAACTCTATCCAAAATCAGTGGATTCAGAATTGAATTTCTCATGGGTATCAAATAGGATTCAGAATAAGACCTCCCTTGGGAAGATTCTTTCTTATTCATGTACCAAAAAGCTCAAGCCTTTCTGAAATGTGTTTCAGATCTAGAACTTTCAGGGGTAATTGTAACAGTTCCACAGCAGGAACAAGGATTGGGTTTTTATTCAAATATATTCTTTGTATCAAAGATGGAAAATTCTTTCAGACCAATTTTGGATCTGAAAACTTTAAATTATTTTGTAAGAGTCCCAACTTTCAATATGGTGACTATAAGGACTATTCTGCCTTTTGTTCAGCAAGGTCACTTCATGTCCCCAATAGACTTTCATGACTCACACATTCCGATTCATTCAAATCACTATTGATTTCTGAGATTCTCTTTTCTAAACAAGCATTACCAATGTGTCGCTCTTTCTTTTGGCCTTGCAACAGCACCAAGAATATTCTCAAAAGTTCTAGGTGCCCTTCTATCTGTAATCAGAGAGCAGGGCATTGCAGTATTTCCTTATTTTGACAATATCTTGGTACTAGCTCAATCTTTTCATTTAGCAGAATCTCACACAAAACAACTTCTCTTGTTTCTTTAACCCCTTAATGACCACAGCACTTTTCCATTTTCTGTCCGTTTGGGACCAAGGCTATTTTTACATTTCTGCTGTGTTTGTGTTTATCTGTAATTTTCCTCTTACTCATTTACTGTACCCACATATATTATATACTGTTTTTCTCGCCATTAAATGGACTTTCTAAAGATACCATTATTTTCATCATATCTTATCATTTACTATAAAAAAAATTATATAATATGAGGAAAAAATGGAAAAAAAAACACACTTTTTCTAACTTTGACCCCCAAAATCTGTTACACATCTACAACCACCAAAAAAACACCCATGCTAAATAGTTTCTAAATTTTGTCCTGAGTTTAGAAATACCCAATGTTTACATCTTCTTTGCTTTTTTTGTAAGTTATAGGGCCATAAATATAAGTAGCACTTTGCTATTTCCAAACCATTATTTTTCAAAATTAGCGCTAGTTACATTAGAACACTAATATCTTTCAGGAATCTCTGAATATCCATTGACAGGTGTATATTTTTTTTTAGTAGACATCCCAAAGTATTGATCTAGGCCCATTTTGGTATATTTCATGCCATCATTTTTCCGCCAAATGCGATTAAATACAAAAAATCATTCACTTTTTCACTATTTTTTTCACAAACTTTTGGTTTCTCACTGAAATTATTTACAAACAGCTTGTGCAATTATGACTTAAATGGTTGTAAATTCTTCTCTTCCCTTTGTTCAGAAATAGCAGACATATATGGCTTTGGCATTGCTTTTTAGCAATTAGAATGCTGCTAAATGCCACTGCGCACTACACGTGTATTATGCCCAGTAGTGAAGGGGTTAATTAGGGAGCATGTAGGGAGCTTTTAGAGGTAATTTTAGCTTTAGTGTAGTGTAGTACACAACCCCAAGTATTGATCTAGGCCAATTTTGGTATATTTCATGTCACCATTTAACCGCCAAATGCGATCAAATTAAAAAAAAACGTTAAATTTTTCACAATTTTAGGTTTTTCACTGAAATCATTTACAAACAGCTTGTGCAATTATGGCGCAAATGGTTTTAAATGCTTCTCTGGGATCCCCTTTGTTCAGAAATAGCAGACATATATGGCTTTGGCATTGCTTTTTGGTAATTAGAAGGCCGCTAAATGCCACTGCGCATCACACGTGTATTATGCCCAGCAGTGATGGGGTTAATTATGTAGCTTGTAGGGAGCTTGCAGGGTTAATTTTAGCTTTAGTGTAGAGCTCAGCCTCCCACCTGAAACATCAGACCCCCTGATCCCTCCCAAACAGCTCTCTTCCCTCCCCCACCCCAGCAGTGAAGGGGTTAATTATGTAGCTTGTAGGGAGCTTGTAGGGTTAATTTTAGCTTTAGTGTAGTGTAGTAGACAACCCAAAGTATTGATCTAGGCCCATTTTGGTATATTTCATGCCACCATTTCACCGCCAAATGCGATAAAAAAAAAAAAAACGTTCCCTATTTCACAAACTTTTTCACAAATTTTAGGTTTCTCACTGAAATTATTTACAAACAGCTTGTGCAATTATGGCACAAATGGTTGTAAATGCTTCTCTGGGATCCCCTTTGTTCAGAAATAGCAGACATATATGACTTTGGCGTTGCTTTTTGGTAATTAGAAGGCCGCCAAATGCCGGCTGCGCATCACACGTGTATTATGACTAGCAGTGATGGGGTTAATTATGTAGCTTGTAGGGAGCTTGCAGGGTTAATTTTAGCTTTAGTGTAGAGCTCAGCCTTCCACCTGAAACATCAGACCCCCTGATCCCTCCCAAACAGCTCTCTTCCCTCCCCCACCCCACAATTGTCCCCGCCATCTTAAGTACTGGCAGAAACTTTGCCAGTACTAAAATAAAAGCTATATTTGTTTTTTGTTTGTTTTTTTTCTTAGCATATTTACATATGATACTGTGTAGGAACCCCTCCTTAGCCCCCAACCTCACAGATCTCTAACCCTCCGCCTCGGCCTTAATGGGCGCCAACTTGGGTACTGGCAGCTGTCTGCCAGTACCCAGTTTAGTAAAAAAAAGTGTTTTTTTTTTATTTAATTGCCCTTTTCTGTAGTGTAGCTTCCCCCCCAGATCAACCCCCACCCCTTCCAGATCCCTTAGATTATTTATTTATTTTTTTAAATGTTTGTTTTTTTACTTTTATTGACCTTTATTTTTCTGCAGTGTAGCGGTTCCCTCCCGCTCCCGCCCCGTGCACGCGCCCGCCCGCCACCCCCCCGTGCACGCGCGCGCTCCAGTGCGAGCTCCCGTCTGTCCCACCCCCAATCCCGCCCCCTCCACTTCATTCGGCACATCGATGGCCGCCCACCCGCCTCCCAGACTTGCTCCAACCAACTATACCGGCCACCGATGTCCGGTGCAGAGAGGGCCACAGAGTGGCTCTCTCTGCATCGGATGGCCAAGGGGGGTTATTGCAGGATGCCTCGATATCGAGGCATCACTGCAATAACCGGAAAGCAGCTGGAAGCGAGCAGGATCGCTTCCAGCTGCTTTCCAGACCAAGGACGTACGCCACACGTCCTCGGTCATTAACTGTATTTTTTTTGAGGACATGTGGCGTACGTTCTTGGTCGTTAAGGGGTTAAAGACATGGTTGGAGGATCAACTTACCAAAGAGTTTCTTGATTCCTCAGACAAAGGTCCCCTTTTTAGGTTTCCAGATAGATTCAGTGTCCAAGACTCTATCCCTAACAGAAAAGAGATGTTTGAGACTGGTTTCAGCTTGTCGCAACCTTTATTATTATTATTATTATGGGTTATTTGTAGAGTGCCAACAGATTCTGCAGCGCTATAAACAAAGGCAGAGTACAAAAAAACAATTATAGGGATCAAATGGGTAGAGGGCCCTGCCAAGAGTCACACTGTTGTAGTCAGCTATTAAGAATGCATCCCTGAACAGTGGAGTCTTTAGGGAGCGCTTGAAGCTTTCAAAACTAGGGGAGAGTCTTGTGGAGCAAGGCAGAGAGTTCCACAAGATGGGAGCCAGTCTAGAGAAGTCCTGTAAACAGGAGTGTAATGAGGTAACAAGAGAGGAGGAGAGTAGGAGGTCATGAGCAGAGTGAAGGGGAAAGGTATGAGATATAGGGGGGAGCAGTGCAGTTGAGGCAGTTGAGGGCTTTGTATGTCAGAGTGATAATGTTGTGTTTAATCCTGGAGGCAAGAGGAAGCCAGTGAAGGGATTGGCAGAGAGGTGCAGAGAGATGAACAGCAACGTGTAAGGAAGATGAGCCTGGCAGAGGCATTCATAATGTATTGTAAAGGAGCTAGGCGGCAGCTGGGGAGACCAGAGAGGACAGAGTTGCAATAATCGAGGCGGGAAAGGATGAGAGAGTGGATTCAAATCTTAATTGTATCTTGTGTAAGGAAATGTCTAATTTTAGAGATGCTTTTAAGGTGGAAGCTGCAGGCTTTAGCCAAGAATTGAATGCGAGGAGTGAAAGAAAGATCTGAGTCAAATGTGACCCAGAGACATTGGGCATGTGGGGTAAGGGTAATGATGGAGTTGTCAACAGTTATAGAGAGATTGGGGGTGGAGATTTTGGAAGAAGGGGGAAAATAAGGAGCTCAGTTTTGGAGAGATTTAGTTTGATGTAGTGAAAGGACATCCAGGAAGAGATGTGAGCAAGACAGTTAGTGACACCGGTTAGCAAGGAAGGAGATAGGTCTGGTGCAGAGAAGTAGATTTGGGTGACGTCGGCATACAAATGATATTGGAAACTGTGGGTCGTTATTAGGGAACCTAATGATGACGTGTAGATTGAGAAGAGAAGGGGACCGAGGACAGAGCCTTGCGGTACCCTGACAGAAAGTGGTGAAGGGACAGAGGAGGCCTCAGAGAAGGCTACACTAAAGGTACGGTTTGACAGGTAGGAAGAGAACCACGAGAGGGCTGTCACAGATGCCGAAGGATTGGAGGGTTTGGAGCAAAATAGGGTGGTCAACAGTATCAAAGGCTGCGGACAGATCAAGGAGGATAAGCAGAGAGAAGTGGCCTTTTGATTTTGACATAATTAGGTAATTGGTAACCATAATGATTGCTGTCTCTGTGGAGTAATGGGGATGAAATCCAGATTGCAGTTGGTCAAGGAGGGAGTTTAATGTAAGGAAATGGGATAGACGTGCATATACTAGTTTTTCGAGAAGCTTTGAGGCAAGAGGGAGTAGGGAAATAAGGGGGGTAGTTGGATGGGTAGGTGGATCAAGGGAAGTTTTTTTGAGGACAGGTATGACCAGTGCATGTTTCATAGATGAGGGAAATATACCGGTGCTGAGGGAGAGGTTGAAAATGCGTGTAAGTATAGAATTAAGGGTAGTAGAGAGGGAGGGAAGTAGCTGTGATGGGATAGGGTCAAGGGGACAGGTAGTGAGGTGAGAGCACAGTATAAGTGCCGAAACTTCTTCCTCAGTAACGGGGGAGAAAGAGCTAAGTTTATGGCTATGTGGTTTATGGATGGTTGCGAGCGTTTGAGGGGATGATAGAATGGAATTATGTTGAGAGCTGATTTCGTTTCTGATGGAGTCAATTTTGTTATTGAAATGGCTAGCAAAGTCTTGAGCTGACAGAGAAGTTGTATTAGGAGGTGGGAATGGGCAGATAAGAGTATTGAAAGTGGAGAATAGACGTTTTGGGTTTGAAGAAAGATTAGAGATAAGAGTAGAGAAGTAATGTTGCTTATAGAGATTAAGGGCAGAATAGTAGGAGTTCAAGATGAATCTGTAATGAAGAAAATCAGCTGAACTCCGAGATTTTCTCCAGTGCCGCTCAGCAGTACGGGAACATCTGCATAGGTACCGTGTCAGAGGAGTATGTCAGGGCTGAGAATGAGTGTGTGATTTCTGAGCTATGGTAAGAGGTGCCAGATTCTCAAGGACGGATGTAAGGGTGGAGTTATAGTGGCAGATAGATTGATCAGGGCAGGAAAAGGAGGAGAAGGATTAGAGGAGAGGTTTGAGGGAATTAGCAAGCTGTTGCTGATCTAGTGATATAATGCTTCTGTGAAGTTTGGTGTGAGGAGTAGGAGGAGGGAGAGTTGTAGGAGGGATTATATGTTGCCAGTGAGGAGATGGTGGTCAGAAAGAGGAAAAGGGGAGTTTGTGAAGTTTAAGATAGTGCATTGATAGCTAAAGATCAGGTCAAGGGAGTGACCGTCTTTGTGAGTGGAAGAATCAGTCCATTGTGACAAACCAAAAGAGGAAGTGAGTTGCAGAACCTGTTCTGCAGAGGAGGCAGTGGGATGTTGAAGTCACCAAGAATGAGGGCAGGGGTGTCTGAGGAAAGTAAATAAGGTAGTCAGGCAGCCAAGTGATCTAGAAATTGAGTTGAGGAGCCAAGGGGTCAATATATGATTGCAACACGTATAGAGAGGAGAGAGAATAAGCAAATCATGTGGGTTTTGAATGAGGAAAATGTGAGGGAAGAGATGGGTTGTATTTGTTGAAAGTTGCAACTAGAGGAAAGTAAAATACCAACACCACCTCCTTGTCTATTACCAGACCTAGGAGTGTGGCTGAAGTGGAGACCCTCATGTGACAGAGCAGCAGTGGATGCTGTGTCTAGGGGAGAAAGCCAGGTTTCTGTAAGGGCCAGAAGGTTAAGGGAGTGGGAGATAAAGAGGTCATGTATAGAAGTGAGCTTGTTGCAAACAGAGTGAGAGTTCCAGAGTGCACAAGTGAAAGGGGTAGTGGCTTTAGATGCAAGAGGAATGTGAGTAAGGTTGGTAGAGTTTTGTTTTCTGAGTCTATGGGATGGTACACATGGATGTGCACGGCAAGGCAGTTGTTTGGGACCAGGATTAGGGGAGATTCACCCGCAGTTAGTAAAAGCAAGAGGGAAAGTGACATGAGATGAGATACAGATTTGCAGTAATGAGACTTTTTTTGAGACGAGGTGCAGGGGGGAGAGAGAGTGTTTATGAATAGATAAAGTTTGTGAGTATAAAAGTAAGGTGAGTTTAAGAGAGATGGGCTAATGAACAGTGCAAGTGGAGAGGGAGAAATTGAATACTGTAGTTTGTTATAGAGACAAGAGGTAGCAAAAAGGATTATGAATAAATTGAGCATATTTTCAAAAGTGGGAACCAATTAAACACATAAGACACAGTATTACAGCAGCAATTGCATAAGGAAACATAGAGGTACATAGACCGTAATATTACAAAATTACTTGCCTTGTGTCTTGCCCCTTGCCCAATCCTTGTTGAATTCTTGTGTAATTCTTTCTTAATGCCTCACTTATAAAATGTTCACTTCAAAAATGTGAACATATGTTGTTGTAGCAATGCACACTGCCCAGTGCAATGCACAGCCCAAGCTAATGTTCAATATATAGGCAGGGAAGTCAGTTGTGTCCACTAAATTACTTAATTGATAAATCAAAGACAGATGAAGGGCCAATTTGAAAGTTATATTCTGGTCAGGGTAAGATAAGTTAAGTAAAAAGACAGTAAAATTTGGAGGAGGTTGAAACTATGGCATAAGACAGCTATAAGTTTAAGAATAATAGCAAGCATTAATAAGGATTGAACATCACATTGCAAGTGAATAGTTTGCAGATTGACAGGGACTCTATTCACGTACCAAAAGAGAGTTACAGGAGAGGAAAAACACCAGAGTGCAGTGAGTAGTTTGCAGATTGACAGGGACTCTATTCATGTACCAAAAGATAGTTACAGGAGAGGAAAAATACCAGAGTGCAGTGAATAGTTTGCAGATTGACAGGGACTCTATTCACGTACCAAAAGAGAGTTACAGGAGAGGAAAAACACCAGAGTGCAGTGAATAGTTTGCAGATTGACAGGGACCCTATTCACGTACCAAAAGAGGGTTACAGGAGAGGAAATACACCAGAGTGCAGTGAATAGTTTGCAGATTGACAGGGACTCTATTCACGTACCAAAAGAGAGTTACAGGAGAGGAAAACACCAGAGTGCAGTGAATAGTTTGCAGATTGACAGGGACTCTATTCACTTACCAAAAGAGAGTTACAGGAGAGGAAAACACCAGAGTGCAGTGAATAGTTTGCAGATTGACAGGGACTCTATTCACATACCTGAAAGCAGAAGAGAGAGAATAGGGTTAGCTTGAGGTAGTGTGCATTTCTTCAGCAGATGTCAATAGGCAGCATGTTGTCTTAATAAGACAACCTTTAGTCTCTTTCATTTCATTCAGTGGATATGTGCATGGAAGTTTTAGGTTGCATTATTGCAGCATCGGACACGATCCCTTTTGCTCGTTTTCATAAGAGATCTCTACAGCTTTGCATGTTGCACCAATGGTGCAGGGATTATACTCAGATATCACAACTGATATACTTAAATCCCAACACTCAATTCTCTTTTACTTAGTGGCTAAACCAACTCCTTTTTGTTCAAGGGGCCTCCTTTGTTCGTCCTACCTGGACTGTGATCACAACAGATGCAAGTCTCACAGGTTGGGGAGCTGTTTGGGGGTCTCTGATAGCACAAGGATTTCGGAATTCTCGAGAAGCGATGTTACCAATCAATATCTTAGAACTCTGTGCTATTTCCAGAGCTCTTAGCCTCTATTAAAGATAGAATTGTATATTTGTTTCAAACAGACAATGTCACAACAGTGGCATATGTCAATCATCAAGGCGGGACTCGCAGTCCCCTAGCAATGAAAGAAGTATCTCGAATACTTTCTTGGATGGAATCCAACTCTTGTCTAATCACTGCAATTCATATACCAGGTGTAGAAAATTGGGAAGCGGATTATCTTCCGGGGGAGGGGTCTCTCCATCCAGATGTGTTCTATCAAATTGTAAAGATGTGGGGTCTTCCAGACATAGATCTGATGGCCTCTCATCTAAACAAGAAACTTCCCAGATACCTTTCCAGGTCCATGGATCCTCAGGCAGAATTGATGGATGCTCTAGCAGTTACATGGTTTTACCAACCTGCTTACATTTTTCCACCTCTGGTTCTTCTTCCAAGAGTGATCTCAAAGATCATAATGGAACAATCTTATGTGTTTCTGATAGCACCAGCATGGCCTCACAGGTTCTGGTATGTGGACCTTGTCCGAATGTCTAGTTGCCAAACTTGGTCACTTCCTCTTAGACCAGACCTTCTGTCTCAAGGCCCTTTTTTCCATTAGGATCTTAAATCTTTAAATTTGAAGGCATGGAAATTGAACACAAATGGGCCCGATTCAACAAGCTCCAAATAGAGCTTGATGCAGCTGTTTCCACGCGAGCCTTCAGGCTCACCGGAGCCAGGAGTTAAGAAGCAGCGGTCTTAAGACCGCTGCTACTTAACTCGTCCGCCGCCTCTGAGGTGCCGGACAGCAATCCGCCCAATCGCATATGATTGGGTTGATTGACACCCTCTGCTAGCGGCCGATTGGCAAATCTGCAGGGGGTGGCATTGCACAAGCAGTTCACCAGAACTGCTTGTGCAATGATAAATGCATACAGCGTATGCTGTCACCATTTATCGATGTGCGACGGACACGATCGCTACAGCGGATCATATCTGTCCGCACTTTCATAAATCGGCCCCTTAGTCCTTCGTCATATAGGTTTCTCTGACTCTGTGATTAACACTATGATACAGGCTTGTAAGCCTGTTTCAAGAAAAATATATCACAAGGTTTGGCAAACCTATATTTCATGGTGTTCCACTCATGATTATTCTTGGCATTCTTTTATGAATTCCTAGGATCCTACAGTTTCTTCAGGATGGTTTGGATAAAAGTTTGTCTGCCAATACTTTGAAAGGACAAATCTCTGCTCTTTCTGTTTTATTTCACAGAAAGATTTCTAATCTTCCTGATGTTCACTGTTTCGTATAGGCTTTGACTCATATCAAACCTGCTATTAAATCTACCTCTCCTCTTTGGAGTCTAAATTTTGTATAAATGACTTTGCAGGCTTCTCCTTTTGAACCTATGCATTGTTGGACATTAAACTACTTTCTTGAAGTGTTATTTCTCTTGGCTATCTCTTCTGCTAGAAGAGTTTCTAAATTGTCTGCTCTCTTGCGAGTCTTTGATTTTCCATCAAGATAAAGCGGTTTTGCAGACTTCATTTAAATTTTTGCATAAAGTTGTGAATTCTAACAACATTAATAGAGAAATTATTGTTCCTTCCTTGTATCCTAATCTTAAGAATACTCTTGAAAGGTCTTTACCTTCTTTGGATGTGGTAAGAGCATTGAAATATTATGTTAAGGCTACTAAAGATTTTAGAAAGACCTCTAGTCTATTTGTTATTTTTTTCTGGTTCCAGAAAAGGTCAGAAAGGCTCTGCCATTTCTTTGGCATCTTGGTTGAAACTTCTGATTCACAAAGCTTATTTTTAGGTGGGGCAGTCTCCACCTCAGAGAATAACAGCTCATTCTACAAGATCAATTGCCACATCTTAGGTTTTCAAGAATGAAGCTTCAGTTGATCAAATCTGCAAAGCAGCCACTTGGTCTTCTTTGCGTACATTTACTAAATTTGACCATTTTTATGTTTTTGCTTCTTCGGAAGCAGATTTTTGTAGAAAGGTTCTTCAGGAAGCTGTTTCAGTTTAATTCTAGTGCCTATGATTTAAGTTTTTTGAATTTTTAAGAAAACAATTATTTTTTTGGATTTAATTAATAGCTGGTTTTATTTTATCCCTCCTTCTATAGTTACTCGTGGACTTCCACATCTTGGTTATAATATCCCATCAGTAACTAGCTTGTGGACTCTTGTCACCTATATGAAAAAAAACATAATTTATGTAAGAACTTACCTGATAAATTCATTTCTTTAATGGTGGAGAGAGTCCACGAGACCCACCCATTTTTTTGGGGTTATTTTTTTTTTATAAAGCACATTATTTATTCTGTTTCCCCTTTTTTGTGCTTTTACTCTTTATACACCTCACTAACGCCTAGATTACGAGTTCTGCATTAGCCTTAAAAAGCAGCGTTAAGGGGTCCTAACGCTGCTTTTTAACACCCGCTGGTATTACGAGTATGGCAGGTACAGGTGTACCGCTAACTTTTCTTCTGCGACTTTTCCATACCGCAAATCCCCTTATGTCAATTGCGTATCCTATCTTTTTAATGGGATTTACCTAACGCTGGTATTACAAGTCTTGGAAGAAGTGAGCGGTACAGCCTCTACCTCCAAGACTCCTACCGCATAAAAAAGTCAGTAGTTAAGAGTTTTATGGGCTAACGCCGGAACATAAAGCTCTTAACTACAGTGCTACAAAGTACACTAACACCCATAAACTACCTATGAACCACTAAACGAGGCCCCCCCACATCGCAAACACTATAATAAAAATATTTAACCCCTAATCTGCCGACCGGACATCGCCGCCACTATAATAAATGTATTAACCCCTAAACCGCCACACTCCCGCCTCGCAAACACTATAATACATTTTATTAACCCCTAATCTGCCCTCCCTAACATCGCCGCCACCTACCTACAATTATTAACCGCTAATCTCCCGCCCCCAACGTCGCCGCTGCTATAATAAAGTTATTAACCCCTAAACCTAAGTCTAACCCTAACACCCCAATAACTTAAATATAATTTAAATAAAACGAAATAAAATTACTATAATTAAATAAATCAATCCTATTAAAAACCTATAAAATAATCCTAATATAGCTACAATATAACTAATAGTTACATTGTAGCTATTTTAGGATTTATATTTATTTTACAGGCAACTTTGTATTTATTTTAACTAGGTAGAATAGCTATTAAATAGTTAATAACTATTTAATAGATACCTAGTTAAAATAATTACAAAATTACCTGTAAAATAAATCCTGACCTAAGTTACAAATACATCTAACACTACACTATCAATAAATTAATTAAATAAATTAACTACAATTATCTAACATAAAATACAATTAAATAAACTAAACTATATTACAAAAAACTCCCCACTAAATTACAAAAAAATAAAAAAAAATACAAGAATTTTAATCTAATTACACATAATCTAAGCCCCCTAATAAAATAATAAAGCCCCCCAAAATAATAAAATTCCCTATCCTAAACTAAATTACAAAGTAATCAGCTCTTCTACCAGCCCTTAAAAGGGCTTTTTGCGGGGAATTGCTCCAAAATAATCAGCTCTTTCACCTGTAAAAAAAAAAAAAACAAGACCCCCCAACATTAAAACCCACCACCCACACACCCCTACTCTAAAACCCACCCAATCCCCCCTTAAAAAAACTAACACTAACCCCCTGAAGATCACCCTACCTTGAGCCGTGTTTACCCAGCCAGGCCGAATTCTTCATCCAATCCGGGCGATGTGGTCCTCCATCTGGCAGAAATCTTCATCCAAGCGGGGCAGAAGAGGTCCTCCGTCCGGCAGAAGTCTTCATCCAAGCAGGGCAGAAGAGGTCCTCCATCCGGCAGAAGTCTTCATCCATCCGTGGCTCCATCTTCAAGACCTCCGACGCGGAACATCCTCCTCGGCCGACGGACTAACGACAAATGAAGGTTCCTTTAAATGATGTCCTCCAAGATGGCGTCCCTTGAATTCCGATTGGCTGATAGGATTCTATCAGCCAATCGGAATTAAGGTAGGAAAAATCTGATTGGTTGATTTAATCAACCAATCAGATTGAAGTTCAATCCGACTGGCTGATTGGATCAGCCAATAGAATTGACCCCGCATTCTATTGGCTGATCCAATCAGCCAATCAGATTGAACTTCAATTCGATTGGCTAATTAAATCAACCAATTGGATTTTTCCTACCTTAATTATGATTGGCTGATAGAATCCTATCAGCCAATCGGAATTCGAGGGACGCCATCTTGGATGATGTCCCTTAAAGGAACCGTCATTCGTCGGGAAGTCGTCGGCCAGGATGGATGTTCCGCGTCGGAGGTCTTGAAGATGGAGCCGCGGATGGATGAAGACTTCTGCCGGATGGAGGACCTCTTCTGCCTTGCTTGGATGAAGACTTCTGCCGGATGGAGGACCACATTGCCCGGATTGGATGAAGAATTCGGCCCGGCTGGGTGAACACGGCTCAAGGTAGGGTGATCTTCAGGGGGTTAGTGTTAGGTTTTTTTAAGGGGGAATTGGGTGGGTTTTAGAGTAGGGGTGTGTGGGTGGTGGGTTTTAATGTTGGGGGGGTCTTGTATTTTTTTTTCAGGTTATAGAGCTGTTTACTTTGGGGAAATGCCCCGCAAAAAGCCCTTTTAAGGGCTGGTAAAAGAGCTGATTACTTTGTAATTTAGTTTAGGATAGGGAATTTTATTATTTTGGGGGGCTTTTTTATTTTATTAGGGGGCTTAGATTAGGTGTAATTAGATTAAAATTCTTGTAATATTTTTTTATTTTTTGTAATTTAGTGTTTGTTTGTTTTTGTAATATTGTTTAGTTTATTTAATTGTATTTTATGTTAGATAATTGTAGTTAATTTATTTAATTAATTTATTGATAGTGTAGTGCTAGGTGTATTTGTAACTTAGGTTAGGATTTATTTTACAAGTAATTTTGTAATTATTTTAACTAGGTAGCTATTAAATAGTTATTAACTATTTAATAGCTATTCTACCTAGTTAAAATAAATACAAAGTTGCCTGTAAAATAAATATAAATCCTAAAATAGCTACAATGTAACAATTAGTTATATTGTAGCTATATTAGGGTTTATTTTATAGGTAAGTATTTAGTTTTAAATAGGTATAATGTATTTAATTATAGTAATTGTATTTAGATTTATTTAAATTATATTTAACTTAGGGGCGTGTTAGGGTTAGCGTTAGACTTAGGTTTAGGGGTTAATAACTTTATTATAGTAGCGGCGATGTTGGGGGCAGCAGATTAGGGGTTAATAATATAATGCAGGTGGCGACGATGTTGGGGGCGGCAGATTAGAGGTTAATAAGTGTAAGTTTAGGGGTGTTTAAACTCGGGGTTCATGTTAGGGTGTTAGGTGTAGACTTAAAATTCATTTCCCCATAGGAAACAATGGGGCTGCGTTAAGAGCTGAACGCTGCTTTTTTGCAGGTGTTAGGTTTTTTTTCAGCCGTCTCAGCCCCATTGTAACCTATGGGGAAATCATGCACGAGCACGTTTTAACCAGCTTACCGCTACCGTAAGCAATGCTGGTATTGAGGTGAGATGTGGAGCTAAATTTTGCTCAACGCTCACTTTTCTGAGGCTAACGCAGCCATTCAGAAAACTTGTAATACCAGCGTTGTTTAAAGTAAGCGCTGGAAAAAAAAAGGCTCGTTAGCAACGCAAGTTTTTACCGACAAAACTTGTAATCTAGCCGTAACTCTGCTATATGTTAAACTGATGTATGAGTGAGGTGGGAGGTGTATTTATAGGCATTTGAGGTTTGGGAAACTTTACCCCCTCCTGGTAGGAATGGATATCCCATCAGTAACTAGCTCATGGACTTTTGCCCCAATGAAAGAAATTTATCAGTTAAGTTCTTACATAAATTATGTTTTTTGGAACTTGTAATATAAACGCAACCGGACTACTGTTCCACTTTTAATCTAGCTCTAAAATAATAAACAGAAAATAATTTTTTTAAGCAAACTATTAAACAACAACGAGTAAGTCTCATTACTAATTATAATTAAAAGGCAGAAGAAATTAAAGCTATTGTTAAAAAAAATGAAAAAACTCAGACTTAAAAACAATTTTAGCTCTGAGTAGTCTTAAGGCTTTATGATCTCACTGGTAGGGAAAAAAGTCCTTTAAATGCTATAGACTGAACGTGTCATGCCGATAAAGGAAACAAGACTATAAAAATGGAAATGATTTGCTCATAGACTGATTGGAAATTTTCTCCACATTTAGACTATTTGCAATGGCTATGCTACATATATACCTCCCAACATTTGAGGCTTGCTATCTGTGGTTCAGGAGGCTGAGGGTGCCAACATTTTTGTGGGCAGGGTCATGTAGGGATGAGTGGGGGCACAGATGGGTAGTGGCAAGATCATGCATGTGACTAGAACGCACACGTGTGAAGGAAACTGACAGCTATTATTTAACACAGTCAAAAAAGTGTTGTTTTTTTTAAATCTACACTACTGTTACACCAGATATGAGTTGCACTGGGGTGACACTGTGCCCTGGCAGGCAGGCACTGAAATGCACACGTGTGAAGGAAACTGACTGCTATTATTTAACACAGTCAAAAAAGTGTTGTTTTTTTTAAATCTACACTACTGTTACACCAGATATGAGTTGCACTGGGGTGACACTGTGCCCTGGCAGGCAGGCCCTGAAACGCACACGTGTGAAGGAAACTGACTGATATTATTTAACACAGTCAAAAAAGTGTTGTTTTTTTTTAAATGTACACTACTGTTACACCAGATATGAGTTGCACTGGTGTGACACTGTGCCCTGGCAGGCACTGAAACGCACGCGTGTGAAGGAAACTGACTGCTATTATTTAACACAGTCAAAAAAGTGTTTTTTTTTTTTTAAATCTACACTACTGTTACACCAGATATGAGTTGCACTGGGGTGACACTGTGCCCTGGCAGGCAGGCACTGAAACACACACATGTGAAGGAAACTGACTGCTATTATTTAACACAGTCAAAAAAGTGTTGTTTTTTTTTAAATCTACACTACTGTTACACCAGATATGAGATGCACTGGGGTGACACTGTGCCCTGGCAGGCAGGGCCTGAAGCGCACACGTGTGAAGGAAACTGACTGCTATTATTTAACACAGTCAAAAAAGTGTTTGTTTTTTTAAAATCTACACTACTGTTACACCAGATATGAGTTGCACTGGGGTGACACTGTGCCCTGGCAGGCAGGCACTGAAACGCACACGTGTGAAGGAAACTGACTGCTATTATTTAACACAGTCAAAAATTTTTTTTGTTTTTTTTAAATCTACACTACTGTTACACCAGATATGAGTTGCACTGGGGTGACACTGTACCCTGGCAGGCAGGCCCTGAAACGCACACGTGTGAAGGAAACTGACTGCTATTATTTAACACAGTCAAAAAAAGTGTTTTTTTTTTTAAATCTACACTACTGTTACACAAGATATGAGTGGTGGCACTGGGCAAGTGGGCATAGCATACGCTGTGAGCCTGACACAGCCTGGCAGGCAGGCAACTGCAATTAGATTACACAGGAAAAAAAAATAAAGCAGACTGATGTTCTAGCCCTAAAAAGGGCTTTTTGGGGTGCTGTCCTTACAGCAGAGATCAGATGAGTCCTTCAAGACTGTAGTGAACACTGAATACACTAGCCTAGCTATCAATTTCCCTATTAAATCAGCAGCAGCTACACTGTCCCTCCTCTCACTAAGAATGCAGCTTCCAAATGAGTCTAAAATGGATGCTGTCCAGGAGGTGGGAGGGTCTGGGAGGGAGTGTCTGCCGCTGATTGGCTGTAATGTGTCTTCTGACTGTGAGGTAAAGGGTCAAAGTTTACTCAATGATGAAGAATAGGGGGCAAATCGAACATCGCATATGCTATGTTCGCCGGGAACTATTCGCCGGCGAACTATTCGCCGGCGAACTATTCGCGACATCACTATTGGTAAACAATATGTATTAATTGTTGCCAAATAGCTGTCACACACATTACAAAATATATCAAGATCTTGTTCTAAATTGTAAGATGTAGGGGGTTGATGGTTTATTACTAAAACGCTGTGTGAGTAGGGCTGAAATATGCTGCTATAATTTCGCAACAATGCTTAAATTCACAATTGAATATATTTAATGGATGAAAAATACAGTGAGAATTACCAAACAATCCCTAATATAAACGGTTGTTAACTTATTCCATGTTAATATGTCCCAAATTAATTTAAATATGCATGGATTGCTGGTAAAGTTTTATATATCGTCTATAGTGAAATAATAGGTATTTCCCAGTTCCTACATCAAGTGCGATCCTCAGCGTGTATATGTAATAAAAGTTATGTTTTAATTGCACTCCCCTCATTCGTTTTGTCAAGTTCCCAAGTCACCCATTTTTCTATGCATATATGCAATTTTTGCATTTAAACACCTAACCCTCTGAGTGCTGTTTTTTGTAGTCTTTTTTTGAGGACTAGGTTCTCTTTTCCTATCCTCAATTTTTGTGTATGAATTACACTTATTAACCCCTAATCTGCCGCCCCCAACGTCGCCGCCACTATACTAAAGTTATAAACCCCAAAACCTAACCCTAAGTCTAACCCTAACACCAACTAACTTTAATATAATTAAAATAAATAAAAATAAAAATTACAATTAATACCTAAATAATTCCTATTTAAAACTAAATACTTACCTGTAAAATAAACCCTAAGCTAGCTACAATATAAATAATAGTTATATTGTATCTATCTTAGGTTTTATTTTTATTTCACAGGCAAGTATGTATTTATTTTAACTAGGTAGACTAGTTAGTAAATAGTCATTAACTATTTACTAGCTACCTAGTTAAAATAAATACAAAATTACCTGTAAAATAAAACCTAACCTGAGTTACACTAACACCTAACCTTACACTACAATTAAATAAATTACATTAATTAAATACAATTAACTAAATTACAAAAAAAACATTAAATTACATAGAATAAAAAAGAAATGATCAAATATTTAAACTAATTACACCTAATCTAATAGCCCTATCAAAATAAAAAAGCCCCCCCAAAATAAAAAAAACCTAACCTAAACTAAACTGCCAATGACCCTTAAAAGGGCCTTTTGAGGGGCATTGCCCCAAAGAAATCAACTCTTTTACCTGTAAAAAATAATACAAACAACCCCCCAACAGTAAAACCCACCACCCACACAACCAAACCCCCCAAATAAAATCCTATTTAAAAAGTGCATTTGTATGGGCATTGCCCTTAAAAAGGGCATTTAGCTCTTTTTCCACTCAAACCCTAAGCTAAAAATAAAACCCACCCAATAAACCATTAAAAAAACTTAACACTAACCCCCGAAGATCCACTTACAGTTTTTGAAGAAGCCAGCAGAAGTCTTCATCCAAGCGGGCCAAAGTCTTCATCCAATCGGAATTCAAGGGACAGAAGTCTTCATCCAGATGGAATCTTCTATCTTCATTCATCCAGCACGGAGCGGCTCCATCTTCAAGACATCCGGCGCAGAGCATCCTCTTCAATCGACGGCTCTTCCAGAATGAAGGTTCCTTTAAGGGACATCATCCAAGATGGCGTCCCTTGAATTCCGATTGGCCAATCGGAATTAAAGGGTAAAAAATCCAATTGGCTGATGCAATCAGCCAATAGGATTGAGCTTGCATTCTATTGGCTGATTGGAACAGATTGCATCAGCCAATTGTTCTTTTTTTTACAGGTAAAAGAGCTGATTACTTTGGGGCAATGCCCCGCAAAAGGCCCTTTTAAGGGCTGGTAATAGAGCTGATTACTTTGGGGCAATGCCCCGCAAAAGGCCCTTTTAAGGGCTATTTGTAATTTAGTTTAGGGTAGGGAAATTTTATTATTTTGGGGGGCTTTTTATTTTATTAGGGGGTTTAGATTAGGTGTAATTAGCTTAAACTTCTTGTAATATTTTTTTATTTTTTTGTAATTTAGTGTTTGTTTTTTGTAATATAGTTTAGTTTATTTAATTGTATTTTAGTTTAGATAATTATAGTTTATTTAATTAATTTATTGATAGTGTAGTGTTAGGTGTATTTGTAACTTAGGTTAGGATTTATTTTACAAGTAATTTTGTAATTATTTTAACTAGGTAGCTATTAAATAGTTATTTACTATTTAATAGCTATTTTACCTAGTTAAAATAAATACAAAGTTACCTGTAAAATAAATATAAACCCTGAGATAGCTACAATGTAATTATTAATTATATTGTAGCTATCTTAGGGTTTATTTTATAGGTAAGTATTTAGTTTTAAATAGGAATAATTTAGTTAATAATATTAATATTATTTAGATTTATTTAAATAATAATTGTTAGGGGTTGTTAGGGTTAGACTTAGGTTTAGGGGGTAATATATTTTATGTAGGTGGCGGCGGTGTAGGGGGGTCAGATTAGGGGTTAATATATTTAATATAGGTGGCGGCGTTGTAGGGGGGTCAGATTAGGGGGTAATACATATAATATAGGTGACGGCGGTGTAGGGGGATCAGATTAGGGGGTAATATATTTAATATAGGTGGCGGCGGTGTAAGGGGGTCAGATTAGGGGGTAATATATTTAATATAGGTTGCGGCGGTGTAGGGGGGTCAGATTAGGGGGTGATACATATAATATAGGTGGCGGCGGGGTCCGGGAGCGGCGGTTTAGGGATTAATACATTTATTGTTAGGAGTGAGAGGGGGGATTGCGCATAGAGGGGTATACGTGTCGAGCTATTTTTGGGAGGCGTGTTAGACAGTTACGAGAGATTTTATACTTTAGTAAGTTTTTGTAGGCGCAGGCAGTTTCTAAAGTGCCATAAGTCACTGGCGACTCCTGAAATTTGTACTTACGCTTATTTCTGGACATCGCTAGTTTATCCGACTTACGGCACTTTAGCAACTGCCGGCTGGGTATATTGGATACCCCGATGTGTGAGGTGAAAATACGGGCGGCGCGGGTTCCCTCACTTGCGCCGAAAAGTACGCCGTATATCGGATTGCGCCCCTAAAGTGCATTCTGTTTAACAAATGCCAATGGTTTTAAGTTAAGATGAAAATGAAATTATCCAAAGCCTTTCTATTAGTATAGCTAAAATCAAAAATTAAAATGATGTAAGGAAATAAATTCTAACTTATTTTTTTTATTAGTATATTTTATTGACTGAAAAAATTACCCAACAGATAAGAAAACAAGTGTGATATACGCAACACTAAAATACATAAGTGAAAATCAAAGCTTATCTTCACCCTTACATGACAAGATAGAGGGAGGTTATCAGCAAATTTTGAGATTTTCTAACCTGATGCATTGGAATAGCTGGAAGCAAGGTAGAAGCCTGTCCAAATCACATATATGTAAAAGCTCAGGTATTAGTCTTATGTGATGACAGTTGCATACAGAAATGTATCTCTCTAAGTATTAGCATGATAAGGTTTATAAAAGGCTTTGGAAAACTCAAGTACTCAATATTTTAATGTATAATGTTTAATTATGGGTGGTAAAACAACTTTGTGGATTTTCTTATTTTCAGAAATGTAATTGCATCCTGTTGACTTCTCAGGGCTAACTCTACTACATATATGTCCCTGATTGCCTTTAGCAGACAACAACTTTAAAACAATGCAGTTTACATTAGACTGCATGGACCTTCAGACTAATTTTTTTGTCATGAAAAAAACAATATTTTCTTTTCTCTGATGTTCATTATAGGACCATTCGGAATGTGCTTGTTAAATTTTTTTTTTATTTGTCTGCTATTTCCTAAGGAACATATCTTATGGGCAGCACAGGAGTAGCTGGAGAGGAGCTTAAACTTAAATAAAGGTAAAGTAGTAGTTAGTGCTACTGCTAAAAGCCAGTATCAACACAGTTTTTTTTCAATGAGGTCAGGACTGGCCAAGAACAAAAGTAAAGCTCATGTACTTATTGGCATCTATTTATCAAGCCGTCAATTTACTTGCATTCAACGGCACCAATACGCTCCCCTAAGATCGCCTAACATTGCTGCCACGGACCTGAATACGTTCTCTAAAATTACCAAAAAAGCCACGCACGCACTTGGTGCGATGAGCAGCGAACTGTTGTTAACTAACAGTCATCGATCTCGCTGCTCTTTGGCTTTTTCACAGCTTTATTGGTACCCTGTCACTAAACACCCACACTATACTGTTTTACCCCCTATACCGCCGCTCACGGACCCCGCCGCGACTAAATAAAGGGTTTAACCCCTAAACCGTCACTCCCGGAGCCCACTGACAACTACATTATACTTATTATTAACCCCTAATCTGCCGCCCCCTACACCGCCGCCACCTACATTATACTTAATAACCCCTAATCTGCTGCCCCCTACACCGCCGCCACCTACATTATATTTATTAACCCCTAATCTGCCCCCTACACCGCCGCCACCTACATTATATTTATTAACCCCTAATCTGCCGCCCCCTACACCGCCGCCACCTACATTATATTTATTAACCCCTAATCTGCCGCCCCCTACACCGCCGCCATCATTATTATTAATAAACCCTTAATCTGCAACCCCTACACAGCCGCCACCTACATTATATTTATTAACCCCTAATCTGCCCCCCCTACACTGCTGCCACCTACATTATATTTATTAACCCCTAATCTGCCGCCCCCTACATCGCAGACACCTACATTATACTTATTAACCCCTAATCTGCCGCCCCCTACACCTCCGCCACCTACATTATAATTATTAACCCCTAATCTGCCCCCCCACACCGCCGCCACCTACCTACATTTATTAACCCCTAATCTGCCGCCACCAATGTCGCCGCCACTATATTATATTTATTAACCCCTAAACCTAAGTCTAACCCTAACACCCCCTAACTTAAATATAATTTAAATAAATCTAAATAAATATTCCTATCATTAAATTATTCCTATTTAAAACTAAATACTTACCTGTAAAATAAACCCTAAGATAGCTACAATATAACTAATAGTTACATTGTTGCTAGCTTAGGGTTTATTTTTATTTTACAGGCAAGTTTGTATTTATTTTAACTAGGTTCAATAGTTATTAAATAGTTATTAACTATTTAATAACTTCCTAGTTAAAATAAATACAAATATACCTGTAAAATAAAACCTAACCTAAGTTACAATTACACCTAACACTACACTATAATTAAATTAATTCCCTAAACTAAATACAAATAAATACAATTAAATAAAATTATCTAAAGTACAAAAACAAACAAACACTAAATTACAGAAAATAATAAACAAATTACAAGATTTTTAAACTAATTACACCTAATCTTATCCCCCTAACAAAATAAAAAAGCCCCCCCAAAATAAAAAAAGCCCTACCCTACACTATATTACAAATAGCCCTTAAAAGGGCCTTTTGCGGGGCATTGCCCCAAAGTAATCAGCTCTTTTACATGTAAAAAAAATTACAAACCACCCCCCAACATTAAAACCCACCACCCACAAAACCAACCCTACTCTAAAACCCACCCAATCCCCCCTTTAAAAAACCTAACACTAACCCATTGAAGATCACCCTACCGTGAGAAGTCTTCACCTAACCGGGCCGAAGTCCTCAACGAAGTGGGCAGAAGTGGTCCTCCAGATGGGCAGAAGTCTTCATCCAGACGGCATCTTCTATCTTCATCCATCCGGCGCGGAGTGGCTCCATCTTCAAGACATCCGACGCGGAGCATCCTCTTCATCCGATGGGGCAGATTAGGGGTTAATAAGTATAATGTAGGTGGCGGCGGTGTAGGGGGCGGCAGATTAGGGGTGTTTAGACTCGGGGTACATGTTAGGGCGTTAGGTGTAAACGTTACCATTGGAATCAATGGGATATTGGGTCAGCAGTGAACATGAGCTTTCGCTGCTTTCATACTCCCATTGATTCCTATGGTATCTGCCGCCTCCAGGGCGGCGGATTGAAAACCAGGTATGTTGGGGCAGAATAGTGGCGAGCATACCTGGTAGAAATTTGATATCTAGCAAAAGTAGTCAGATTGTGCCGAATTTGCATTCGGAACATCTGTAATGACGTAAGCATCGATCTGTGTCAGACTAAGTCCGGCAGATCGTATGTTATGTCACAAAATTCTACTTTTGCCGGTCTGTAGGGTTTGATAACTAAGGGGAATCAGGCTCGCCACAAATACGCTGCGGAATTCCAGCGTATTTGCGGTTGACGGCTTAATAAATAGATGCCATTGTCTGATCAATCGATTAGGACAGTTTAAACCACTACAACAATTTATTTTTTTGGGATGCATTTGTTTGTTTGATTTTTCATTAAAGGCTCATTTGTTTATCATTTTTCGATGAATACAAGGAATCATATTATTACATTACATTAATCTAAAAACGAATGTACATATCTAGTTTATTCTAACATAATAACCATATCTAGCATTTTGTTCTCCAGAAGAATGACTCCTCCAATCTGCATTGCAAACATTTTGCATTTCTTAATAAATGTAATGTCAGTATTTTTGGATTAAATGCTTTACTACTATAACCAGTATGCACCACTCACAAAAGGATACCTTATCCTATTACCCTAATACCCTATTAACCCCCTACACAGTACTCTCTCCCATGTAAAATATGTCCTAATAATTCTTTTTACCCATGCATCCTCTTTCTCTTTATAAACACCTAAACCCCAAAACCAAATTAGCAGAAAACAATGTTAAGTTAAAAAACAAAAAAAACCCTAAAAACATTACTTTACCTTAAGACCTTTTGAATTTTCCTCATTGTTCAGCATATTTTGCATGGCAGAAACAGGCCAGTCTTCTTGTTCCTTTGTCAAACTCATGCCCAGGATTGAACCTGGGTGTCCTCGATCACAGTCGTTTGCCTTATCGTTGAGCCATCAGTGGGCTCTGTTTTGTGCTGATGTTTTTGGAGACCTTCTGCCTAATCAGCACTATTATAAAAGGCTGCCTCTCAGACCACTCCCTGCCCTGACATTTTGGTTCATCCCATTGTTTGTACCTCAGTTATGCCTTCTGGTTTCCTGTTGTTTTGATGAATTTCCAGGCTTCTGAGCTTGGCTTGTCTATAGACCATTCTCCTGGACTGCTTCTGTTTTTGGCATATCATTGGACTGCTTTCCTAGTACACTTAACTTGGCTTGTCTTCTGACTATTCTGACTATTCTTCTGGATTAACTTTGTGTTTGATGATTGTCTTCAGACTATTCTCCTGCCACCAACCTGTCACAGCAGTACCTGTGTATCCAGTGTCAGAAACATGTCATAGCAGTACCTGTATATACAGTATCCCCAACTTGTCATAGCAGTACCTGTGTATCCAATGTCTCCAACCTGTCACAGCAGTACCTATGTATTCATTGTCTCAAATCTGTATTAGCAGTACCTGTGTATCCAGTATCCTCAACCTGTCACAGCAGTATCTTTCTATACAATTTCACCATCCTGTCACAGTAGTACCTTGGTCTCTAGAGTGGGCACACCTGTCCTCAGCCCTAGAGTGTGCACTACTTTAGACTTTGGCTCTGGTGTGGGCTATCATAAAGGCTGCAAATCCTGTGTCCAGCATTCGACTCCATGATACAGAACAATAAACTTGCCTTGTCTGTCTTTGTAGCAATGCCTAAAAGGGGTAGTTCCTCTAAGAAACCCATCTCACTGGCTCCTTTTAACACCCGAGATGGACTTAAGCTCTACCTCTGAGCTCCAAACCACTAAACTCATTCCTTCAAGTGTGACATCCTTGCAGAATTCTGGTTCTACAAAAGAGATTTGTGCTAGGAAAAAAAACTCTATACTGATTGTTTTATTAGACTAATCAATCACTGTCAAAATTAAGTGAACACTTCTGAATGATTTATCACATTAATATAGGTTCCAGTGTTATAGTGGTTGGGATCAGAAACTCCCTGGCAGTTGGTCATAGTGACCTTTCATTAGCATTATGCATAAGGTTGTTAAAAAATAACTACTTTAATTATTTTGCTGCATAGCTACTCTGTTATAGAGGTCACATAAGATATTGCCCATAATTGAGTTAGTGATTAATTAAACCCTGATAGCGACAGTGTTTTTTTTTTTGGCCATTATACACTTATATTGAGTCTATGACTTATCTGTGTTGTAGATCATGCAGACCTATATCGGTTACTGAGGTATGACATGTTAATAAATTGAAGGCCCTTGGGTCAAGGCTTTTTGCCCCCAAAATAGGTGATCTATGGAATGTTTCATTTCTGAACCAGTAAGTATCATTTGGTTATTCAAAGGGATATATCATACAGAAAAAATCTTACTGTAAACCTTCTTCAAGCCAGTATTATCACACTAATCCAATATAAACATAAGGGGCAGCAAGATGTCATATCTAATGAAGTGGGCTATCAATTGTTTTTGTATTGATTTGTGTTAATATTTATATCAGTGTTTCTTAACCTGAATCCTTCTATATTCAAAAATAGGTACTTAGACTGGTTGGTAGCTCAGTCATGACTTACTCACCAATGCTAAGATAGGAAATAATATTAACATGATTAACAAAGGACTGGAGATGAGGAACAATACATGATACTGAACTAAATGAGAGCAAAGAAAAACATAATTTTACTAAATGCAAACCTTTTAATGTATTCTATTATTTTGGAATCCTGTATTTTTAGTTTTACCAGAAATGGCTTAAAGGGAAATTGTACACTAGATTTTTTGTAGTTGATTTATTTATACAGTCCATCTGGGAGTGTTTTTGTAACAATGTATATGACTAGATCACAAGTTTCGCGTTAGGGTAAAAAAGCAGCGTTAAGGGGTCCTAACGCTGCTTTTTAACGCCCGCTGGTATTACGAGTCAGGCAGGTACAGGTGTACCGCTCACTTTTTTTCCCGTGATTCGAGGCTACCGCAAATCCCCTTAAGTCAATTGCGTATCCTATCTTTTTAATGGGATTTGCCTAACGCTGGTATTACGAGTCTTGGAAGAAGTGAGCGGTAGACCCTCTCCTGTCCAGACTCCTACCGCATTTAAAAGTCAGTAGTTACGAGTTTTATGGTCTAACGCCGGAACATAAAGCTCTTAACTAAAGTGCTATAAAGTACACTAACACCCATAAACTACCTATTAACCCCTAAACCGAGGCCCCCGCACATCGCAAACACTAAAATAATTTTTTTTAACCCCTAATCTGCCGACCGGACATCGCCGCCACCTACATTATACCTATGAACCCCTAATCTGTTGCCCCTAACATCGCCGAAACCTACATTATATTTATTAACCCATAATCTGCCGCCCTCAACGTCGCCGCAACTGTATTAAATTTATTAACCCTTAATCTGACACCGCCAACGTCGCCACCACTATAATAAAGTTATTAACCCCTAAACCTAAGTCTAACCCTAACCCTAACCCCCCCTAACTTAAATATAATTTAAATTAAACAAAATTAATTTTACATAATTAAATAAATTAATCTTATTTAAAACTAAATACCTATAAAATAAACCCTAAGCTAGCTACAATATAACTAATAGTTACAGCTAGCTTATGATTTATTTTTATTTTATAGGCAACTTTGTATTTATTTTAACTAGGTAAAATAGTTTTTAAATAGTTATTAACTATTTAATAACTACCTACCTAATATAAGTACAAAATTACCTGTAAAATAAATCCTAACCTAAGTTACAGTTACACCTAACACTACACTATCATTAAACTAATTACCTAAACTACCTACAATTAATTACAATTAAATAAAATAAAATAAATTATGGAAAACCCCCCCCACTAAATTACAGAAAATAAAAAAGAATTAAAAGAAATTTAAACTAATTACACCCAATCTAATCCCCCTAATAAAATAAAAAGCCCCCCCCCCCCAAAATAATAAAATTTCCCTACCCTATACTAAATTACAAATAGCCCTTAAAAGGGCCTTTTGCGGGGCATTGCCCCAGAGTAATCAGCTCTTTTATCTGTAAAAAAAAATCCTATCAGCCAATCGGAATTAAGGTAGGAAAAATCCTATTGGCTGATGTAATCAGCCAATCGGATTGAAGTGCAATCTGATTGGCTGATCCAATCAGCCAATAGGATTGACCTCGCATTCTATTGGCTGTTTCAATCAGGGTAAGGAAATTTTATTATTTTGGGGGGCTTTTTTATTTTATTGGGGGATTAGATTAGGTGTAATTAGTTAAAATGTCTTGTTATTCTTTTTTTATTTTCTGTAATTTAGTGGGGGTTTTTCCGTAATTTAGTTTATTTAATTTAATTGTAATTAATTGTAGGTAATTAGTTTAATGATAGTGTAGTGTTAGGTGTAATTGTAATTTAGGTTAGAATTTATTTTACAGGTAATTTTGTACTTATTTTAGCTAGGTAGTTATTAAATAGTTAATAACTATTTAATAACTATTCTACCTAGTTAAAATAAATACAAAGTTGCCTGTAAAATAAAAATAAATCATAAGCTAGCTACAATGTAACTATTAGTTATATTGTAGCTATCTTATGGTTTATTTTATAAGTAAGTATTTAGTTTTAAATAGGATTAATTTATTTAATTATGTTAAATTAATTTCATTTAATTTAAATTATATTTAAGTTAGGGGGGTTAGGGTTAGACAGGTTTAGGGGTTAATAACTTTATTATAGTATAATGCTGGTGGCGACGATGTCGGGGGCGGCAGATTAGGGGTTAATAAGTGTAAGATTAGGGGTGTTTAGACTCGGGGGTTCATGCTAGGGTGTTGGGTGTAGACATAAAATTTATTTCCCCATAGGAAACAATGGTGCTGCGTTAGGAGCTGAACGCTGCTTTTTTGCAGGTGTTAGTTTTTTTTCAGCCAGCTCAGCCCCATTGTTTCCTATTGGGAAATCGTGCACAAGCACGTTTTGCCAGCTTACCGCTACCGTAAGCAACGCTGGTATCGAGGTGAGATGTGGAGCTAAATTTTGCTCAACGCTCACTTTTCTGAGGCTAATGCCGGCTTAAAGAAAACTCATAATACCAGCGTTGTTTAAAGGGAGCGGTAAGAAAAAAAGGAGCGTTAGCAACGCACAGCCTTACCAACAAAACTCGTGATCTAGCCGATAGTTTTGCTTATTTTTTAATAACATTGTGCTGATTTTCAAACTCCTAACCAAGCCCCAAAGAATCAGATGTAGATCCTGATCTACAGACTCCTGCTGCTCCTATTTTTCTAAAGGTGGGAGTGTCTGCTCTTCCTGATTGCCCAGCCCCTTTCACTGGGTGTCCCAGCCTAACCTAATCAACAGAGCTAAACTGGGATATTCTAAGTAAGATTTTAAAAGTTTTTCTAATGGATTTTTAGATTAGTATCTGTGCATATTCTTCTTTATAGTAGAGTATATTACATGTAGTTCTATTATATATACATTGGTGTACAATGTCCCTTTAAAACATTGCATAACCAGTGGGGTTAATATAATATAATATCATCTAGTCATCTTGATATTTCACTGAATTAAACATCTGTAAATACTTCTGAAAACTATAATGTACTGATGAAGAAGAAATAATAGAATAGGAGTGAACATAAATGAGTATAATTTATTAAAGCTTTAAAATAGTCATCTTGATACATTGTGCTTAATGACTTCAGTGCTACCATGACTGACCCCTTTCACTACTTCTAGACTGTATACCTGTTGCTTATTGTCATCATGTTGAAGAGTAGCTTAGTGAGGTTAACAGGGTTAAAAACAGAAGAAAGGAATCTAGTTTTATGGAAGACCTTTCACAGAAAGTGTATCAGACACTATTTAATAATAAATCTAGTGAGTAACTGGTATGTAGGTTATCTGTTAAACATACCACTCCTGCATCCTTCAGACACATCAGACTGTGCTGGAATTTTCTAAAATGTGGTCAGGAAGAAAATTCATCACAGTCTTTAAACATCACAGAAACTGAAATGTACCTTGAATTGACCTTAGAGAACTGCAAGGTTAAAAATAGGATTGTTGCAGTGTTAGCAATATTTAGTTACAGTTGATATATGAACAAAAAATACATAAATAAAATGAAATATTGTTAAAGCAAACACAAATGTATCAAGAAAATGCACTCTTATGCTTATCAGAATGTCACAATACATTTGGATGTGTTAAAAAATTAAATTTCCAAATGTGCACTGTAATGTACAAACTCTGCATTCTAGTTTGCAACATCAAACATAGTGATAGAGATTTAAAGATTGAATACAGCCCATTTATGCATCACATCTAATTATAAATACAATATAAATTAGATATTAATTAAATATCCTAAATGAAAACATAAACTATTAAGCTTAGCATGACTTAAACATAGGCAAAAAATAAGCAGCTAATGGAAAAAGAGAATATCATTTAGATAATTGATTACTTATTAATGATGACTCTCTCTTGTCAAACTCTTAATTGCATTTATGGATGAACATTCTGTTTATCATATTTTATAAATGAATATGTTTCATAATCCAAAAGTGCGATTTATTTACTATTGAAACAGTCATCAAATCAGGAAATAAATATTTCAATGTGCATACTGAGCATGCTAGAGACTACCCGTAAACCAGAAAATGCTGCATGAAAAACGAAGACATAACAAAATGGATGTTCAACATGCATAGTGCCTTAAATTATATATTTCCAAGAAGTATGCAATGAACTGATTGAGTTTGACAAAACAATACAATTGAGACTAATTACATACAACAAGCCACAAGTGTACACACATTCGGTTAGATTACGAGTTTTGTCGGTAAGACTGTGCATTGCTAATGCTCAGTTCCAGCTCACTGATCACCTACAAACAATGCTGGTATTACAGTTTTTTTCAACCCGACGTTAGCCTCTAAAAAGTGAGCGGAGAGCAAAATTTAGCTCCACATCTCACCTCAATACCAGCGCTGCTTACGATAGCGGTAAGCTGGCTAAATGTGCTTGTGCACGATTTCCCCATAGGAAACAATGGGGCAGATTCGGCTAAAAAAAAACTAACACCTGCAGAAAAGCAGTGTTCAGCTCCTAACGCAGCCCCATTGTTTCCTAATCTGCCGCCGCCAACGTCGCTGCCACTATACTAAAGTTATTAACCCCTAAACCTAAGTCTAACCCTAGCCCTAACACCCCCCTAACTGAAATATAATTTAAATACATCTAAATAAATTTACTATCATTAACTACATTATTCCTATTTAAAACTAAATACTTACCTATAAAATAAACCCTAAGCTAGCCACAATATTAACTAATAATTATATTGTAGCCACCTTAGGGTTTATTTTTATTTTACAGGCAACTTTGTATTTATTTTAACTAGGTACAATAGTTATTAAATAGTCATTAACTATTTAATAACTACCTAGCTAAAATAAATACAAATTTACCTGTAAAATAAACCCTAACCTAAGTTACAATTACACCTAACACTACACTATAATTAAATTAATTACCTAAACTAACTACAATTAATTACAATGAAATTAAATAAACAAAAGTACAGAAAAATCCCCACTAAATTACAGAAAATAAAAAAATAATGACAAATTTTTAAACTAATTACACCACCCCTAATAAAATAAAAAATCCCCCCAAAATAAAAAAAAATCCCTACCATATACTAAATTACAAATAGCCCTTAAAAGGGCCTTTTGCGAGGCATTGCCCCAATGTAATCAGCTCTTTTACCTGTAAAAAAAAATACAATACCCCCCAACATTAAAACCCACCACCCACACACCCAACCCTACTCTAAAACCCACCCAATACCCCCTTAATAAAGCCTAACACTACCCCCTTGAAGATCACCCTACCTTGAGACGTCTTCACCCAGCCGGGCACAAGTGGTCCTCCAGAGGGGCAGAAGTCTTCATCCGATCCAGGCAGAAGAGGACCTCCAGATGGCCAGAAGTCTTCATCCAGGTGGCATCTTCTATCTTCATCCATCCGGAGCGGAGCAGGTCCATCTTGAAGCCAGCTGATGCGGAGCATCCATCCAGACCAACTACCCGACGAATGACGGTTCCTTTAAATGACGTCATCCAAGATGGGGTCCCTTGAATTCCGATTGGCTGATAGGATTCTATCAGCCAATCGGAATTAAGGTAGGAAAAATCTGCCAATAGAATTGAGCTTGCATTCTATTGGCTGATTGGAACATCCAATAGAATGTGAGCTCAATCCTATTGGCTGATTGGATCAGTCAATAGGATTGAACTTCAATTCTATTGGCTGATTGCATCAGCCAATAGGATTTTTCCTACCTTAATTCCGATTGGCTGATAGAATCCTATCAGCCAATCGGAATTCAAGAGACACCATCTTGGATGACATCATTTAAAGGAACCGCCATTTGTCGGGTAGTCGTCAGTCTGGATGGATGCTCCACTTCGGGTCTGGATGGATGCTCCATGTCGGCTGGCTTCAAGAAGGACCCGCTCTGCTCCTGATGGATGGATGACAATAGAAGATGCCGCCTGGATGAAGACTTCTGGCCGTCTGGAGGTCCTCTTCTGCCCGGATCAGATGAAGACTTCTGCCCCTCTGGAGGACCACTTGTGCCCGGCTGGGTGAAGACGTCTCAAGGTAGGGTGATCTTCAAGGGGGTAGTGTTAGGTTTTATTAAGGGGGTATTGGGTGGGTTTTAGAGTAGGGTTGGGTGTGTGGGTGGTGGGTTTTAATGTTGGGGGGTATTGTGTTTTTTTAACAGGTAAAAGAGCTGATTACTTTTGGGCAATGCCCCGCAAAAGGCCCTTTTAAGTGCTATTTGTAATTTAGTATAGGGTAGGGAATTTTTTTATTTTGGGGGGCTTTTTTATTTTATTAGGGGGATTAGATTAGGTGTAATTAGTTTAAAAAATTGTAATTATTTTTTTATTTTCTGTAATTTAGTGTTTGTTTTTTTTTGTACTTTATTTAATTTAATTGTAATTAATTGTAGTTAGTTTAGATAATTCATTTAATTATAGTGTAGTGTTAGGTGTAATTGTAACTTAGGTTAGGGTTTATTTTACAGATACTTTTGTATTTATTTTAGCTAGGTAGTTATTAAATAGTTAATAACTATTTAATAACTATTCTACCTAGTTAAAATAAATACAAAGTTGCCTGTAAAATAAAAATAAACCCTAAGCTAGCTACAATGTAACTATTAGTTATATTGTAGCTAGCTTAGGGTTTATTTTATAGGTAAGTATTTAGTTTTAAATAGGAATAATTTAGGTAATAATAATAATTTTATTTTGTTTTATATAAATTATATTTAAGTTAGGGGGGTGTTAGGGTTAGACTTAGGTTTAGGAGTTAATAAATGTAGGTAGGTGTCGGCGATGTTAGGGATGGCAGATTAGGGGTTAATAAAATTTAACTAATGTTTGCGAGGCGGGAGTGCGGCGGTTTAGGGGTTAATACATTTATTTAAGTGGCGGCGATGTCCGGTTGGCAGATTAGGGGTTAAAAACTTTATTTAAGTGTTTGCGATTGGGGGGGGGGGCTCGGTTTAGGGGTTAATAGGTAGTTTATGGGTGTTAGTGTTCTTTTTAGCACTTTAGTTAAGAGTTTTATGTTACGGCGTTAGCCCATAAAACTCTTAACCACTGACTTTTAAATGCGTTAGAAGTCTTGACAGGAGAGGGTATACCGCTCACTTTTTCCAAGACTCGTAATACCGGCGTTAGGCAAATCCCATTAAAAAGATAGGATACGCAATTGATGTAAGGGGATTTGCGGTATGTTAAAATCACGGAAAAAAAGTGAGCGGTACACCTGTACCTGTCAGACTCGTAATACCAGCGGGCATTAAAAAGCAGCGTTGGGACCTCTCAACGCTGCTTTTAAGGCTAACGCAGACTCGTAATCTAGGCGATTGTATTTAAAAAAAAAAAAAAAAGCAAATATACTGTATCAGTATTTCCCTACAAAAGTACCTGCATTTCTCAATATAAAACATACCTTAATTTTTAAAAGTAATTCATGTTCAACCTCTTGACATATTATATGTAATTAAAGGAGTTCCCCAAATGATATCTAGAGGCGTCATGGAACACTCAGTGTCAGGACTTGCTGGCCCTTTAAACCTTTACGGAGCTTCCCTATAAACGTCCCCGCCTCCTTCCAGTCAATGCTGGTATATTGAAGCGTTGAGCAGGCTTACCTGTTTCCCTATAACTGCTCCTCCAGCCGTTTCCTACTCAATCTTCCATTGTAGCTCCGGCTGCTGCAGCTTCTCCTGTCCGGCTCTGCAGCTCATCATCCTTCGCTCTGTGTCTAGGCTGCCTTCCTCCTGTTTTCGGCAGTTGCTTCCCGGTTGCTACACTCTGTCATGCAGACCACGTGATATCAGGCATTGCCGGTGCCTACATCTTCTCGCTCTCGTTGTACGAGTCTTCCCCTACTCTCTGCAGGAGGGTGCCTCTCTCCTTCCACCTAGGCATCCGCTGTTCCACCTAGACCTGCAGGTAAGACCTATTCGCCCCACTAAACCTCTCAGAGTTTTTACCTTAACTCTGACTACATATATCTGTGGCTATAATAAGACAAGGAGGTCTCCCTCTCCGTATATTGGGACACCCCCTTGTCACAAACTAAAATGACTTCTTAAGCTGTTACTTACCTGTGTAAGGTGTCTCACAAAACAGACACTTAATTCATGTATTTATTCTGCACATGAGTAGTATATGTAATCAGTGTGTTTTCATGAGTTACTGTTAAGCGTTACACTCAGCATGCAACTAAAAGAGGGGATTCAAAAAGGGACACTTCTGGACCCAGAATATAAAGAGAGGTGATAACCAATTATGATATTAGCTATTGTAAGTGTAAATAACGATAATATCATCTAAAACTGGCATTTCAAAGCTCTATGAAAACTATATAATAATAGTTGTCAGAGCAGTAGGAAGTAGATTAAATAAATAAAATATGCAAGATTATGTCATTATTAAGAAGTAACTAAACAAAAAATAATTGTCACATCAGCACGTATCAACAGTAAGTAATGATATTAAACTATTAAATAAACTATGAGACAGTTAAGAAAGCTGTATACACTTAGCGGAGTTTGACCACGCTGGCTCCTCTTCCCCTAGGCGTTTTTTTTTTTTACATATTTTGACCATGTCCTGAACCTAATCCCCTTTCCCCCAGCCCTGGAATATAGGCACAGCCCTCTGCCAACACTAGGTGCTCGATTTGCTGCCCTGTACTGACAACAACCCTGCTATTTACACGTTGCCGAGCGAAGCATGCAGACAATCATGGCGTAATCACAGAGCTGCACACAGCAACATAACGCAGAATGCTACACCCCTTGTAGAGGCCCTGGTGCTCCATCTGAACAGAAGCCTCCTGGTGTCAGCTTTCTGTGAACCGCCATGGACACTTTACATCAGAATAGACAGGACGGCCAAGTGAATTACCCGCAGTGGGGAGAACTGGGTGCAGTAAAGAAATCACACTCCCACGCTCCGGTCTTATAGCATACAGCTACAGGTTAATGACTCCTCTTATACACCCTATCTACTTATCCCATGCAAGACAAACTAACAATCTGCCTGGATCCCCCCATGTGGAGAACCAAAAATAACTGACCCGACATGGGCCGCTCTTCTACCTCTCCTAGGCCGAGCAACAACAACTACTTATCTTCCCCACCAAGAAGTACACAGGCTTACTCTAAGACATTCCATTACAAGCTGTGGTGGCCTAATAAAACCCAGCCATAACAGCTAAGGGACATTTATTACAGCACCGTATACCTTTAACAACCTATTCAGAGGGGACTGGTCATTATAAGTCACATATATTAGATCACATATATTAGATACTAAGCTCAACTTGCCCTCTCCAATAATACAGGCTGGAAGAGGCCTGGAATCAGGTTTACATACTGAGTCAGAGCTAACAGCACTTTTTTCATATATTTTCCTCCACTGGAGAAGAAGCATACCACTCGCTTCTGTGATGCCCATTAAGAAATAGGCAAAACAGATAAGCCCCCACTTACCAACATGATGAATAAATATCTTAGGCCACTTAAACATCCAGCCAAGGGGTCAGCAGATGGAAACCCTACATACCAACAAATGGTTGGGGCCCAAATGCATACATTGGACCAACCTGCAGGGAGCCCTATTACAAAAAAATATCTCCAACACCTATCTTTTAAATATTCTCCATGAAATGAAGAGTCTTTTTGGAGAATTGAGAAAAGATCTATCTGAACTAGATGAACAGCTATCCTAATTAGAAGCACTACAGGAATCCACTCAAAACGACATTCAACAAAATGTTGCAACACTTCAATCTCACTCTGAAACCATAGAAGCCCTCTCTGAGAAAGTAGAGGACCTAGACAACAGAGGCCAACGCAATAACCATTGTATCAGATGGGTTTCTGAAACAGTACATCCCCAGCCATTGAGGGTTACCTGCAGGACATCTTTCATACAATTAAAGGAACCCCATCCTCTACCTCCCTAGCTCTCGCAAGAGCTCACAGAGCCTTGAGGCATAGTCCTCATACTAAAGCCCCCAAGGGAAATAATAGTTAAGTTTCTAAGCTTTTAGACAAGGAGGAGATCCTCAAATGTGCTAGGGCCAAACATCCTGTACATTATACAGGAGCTGAAATTCACATCTTTTAGATCTTTTCTTTGCAAAAAAGAAGAGAACTCTTTCATGTCACATTCACATTCCGCACGCAAAAGATTCCATATCAATGGGGATTCCCCGTTTCCATCATACCTATTTAAAACAATAGAACAGCCATCTACAGGCCAGGGTCTGATGTTGATACCTTCTACTAAAAGCTCTACATGAGAGCCAACACTCCTGACAGACCTGAACGGGAGAAAATAAAAACCTCTGCCAATCTCTTACAGCGAGATACTTCACAGACAGAAGCTGCCCAGTGAAGGCTTGTACCACATCCGTCACCAACAAGCTATCCTGAAACCGTAAGCAAACTATTCTATTTCACAGTATGTCTGCCAGAATTGTCACTTTCAATGCTTTTGGAGTACAATTAGTGCTCATAAATCGGGAGACCACCAAAACGCCTTCCTTTAAAACGTTGGATCTGGTTCAGGTTCAGGTTCAATATTTTTAAATTTTTTTTCTTAATCTTGTAAGGTTGTCTGTAGGCCTACTTGTCTGTGTCTTCAGCCATCTCTTCCCCTTCCTTTTCCTCTTCCCTCCCTTCCTTCGTCCCTCCCTTCTCTCTCTCCCCTGCTCCCTCACAGGTCAATTGTATGGCCATCCCATTACATTGATCAATGTATACGCCCCAAACACAAACCAACAAAAATTTCCAAAAAGATTGCAAATTTGATATTGGAGAATACTATTGACATGGTATTCCTAGCAGAATTTGTTTATGTCCAAATAGATTCTTTAATGAATACATCAAACAGCTCATCCAGTATACCCAACCATATGCTCAAAAATATTAGAAATACTTTCTCTATACTGAAAATGCACAACACCTGGAGTTCATTTCACCCTTAAGACAAGGACTACAAATACTATTCAGCACCACACAACAAATACTCAAGACTACATATTCAGCAATTCACTTGGGCTCTCACTGATCTCTTATTGCAACATAGGAAATATGTTTTGGTCTGACCATGCCTCAGTGACCTGTTCCATCAATTTGTCAGATATACCAGCTTCAGCATATATCTGGAGGCTAGATGACACATTGCTAGATCACCCCTAATCAAAGTAGAAATCCAAAAATCCTTACAATAATATTTTACATTCAATCACTTTCCTATCTCCTCAACGGAAATCATTTGACAAGCCCATAAAAGTGTTCTTAGAGGAGTGCTCATTTAACTTAAGTCCAAACTAAATAGAGAATATAGAGAAAAATACAAATAAACTACTGCAAAAGTTCCAGGTTCTAGTAAATGATCATAAATGTCACCCCCAGAAACAAGACATACTGCATTCTTTATGTCAAGTTAGATTAGAACTTCGTCAACACTTAATGGAGAAACACCAAAGACAAAGCATGTACTTAAAACAGCAATATTATTCGGAGGGTAACAAACCGGGCACTAATTTATAACATTCTCCTAATATCAGACGACACTCTTATGCCGATATACACAACATCCTGGCACACAGAGCTTGGCTCAGACTTAGATGCTAAGTCCTGACTCAAGACTTTTGCCGTGACTAAACAAGCATCTGTATCAGCAGCCATGCAAGAAATGCTAATCAAATTCCAATGTAGATGGTACCTCACCCCACAGATTGTTCCCCTCATTAAGAGACTGTTTCTGGAGAGGATGTGGTGAGGAAGGGACATTATTGCATCTATGGTGGTCCTGACAGATGCTATGTGCCTTCTGGACAGGGGCCATTGGAGTTATCTCGGATAAACTGAGTGTTCTTGTCCCGAATGTACCTGACATTCTCCTTTTTCAATCCATCCAAAAAATCAAAGACAAAACCAAATCCTCACTGCTGAATGTAATGCTCAATAGAGCCAAAAAACGTATTCCAAAAATATGCAAATCCCCTTTCATCCTTACGGTAGACGAATGGCGCACTCAAATCACTGAACTATTAAGCCTGGGAAAGTACCACTACCGACAAATCATTAACTTAGAGACCCATATAGCTATGACAGAGCTGTGGAACGGTCACAGCCTATAATTAGAACATAGAACATTAACCTTGTGCTATCAAACAGTGTATCCCTCCCCCCCAATTTTTCCCCTTTCTTAACGTGCCTTTACCCCCCTATCCTCCCCTACAAAAGCAGTTTTCTTATATCCCCTGCTCCCAGTAAAATAAAGAGCCAAAAGGTTTCAATTTTGTTTTATCCATATCCACAGTTCAACGATATAAGAAGTTTTTGATGACATTCATGAACGGTCTTTAAAATATATATTTTTTTGTTAACAACTCATGTAATGTTATCATTTAGATTACACAGACATAGGGCTCCATGTACAAAGCAGCGAAAGCTGCTCCGGAGCCTTTGCGGGGCAGGTTCGCATATGCAAGCCTGTTTCCCGCAATGTAAGAAGCAGCGGTCATTAGACCGCTGCTTCCTACACCCTACGCCACCTCTTAGGTGGCGAAGCAAAATCACAGAGAGCACGCTCGCTCTCGGTGATTGACAGCCTCTTCAGTCGCGTGACTGCATCATTACACACTCCGCTGAGTGTGTAATGATGCATACGGGCAAGCGGATCAATAGATCCGCTGCCCGTTTGTAGCGGAGGCGGGCGGACAGCTTCGCAAGTTAAGAAGCTGTCCGCCCGCCTCTTAGTACATGGAGCCCATAGACTCTGAAAATGTAAAACTTGAGCAGAAAGCATCAAGAGACTTGTCCTGTGAGGCCCATGCCTCATCCCCAAGACTCCATTGTTGTTCTCTTAAACTTTGTTATTGGTTTATGTGTCACCTCACCACTAGTGACAATAAGACCCAGCTTTTAATCTTTTTCATCCATAACACAGCAAGCAAATGTTATTTTCTGTATTGAACTTTGTTTATTTCAATAAAGCTCATTAAAAAAAAGAAAGAAAGCTGTATACAAGAAGAAAAACTCAAGTTGAACATACCACATTGTGAGCTAGTTTACAAGTGGAGTGCTATTTAGTGCTCCCGCTCGAGCATTAACTTAATTAGACAATGGCTTTTTGCGCACATATTACAAGTTGAAAGTAAAAAGTTTGTGTGTGAGAAAAACCCATCGCGCAATAGCCAAATATTGCAACCGCGTTAACCTATCCCCTGCATAAAAGCCAATGGATACAGCAGAAGAAAAAAATCACTCATGCGCTAACCCAAAAGGAGTTATGAATAGTTCAGATTCCAATGTTCTTCACATACAGAACAATGTAATTGTTATTGTAAATTTATATTTCTATGTTTATCAATATATAACTATACATCCAGCCTGCCTCTACCAGTGTGATTTTGGTGCTGCAATAATTTCAGGTTGAAGGTGACCTTCATTCAATAAAGCAGAGGCCAGCATCAGACCTTCTTGGCGATTTCTTACAGACTTGCTTTCTACTAGCCAATCAATCACACAGAAAGTGTATACCAAGACAGAAAAGGTACTCCAAGAGGCTAACTACCAACATAAAGGAAGTACAAGGGATTTATCTACAACAAGAAACATATCCCTGCATACTCCAGGAGGCTCACGAAAACCCAAGAGGCACCACATCTGAATACAAGGAGAAGATTCTACCATCTGTATATACCCCCAGTGCGGCATACTTACCTCATCAGATTGAGGTATTATCTGGTAAGGGTATTACATACCATCTATTTACTGATACCAACTGCTTATGAAGATTTACTACGGACTATATATTGTCTAAAGACTCATATGAACACTGTTTCATAATCTATTCATCATTCTTCAAGCATAATTGATTCTAATAATTTATATTTTTTAAATATTCTTTTAATTGCTATTATTTTTCTAATAATCAGCTCTAGTTTTCACTCATATTCCCATACACCACCCATATTTTAAATGGATATATAGGCGCTGTATCTATTCTTGTATACACATATAACTATACATGTATATCTTTTCATATAGATATAGATATCTAATTTACGTTAACATTTATTATGCATTGGGATTCGCAATTTAGGTCTAACGTGGTGTTAGGTTAGCTCACATGAAGAACTACTAATTTCAATGCACATTATTTAAATATTAAATATTAAAAAATATAATAAAAATCATTAAAAATTATTATATAGACTATAATATATATATATATATATATATATATGTATATATATATATATATATATATATATATATATATACACACACACAGTATATATAATAGGTTTTAATAATTTTTGTTGATCTTTTTTAATATTTTATATTTAAAAAAATGTTTTTTGAAGTTAGAAATTCTTCAAGTGCGCTAACCCAACACTGCATTAGACCTAAATCACAAACCCTGATGAGTATTATGCATGTTTTTCATTACTATGTTCTTTATTTTAGAAACTAATGTAATTTAATGTAAAATAGATATCTATTCCTATAGATCTATAAGAATAAATATACAGGTATAGGTATATATAGATACATATATAGAAATGTATATTTACAATACATATTACATTATACTGTATGTGAAGAACATTCAATATTTAAATATGTACGGTAAATATACAAATAAATGCATATGTACATAGAACTATATATATGTACACCGATAAATATATATTTGTTAAAGACCTTTGCAGCCCTTTTTTTGTCAAACACTTTATAGCATATACCTTTGAGCCCTTATAACTTTTTTAATATTTTTTTATATTAGATTGTGTTTATTTGAGTGTAACTGTACTTTTAAGTGCACAGGCATACCTCCTTTTGAGCTTCGCTTTATTGCGCTTCACAGATATTGTTCTTTATACAAATTGAAGGTTTGTTTGTGGCAACCATGCGTCAAGCAAGTCTATTGGTGCCATTTTTCCAAAATATATACACATATAAACACATAAATACACACATATATACACAGCTATATATACACACCACCAGCACAAGATTATGACTCACTAAAGGCTCAGATGATGGTTAGCTGTTTTTAGCAATACATTTTTTTTAATTAACCCCTTAACGACCGAGGACGTGCAGGGTACGTCCTCAAAAAAAAGGCAGTTAATGCCTGAGAACGTACCCTGCACGTCCTCGGTGTGGAAAGCAGCTGGAAGCGATCCTGCTCGCTTCCAGCTGCTTTCCGGTTATTGCAGTGATGCCTCGATATGGAGGCATCCTGCAATAACCTTTGGTAGCCATCCGGTGCAGAGAGAGCCACTCTGTGGCCCTCTCTGCACCGGAGATCGGTGGCTCCCTGCTTTGTTGGGTGGGAGCCGGACCGGGAGGCGGGTGGCGGCCATCGATGGCCCTGGTTATGTGCAGGGGGGGGCGGGATCGTGGGCGGGGACGAGCGGTGGCGCGCACGGACGCGCGCGCGTGCACGGGAGGGCGGGGGCGGGCGCGTGCACGGGGAGGGAGCGGGTGGGAACCGCTACACTACAGAAAATGAATTAATAAAAAATGTACAAATTTCTAAATAATAATAATAAATTTTTAAAAAAAAAGATCAGCAAGGTGGTGGGGGATTGTCTGTGTGGGGGGGGAAGCTACACTACAGAAAAAAGCCAAAAAAAATTAAAAAAAGCACTTTTTTTTGCAAACTGGGTACTGGCAGACAGCTGCCAGTACCCAAGATGGCCCCCAATGAGGCAGAGGGGAGGGTTAGAGAGCGGTTTTGGGGGGGATCAGGGAGGTAGGGGGCTAAGGGGGGGATCCTACACCCTAGCATATGTAAATATGCTAAAAAATTTTTTATTTTTTTTAAAAAACCCTTTTATTTTAGTACTGGCAGACTTTCTGCCAGTACTTAAGATGGCGGGGACAATTGTGGGGTGGGGGAGGGAAGGGAGCTGTTTGGGAGGGATCAGGGGGTGGGATGTGTCAGGTGGGAGGCTGATCTCTACACTAAAGCTAAAATTAACCCTGCAAGCTCCCTACAAACTCCCTAATTAACCCCTTCACTGCTAGCCATAATACACGTGTGAGGCGCAGCAGGATTTAGCGGCCTTCTAATTACCAGAAAGCAACGCCAAAGTCATATATGTCTGCTATTTCTGAACAAAGGGGATCCCAGACAAGTATTTACAACCATTTGTGCCATAATTGCACAAGCTGTTTGTAAATTATTTCAGTGAGAAACCTAAAATTGTGAAAAATTTAACTTTTTTTTCAATTTGATCGCATTTGGCGGTGAAATGGTGGCATGAAATATACCAAAATGTGCCTAGATCAATACTTGGGGTTGTCTACTATACTACACTAAAGCTAAAATTAACCCTACAAGCTCCCTAAAAGCTCCCTAATTAACCCCTTAACTGCTGGGCATAATACACTTGTGGTGCGCAGTGGCATTTAGCGGCCTTCTAATTACCAAAAAGCAACGCCAAAGCCATATATGTCTGCTATTTCTGAACAAAGGGGATCCCAGAGAAGAATTTACAACCATTTATGCCATAATTGCACAAGTTGTTTGTAAATAATTTCAGTGAGAAACCAAAAGTTTGTGAAAAAAATTTGTGAAAAAGTGAACGATTTTTTGTATTTGATCGCATTTGGCGGTGAAATGGTGGTATGAAATATACCAAAATTGTCCTAGATCAATACTTTGGGATGTCTACTAAAAAAAAATATATACATGTCAAGGGATATTCAGGGATTCCTGAAAGATATTAGTGTTCTAATGTAACTAGCGCTAATTTTGGAAAAAAGTGGTTTGGAAATAGCAAAGTGCTACTTGTATTTATGGCCCTATAACTTGCACAAAAAGCAAAGAACATGTAAACATTGGGTATTTCTAAACTCAGGACAAAATTTTGAAACTATTTAGCATGGGTGTTTTTTGGTGGTTGTAGATATGTAACAGATTTTGGGGGTCAAAGTTAGAAAAAGTGTGTTTTTTTCAATTTTTCCTCATATTTTATATTTTTTTTTATAGTAAATTATAAGATATGATGAAAATAATGGTATCTTTAGAAAGTCCATTTAGTGGCGAGAAAAACGGTATATAATATGTGTGGGTACAGTAAATGAGTAAGAGGAAAATTACAGCTAAACACAAACACCTCAAAAAGGTAAAAATAGCCTTGGTCCCAAACGGACAGAAAATGGAAAAGTGCTGTGGTCATTAAGGGGTTAAGGTATGTACATTGTTTTTTTTAGACATAATGCCATTGCACACTTAAAAGATTACAGTTTAGTGTAAATATAACCTTTATATGCAGTGGGGAACAAAATATGAGTGTGACTCACTTTATTGCTATATTTACTTTATTGTAGTGGTCTGGAACCAAACCCTCCAAGGTACGCCTGTATTTATGTTGTGTTTAATGCAACTTTTTTTCTTCCCCTAACCTTTACTTGAGCGCTCATGTTGTGCTACCCTGACTAGCGTAAATCATGATTATACTTGAGCAAATGCGTTTACATTCAACTCGTAATATGTGCACTATTTCCAACGTGCTCAAAAAGCCGAAAAAAAGACAATATAATTTGCGCACAAACAATAGTGCTCCATTTATAATCTAGCCCTGTATTAGCAACAGGCAGCTACAATCAGTTTGGTTGTCTCTAAATCTGCGCCTAGATCCCTATATCAGTATAACCTTATTTTAAACTCAACTAAAAGCCATTTTTTAAAAATAATATGGACCAGATTATGAGTGGAGCGCAAATGGACTGAACGATAAGGGGTTTATAGCGAGTGATTGCACTCACGTATTACGAGTTGAAAGTAAACGTGATCACTTGAGCACAATCACAATTTACGCTAGAATGATTAACGCTACTTCAGACATACATATACATCTTTAAAAATTTATAAGAATGTACAGCATATACCGGGTATATATATATATGTCTACATATGTCTATATACAGTATGTCTATATATATTTACATGTGTACGTATGTATTTATGTATTTATATGTGTATATATGTAATTACAGACATATATACACAAATAAACACATAAATACATATGAATACATAAATAGACATATGCATAAATGCATTGGAGCCCTTTGCAGTTAAGTAGATGAAAACATGTAAAAACATATTTGTGCAATATTCATATTTAAAGGAATAGTCTAGTAAAAATTAAACTTTAATGATTCAGATAGAGCATGCAATTTTAAGCAACTTTCTAATTTACTCCTTTTATAAATTTGTCTTCGTTCTCTTGGTATATTTATTTGAAGTAAGCATAGGAGCTGGCCCATTTTTGATTCAGCACCTGGGTAGCGCTTGCTGATTGGTTGGCTACATTTATATACTAATCAGAAAGTGCTACCAAGGTGCTGAACCAAGAATTGGCTGGCTAATAAGCTTACATTCTTGCTTTTTCAAATAATGATACAAAGAGAACGAAGAAAATTGATAATAGGAATAAATTAGAAAGTTGCCTAAAATTGCATGCTCTATCCGAATCATGAACATTTAATTTTGACCATACTACTCCTTTAATAAAGGTTTCAACTATGTATTTACTGTAAATATTTCATATTCCAATGTTCTTCACATATCAGAATATGTTCTAAGTATTTCTAAATAGATATTCCTATATATATTTGTATATATCTATACCTATATATAATCATCTACAGTATGTATGTATATATATATATATATATATATATATATATATTGTAAAAAAACAACATCAGATATATGTAGAAATATGTATTTATAAATAAATAGAACATATTCTTGTATATGAAGAACATAGTAATGTGAAATATTCATATTTTAATGTTGGGTTAGCACAAATGAGAAAATGTGATGGTGTTTACGCGAGAGTGGGGTGTTAGGTTATTCCACTTTTTTGTCTTCACTGACTTCTATGGGGGCATACGTGAACATGCATGCGATATTCTAAGTTCGGCCTTTTGCGCTTGTTGGGTTAGCGGGCGACCGAAACAGTTTACTTTCAACTCAACAGGAGCGCAACCCGAAAATCTCAAAAATCTTATTTCTAGTGCAATTTACGCTGGAGTAGAAGGGTTAATTTGTGCTTCATCTATAATCTGGCCCTATATTGTGCATTAAAGTTGTTTTGCTAAATATTTTGAATCAATTGGACTGAAAAAACATGTTAAACAGTGAATATAGCTGACTTGTGGGAGACGCACATATATATTTTAGCTTTTTATTACAAACTTACCCGTTCTGGTAAATCTTGAAAGCATTTTACAGAAATGGCATAAAAATAATTTAATTAATCCCACATGTAATAATATAATAAACACATTTTAAAAATCAAATGTAAATGGATTTTTATTTTCCAAAAGTTTAATTTGATTTGTAATGATTAATAAATAGATTAAATAATAGAGAATAACACAATTTAACAGCAAAACAAAAACGTGAGTCTTTGGATACAATTCGATTATCCATTTTTTTAAATAAAAAATTAAACATTGTTTTTGTTGTTTGTGATGCTGCATTGTAACCCTTATTCATTTATAAATTGATATTTTTGACAAATACATTTGTTATAATATTAAAATTAAATATATCATTTTTATTAATTTTCCACCTATGTATGTATATGTATATGTATTATTTAATCATAAATAAGTACATAAAATTATTTAATTTATTCACTTATTTAGCTATGTAGAATATTTTGAAGAGATATCACCAAGAATTGACTATGGGCACATTCCAACGTCAAAGCAAATTCCTTCTACTCCTATATCAATTTGTATTGTCATGTCTCTGTTAATGTTTACTGTATCTGTGCTGTATCTTTTTATGTGTGTTATGTGTAGTGTATGCATTGCTCTTTTACACAGCACTATACAATATGATGCTACTTTACAAAGTAATCATAACAATGTTAATGGTAATAAAAATATATTTAAAGCATAATTGAACACTTACAAGATTCCATAAAGGGTTCTGGCAAAAAATAAATAAATAGAAAGAATAAATAAAATAAGGGCACAATTAAAAAAAAACAACAACTATAAAGTATTAGTTCAGTTTAATACTTACATGTCTTTTAACACCATTTGACAAAGGAGATAGCCTGAGTCATAGTAGGATACCTTAAAATATAACATATTGCTTTCCAGTGCATTAGGTTAAATAAGTAAACGGTTGCAGATGTATTCCCAATTCACAAGGTAAGAGAAAAACATTCATTCCAAAAAAAAAAAAAAAGAGTCAGGAACTAGTTATGAATTGCAGGCACCTATGGAATACAGAGGGTTAAATAACTGAAGCCACTGTTTTGAAGTGAACTGTAGGCATCAATGGAAAGTTGAAAATACCAACAGCTGGTCTGTCTCATTTCTGACTGGGTCAGTCTTGTTAGTTTAGTACGACCTTTGGAGCACTAACATAGATAATACTGGCACCTCTCTTTATTCTAATCTATCACTAGTCTGAGCAGTTCTGCAGGAAAGTATGGGGGAAGTTTAGTCAAATTCATTTAATCAAACATTCAGTAAATGTATTTCGGCTTTGCAAAAAGAACAAGAGTAATTATTTAAATTTGTTTCATTTGTGTTAGCTTTTACATAAAAAGTCCTGCAGCTCTCATGACTTTCTACTCCAAAAGTATGAATGTACATGACACCCAAGGATTGGGCAGTAGTAAATTCAATATGAAAGAGCAAAATGGCTTAAACAAAGTTTGGTCAACCCAAGGCCCTGGGGCCACAAAGTTGCACTCAAAAAAAAGAAGAAGAAAACTGTAGCTAGATTACATGTGGAGCTGAGTGTGTTATCTTTCTTCCACCCCCTTGCTCAAAGGATTATGAAAATTCTGGTATTAGAGTGGATGGTTAAATATTGTAATGAAAGCATAACAACATGGCTATACCTTGTTCTTTTACTAGATAGCCCAGGGACCACTATTAGCGAGCTTGTATAACAAGAGGTGTTGCACTCAAGCACAATTCAAAATACTGCTGTAAAATGTAGAACTTTTTAAGACCTTTATTATTAATAGTATAGCATAGAACTGCATGAAGATCTTAGTTCAAAGCACCATCAGCATAGCACTGTTACTGCATGTCCCCATAGAAGACTGTTATATGAGAGATTTAGCACACCTGTTCTATCCGACATGCAGATGGGAGCACACCCTAGACCAGGGGTGTCCAAACTTTGCTCTCCAGAGGTTTTGGAACTACATTTCCGATGATGCTCAGCCAGCATTTTATCTAGCTGAGCATCATGAGAAATGTAGTTCCAAAACCTCTGGAGAGCAAAGTTTGGACACCCCTGCCCTAGACTATCCCGGGCAATAAAAAATAACTTTAGACTTATAATGAGCGCAAAAATAGAAGCAAAATTGATTGTGCTTGAGCAAAGTTAAGGGACAATAGCATTTGAAATCTAGGCCTATATGTGCAACATCAAAGGATAGATTTTTATATTACAGGAAGAGCTATCACAAGACATGTAACAGATTTTCTCAGAAGAATTTCTGCAACTAAACATGTATTACAAAAATACAAGTAAATAGAATCCAGACTTACTGGTATTTGATAAATAATATTTATTGGTGATGTTTCTGGAAAGGGGACTTGTGTCACTGAAATGTGACTGTCAAAAAAAGAAATAAGTTTTTCTATTTTGTTCTATTAGCTTATAAGGGGAAATACAGCTTCATGTGAATTCAGAATCTATGATTTCATGCAAAGTGCAGGATATTTTCATACAGGCTTTTAAGGGGTTAATACAACCTTCATGCCATATCACAATAAGGTAACCCGCTTCAAAGCTAAATCCTTGGTCTCCTTGTCTCTGAATTTAACACTAGTCAAATGTTATGGTTTTACACAGGTGGGGTAAAAGTTAGTTGTTAGACTCACCTGATGCAATTGTAAATCGGAGAAATGCAATGTGTTATATAATTTTATTAATTTTAAATTCTGTTTTATACATTTGGTGATCAGAGCTTTGTGTGGAGGACAGCACAGGATCCAGAAGTCAGATTGCAGTGTTTGCTTTGGGCAATTCTACCATCTTTAACATCTGCACCTGTGAAATTGTACGTTTGTGAGAGAAATCCTTTTTTCCAATGCTGTAGTAAGCTGGACGTCTTTTAATGGCTCAGCATGAGTGATAAACACTTCCTGAGTGCAATATGGGAGTACTTTTTTTGTCGCATGTATTTGTTTTTTATTTGATATCTGCATCATTAGTGCTCCCTCTTGTGTTTTTTTTTCCGAGTTGGTTGTGATTCTTCCAGCCAGACCCCTGCTGGAAGCCAAAGCTGCCTATCTAAAATATTTAGTAATATGAATATTCTCAGAATACATCCATATAGAAATATTTTAGGTGCTGTTCAAAGCAAGGTCCAAATAAGCTTAAATGTGCCTGGGTGAGGATGAGTGCCAAGAGGCTACCTGGGAAATGACAGCCAATTAAACTGAGGTGTAGTGGGTTTGGTGTCTATTGTGTTGTAAAAAAAATCATAAAAAAGTACATGCCATAATTTGTCATACAGTGGGCACATTGGGTGTTGGTCTGTTTCCCTAGGACCAATATCTCAAATTCAACAGACATGGCCAGATCAGCCTAAGATAGTGTAAGATGAGAAATATGTAATTACCCCATGGGGGGGGGGGGTCATGTGACCTGGGTGTGTATAAAGTAGTGTGTGATTGTAACCCATCTATCTATTGGGTACTTGTAAAGTGCAAACTAATCATTCATGAGGGTCTCAAGGCGCTACGGGAAGATGATTCAGTTGAAGAGCCAGGTCTTGAGGTCTTTCCTGAAGTTTGCAATGCAGTTGGATTCTCTGAGGTGTAGCAGGAGGGTGTTCCATGTCTTTGCTGCTATATAGGAGAAGGATCTGCCTCCAGCTGTGGTTTTTCTGATGCAGGGGACAGGGCCGGATTGGGCAGCTGGGATACCGGGAAAAATCCCGGTGGGCCGCCAGCCAGCAGCTCAGCTGGGCTGGCATGGCTGCTGTATAAATTATTGCAGCTTTGCTATTGTAAATTGCGGCCGCGTATCCACATACCAGTCCCTTATACAAGTTATAGTCGGATAGTCCCCTCCCCACTGCTGCAGCATCAGCATCCGTGTAGTAAAGTTATTACATCCGACCGCTGCTGCCTCACTCTGACTCCGTCCGCAACTCCCTAAACTTAAACATACTCCTCCTCGCTCTCACTCACTGTGACTGTCAGTTCCTATGGGCCGGGTAAGCAGGTGGGCGGGCCCGCCTGGGCCGGCGGCTGTGATGATGTCAGAGAGTGTCTCACCAGCACGCACCACGTGACATAGTGGAGGGAGCCTCAGCCTGGGAGCAGCTGCGTCGTGTCATCATCATTCAGGACTCAGAACTCAGGAGACAGGAGTGAGCCAGACCACAGCAGATGGCACGTGCAGTCACGTGTGTGGACAGAGCACACAGACACACACATACAGTGGAAGCAGCCAGGGTCCAGGGCTGAAGCTGAAAGTCTGAAGTCAGAGACCTCACCTCAGAAAGTAGATCTGGCTTCCACTCTGCGCAGAGAGTATCTGTAGTTTTGGATGAAGAAAAATAGTGCCAATGCAATCCTTTGCAATCCTTGGTCACTATGTATTCCTTTTTTTGGGCAAAGTTAGATTCCTGTAGGCAGTAGGACCATCAACACGTTTCACCACTTGCTGTGGCTTTCTCAAGATGGTTTTAGTGAACTTAAAGGTCTCTATTTAAACCTGTTGGTAATCCTTGATTGGTTTAAAAAATTCAAGCCTCTTTGTAGATGTATCAATTATTTAAGGTGGTATTGGTAGATAACTTTGGTTTTGTTAAGGTGGAAGGTGTGTTTTATAGTGACCTTCTTTATGGCTAGTCAGGAGTGTGATAGATATTCTTCAATTTGCAAACAACTAAAAAACATTTTTCATAAGATGGAGTATTGTTTCTTATGTACTAGTGTTTCTCCCCTAAAAAATATTTTACTCTAAAAACTAAAAAATAAATGAATATCTCTTAGATAATACATTTTTAAGACATGTTTAATATATATATAAATTTTTTAATACATTTGTAATACATATAAAAAAAAATGATTTCTATATACTACTTGACATCTGTCAATATATGGTACTGTTTATATTTTACATTCCCCCATGTATCTTGTTTTCCATGTGGCAATAAGGGATCAATTACCTTTATTGCAAATGTATTAATATCCTATTCCACATATAATGTAAAATTGGTTTTAAAGTAGGTTTTAAAATAATTAGATATGGATAAACAATAGTTATAGGTGATAGTGCAATATGTGGTTACCCTTTTAGGAGACAACTATGCTTATATTGTAAATCTATATTGGCCCTTAAAATATATGGTAGAGATAATGGCTGGGACTTAAACTATGTATTTTTTATGTATGTGAGTGATCAATTCATCGAAAAAGATGGGCTTAATGTACTCTTTTCGGAAACAGATAGTCAGTGGTTTTTATGAATATATAGAGATATCAAGAATATATTTTTATTTCTGGTATTAAAGGTCAAAAATTATACAACTATGCTATTGTTGTTAAACCGTTATTGGCCCTTAAATATAGAAATATTAAAAATATGTTAAAAATAATGGCTGGGACATGTACAATGTGTTTTTTTTTTATAGGTGATCATTTAGTCGAAGACGAAGAGGTTGAGGTCTAGTTCGGAATTTAAGCCTTTGGGATATAGGGTTTGGAAACTCGTATATATGTTCAGCTTCTTTACGTAGAAGAAGGCGTTCATAGTCACCACCCCACCAAGGTTTCTTGATTTTACAAATGCCCCAGTATTTGAGATGTGCATTATTATTCTGGTGTTTTAGCCGAAAATGTTCATATAGTCTCGTTTCTTGGTCTCCTTTCTTTATTAGGTTGAGATGTTCTCTAATTCTGGTTCTTAGGGTTCTGGTGGTTTCCCCTATATACTGTTTGCCACAAGAGCACTGAATGAGGTATAGGACCCCCTTTTCGTTGCATCTAATGGTGTCCCTAATGTTATATTTTTTGCCTGTATTTGTAGAGATGTACGTTTTGCATTTGGTGCTGTGTTTGCAGGCGGTACAACTATAACAAGGGTAAAAACCTCTCAATTTATTCCCTATCAGATCTATAGTTCTGTCATTAGACTTCTGTGTTTTTTTGTTGAAATCACTGGGTGCTAATATATTTAGGTTTTGTTAAGGTGTGTTTTATAGTGACCTTCTTTATGGCTAGTCAGGAGTGTGATAGATATTCTTCAATTTGCAAACAACTAAAAAACATTTTTCATAAGATGGAGTATTGTTTCTTATGTACTAGTGTTTCTCCCCTAAAAAATCATTTACACTAAAAACTAAAAATAAATTAATATCTCTTGGATAATACATTTTTAAGACATTTTTAATATATATAAAGTTTTTAATACATTTGTAATACATATAAAAAAAAAATATTTCTATATACTACTTGACATCTGTCAATATATGGTACTGTTTGTGTTTTACATTACCCCATGTATCTTGTTTTCCATGTGGCAATAAGGGATCAATTACCTTTATTGCAAATGTATTAATATCCTATTCCACATATAATGTAAAATTGTTTTTAAAGTAGGTTTTAAAATAATTAGATATGGATAAACAATAGTTATAGGATTAAGTTCAATATGACTAAAAAAGAAAGAGAAATAATGACACAGCTACAAAAAAACAAAGACATAACCATTAAACCAGCCGATAAGGGCGGTGGCCTTGTCATTATGGACACGCCCAATTATATAAAGGAGGCCAACCGACTACTTAATGATGTAGAAACCTATCAGAAAATAAAATTAAATCCAATGAAGAAAATAACCAACTTCATGACTTATTAACAAAAGCTAAAGATAAGGGGCTAATCAACAGCAAAGAATATAACTTTATTTTCCAAAAACATCCAAAAATGGCAATGTTTTATTTTTTGCCCAAAATACATAAAACACTTATAGATCCACCAGGACGTCCTATTATTTCTGGCATTTCCTCAGTCAGCTCTAATCTCTCTCTATTTGTAGATACACAACTACAAGGTTATGTACAAGAATTACCATCACACCATCATACCTAAAAGACACCACTGAAGTGTTAAACCTCTTAGAAAATTTAGACTGGCATGACGATTATGTTCTAGCAACGAGCGATGTAAGCTCTTTATATACCAGTATCCAACATGAAAAAGGAATAGCAGCAATAGATTGGTTTTTAAAAAATAAAAATGAAAAACAAATTCAATACAACAACTACATTCTAGATTGCATAGAATTCATCCTGAAAAATAACATATTTGCATTTAATGGAAATATGTACCTTCAGGTACAAGGTACTGCAATGGGCACAAGGTTTGCTCCCAGCTATGCCAATCTGTTTATGGGTAAATGGGAACACCACTACCTACAGGGGCATGAGCTGGGAGCAAACCTTGTGCTATATAAAAGATACATTGATGACATCCTAATAGTATGGCAAGGAAGTGAGGAGAAACCACCAGAACCCTAAGAACCAGAATTAGAGAACATCTCAACCTAATAAAGAAATGAGACCAAGAAACGAGACTGTATGAACATTTTCGGCTAAAACACCAGAATAATAATGCACATCTCAAATACTGGGGCATTTGTAAAATCAAGAAACCTTAGCAGGGTGGTGACTATGAACGCCTTCTTCTACGTAAAGAAGCTGAACATATATACGAGTTACAAATCCTATATCCCAAAGGCTTAAATTCCGAACTAGACCTCAACCCCTTCGTCTTTGACTAAATGATCACCTATAAAAAAAAACACATTGTACATGTCCCAGCCATTATTTTTAACATATTTTTAATATTTCTATATTTTAAGGGCCAATAACGGTTTAACAACAATAGCATAGTTGTATAATTTTTGATCTTTAATACCAGGAATAAAAATATATTCTTGATATCTCTATATATTCAGGAAAACCACTGACTATCTGTTTCCGAAAAGGGTACATTAAGCCCATCTTTTTCGATGAATTGATCACTCACATACATAAAAAATACATAGTTTAAGTCACAGCCATTATCTCTACCATATATTTTAAGGGCCAATATAGATTTACAATATAAGCATAGTTGTCTCCTAAAAGGGTAACCACATATTGAACTATCACCTATAACTATTGTTTATCCATATCTAATTATTTTAAAACCTACTTTAAAACCAATTTTACATTATATGTGGAATAGGATATTAATATATTTGCAATAAAGGTAATTGATCCCTTATTGCCACATGGAAAACAAGATACATGGGGTAATGTAAAACACAAACAGTACCATATATTGACAGATGTCAAGTAGTATATAGAAATATTTTTTTTATATGTATTACAAATGTATTAAAAACTTTATATATATTAAAAATGTCTTAAAAATGTATTATCCAAGAGATATTCATTTATTTTTAGTTTTTAGTGTAAATGATTTTTTAGGGGAGAAACACTAGTACATAAGAAACAATACTCCATCTTATGAAAAATGTTTTTTAGTTGTTTGCAAATTGAAGAATATCTATCACACTCCTGACTAGCCATAAAGAAGGTCACTATAAAACACACCTTCCACCTTAACAAAACCAAATTTATCTACCAATACCACCTTAAATAATTGATACATCTACAAAGAGGCTTGGCTATTTTAAACCAATCAAGGATTACCAACAAGTTTAAATAGAGACCTTTAAGTTCACTAAAACAATCTTGAGAAAGCCACAGCAAGTGGTGAAATGCGTTGATGGTCCTACTGCCTACAGGAATCTAACTTTGCCCAACAAAAGGAATACATAGTGACCAAGGATTGTAAAGGATTGCATTGGCACTATTTTTCTTCATCCAAAACTACAGATACTCTCTGCGCAGAGTGGAAGTCGGATCTACTTTCAGGAGAAAAAATTGGCGTGTGACGTCAACGACTATCAGCGAGGCTGCAGTGTTACCTATGCCAGAAGGTGAGCGGAGGAGACATACCCACGAAGAGACCGAAAGGCATGCAGAGGTAAAGTAGCCGATATTGACAATTATGCACACAATCCAAATATGAACTATTACATCAAAATGAAACTGGGCAATTTATAAACTACAGAACTAAGAAATTATACAGGCACAAGGAACGTATATTTAAAGGAAAATACAATTGGGACTAGTCATTTATTGAAACGATTCATATATATACACATATTTTTTACTTTTCTTCTCAAAGTGTGACTTTACTTTGTTTTGTGTGCAAATAGTCAAACCTTTTGTACCAAAATAATAAGGTGGATTGGTGATATATCAGCTGTTCAGCTACTACCGCAACATAAAGAGTGGTGCACCACTATATTTCTAAACTTGCAAACAAGTTGTGTATGTAAATCCCCAATTTTCTTTTAACTCTATGCAATAGCATTTTTAAATTATTGAAATACTTGCCTTTACTCTTTAAGTTCTTAAATATTTAAGACCATTCATAAAATTAGGATTTTACCTATGTGTTTATTGAAATAAATGTGTTTGTATTTTAAAACAAATTTGCTTTATTGATTTCATAATATATTCAAACAACATTTGCCTATATCAGTGACACATTCCCTGCTGCTGTTTAGCACAATCGAACCAATTCAGGATTTTACCTATGTGTTTATTGATATAAATGTGTTTGTATTTTATCACTTTTTTGCTTTATTGATTTTATATATTTGCCTATACCAGTGACACATCCCCTGCTGCTGCTAGCGCACTCTCACCAATTTATATATTTCTTGTATCATATGATGTAACAGTCATTGCGCCTGAGTTGGGAGCATCATATTTTTTGGGGGGGTATCATTTTATTGCAGGGGAGATGAGGCATCATTTTATTGCTGTGGGCATCGTTTTGTTGCAGGGGGGCTGGGGGCATCATTTTATTGCAGGGGGACTGGGCATCATTTTATTGCTGGGGGCATCATTTTATTACAGTGGGGCTGGGGGCTTCATTTTATTGCTGGGATCATCATTTTTTGCAGTTGAGATGGGGCATCATTTTATTGCAGGGGGACTGGGCATCATTCTATTGCAGGGGGGCTGGGGGTTTAATTTTATTGCAGGGGGACTGGGCTTAATTTTATTCCAGGGGGCTGGGGACATCTTTTATTGCTGGGGGCATAATATTTTTGTTGGGGGCATCATTTTACTGCTGTGGGGATGGGGCATCATTTTATTGCAGGGGGATGGTGCATCATTTTATTGCTGGGGGCATCATTTTATTGCAGGGGCATCATTTTTGTGCTAGTGAGATAGGGCATCATTTTTGTGCTGGGGGCATCATATTTTTTTGGGGGCATCATTTTATTGCAGGGGGCATCATTTTTGTGCTGGGGGCATATTTTTTATTGCAGGGGGGGCTTTATTTTATTGCTAGGGGCATCATTTATTGCAGTGGGGCTGGGCCTGGGGGCATCATTTTATTGCAGGGGGGCATCATTTTATTGCAGGGTCTGAGATGGTGCATCATTTTTATGCTGGGGGCATCATATTTTTGTTGGGGGCATCATTTTATTGCAGGGGGCATCATTTTATTGCTGGAGAGATGGGGCTTCATTTTATTGCAGTGGGGCTGGGGGCATCATTTTATTGCACTTTCAGTGTCTGTCAGTCAGTTTGCACTGTGCAGTGAGTGAAATCTGAAGCTGGGATGTCTGGGTGCTGCAGCTACTGCTGCTGCAGCATCAAAACAAGGGGGTACTCTGTGAATGACCCATACATGTGGCATCAAGTCACAGAGTCAAAAGAGGTCAATGTTTTGCTTTCTAGGCATTTTAATTAGCCACCTAAAAATCCTATACTCTGTGGTGTGTGTATGTTTTGTGCCTGCATGTAGGTGTGTGTTGGTTTGTATGTGTAGGTTTTGTGTCTGCATGTATGTGTATGTTGTGGTGTGCGTCTGTAGGCAAGTGTATATAGTGTGTCTGCATGTATGCATGTGTATGTTGTGTGTCTGCATGTATGTGTATGCTGTGTATGTAGTGTGTCTGCAAGTATGTGTAAGTATGTATGTAAGTATTTCATTTGTGTATAAACTTCCTGCTTAACTCACAATATTTGTATTTACTATATATATATATATATATATATATATATATATGTTGAAGGGAAAAAGTTGGCTGGCTTGGAGGGGGCATGGTTATGTTGGAGGGGGCGGGGTTGGGCCTGTCTATACAAATTTCCAGGGCTGGTCTGATTTCCTAGTCTGGCCCTGGCGGGGGATGACTGCGAGGGCTTGGTCGGCTGATCAGAGATGTCTGGAAAGGGTAGAGAAATTGACGCGGTGGTTGATGTTCTCGGGACCGATGTTATGAAGGGCCTTGAATGCATGGGTAAGGAGCTTGAAGGTGATTCTCTTGTTGATGGGGAACCAGTGCAGGTTCCTTAGGTGTTCAGTGATGTGGCTTTGGCGAGGGATGTTGAGGATGAGTCTGGCTGAGGCGTTCTGGATGCGCTGGAGTCATTTTTGGAGCTTGATGGCAGATCCGGCGTAGAGTGCATTGCCGTAGTCCAGTCGACTACTGATGAGGTCATGGGTGAGAGATTTTCTGGTTTCGGTAGGGATCTACTTGAAGATTTTTCGCAGTAGATGGAGTATGTGGAAACAAGTTGAGGAAACAGCATTGATTTGACAGTCCATGGAGAGCGATGATTCCAGCATGACGCCTAGATTTCGTGTGTGGTTTTTTTGGGGTCTGAGGGTGTCCGAGGGCTGTGGGCCACCAAAGAGGCATCCCATTCGGATTTAGTAGGTCTGAGGAGGAGGATTTCGGTCTTGTCTGTGTTGAGTTTGAGACGATTGTCACTCATCTAGGAGGCAATTGCTGTCAGTCCTTCATGGACGTTTTTCTTGGTGGTTGCAGGGTCTTGGGTGAGTAAAAATTATAAATTGGGTGTCATTGGCATAGGAGACAATGTTGAGGTTTTCGTCGGACGATGGCAGCGAGAGGACGATGGCAGCGAGAGGGGCCATGTAGATGTTGAAGAGGGTGGGGCTGAGTGAAGAGCCTTGGGGTACACTGCAGCTGATTGCTGTGGGTTTGGAGGAGAAGGGCGGGAGTCTGACTTTCTGGGTTCTGCCGATGAGGAAGGAGGTGATCCATTCCAGGGCCTTTTTGCGGATGGCAGCGTCGTGTAGGCAGGTGAGGAGGGTTCTGTGAGCTACAGTGTCGAATGCAGCAGAGAGGTCTAGGAGGATGAGGGCGGCGGTCTATCCTTGGTCGAGCAGGGCACGGATGTCATCTGTGGTGGTGAGGAGGGCTGTCTCGGTGCTGTGATTGCTCCTGAAACCCGAATTGTAAGGGTCCAAAATAAGATTGGTCTCGATGTGGTCAACAAGTTGTGCGTTGATGACCTTCTCGATTACTTTAGCTGGAAAGGGGAGTAGAGAGATGGTGCGGAAGTTTTTCGTATCTTTGGGGTCTGCCGTGGGTTTCTTCAGAAGGGGTTTCAGCTCTGCATGCTTCCAGTTTTCTGGGAAAGAGACAGTTATGATGGAGCAGTTGATGGTGCGGCGGAGTTCGTGGGCATGGGTCTGATGGTGCTCCGGAATGGATTGATTTCATGATTCTGAGGGTGTCCTCTGTGGTGAGGGGGATCCAGGTAGTCCGTGGGGGGTGGAGGGTTTGGGTGAGGTGTTGGTGGGGGTAGGTGGGTTGGTGGTGAGGTGTGAGTTCTGGAGCTTGAGACTGTCATAGATGTTGATGAGCTTGTGGTGGAAGTACATAGCGAGGTTGTCGCAGAGGTCCTGGGAGGGTGGAATGTCGTTGGTATCGCTGTTGGGTTTGGAGAATTCCTTGATGACTATGGAACAGCTCCTTGCTGTTGTGGGCATTGGCGTGGATTCTGTCTAGGATGGCAGTTTTCTTGGTGGTTTTGATGAGGTGGTGATGGGTGGTGATGGCATCTTTTTAGGCCGTTTTGTCCGAGGAGGACTTGCTGCATCTCCATGTTCTCTCCAAACATCTTCAGTGGTGTCTGGAGTCCTGGAGGGTGGGGGTGAACCAGCTGGCCTTGTTGGTGGGCTGGCGGTTAGATGGTTTCTTGAGGGGGGCGAGGGTGTTGGCGCAGTCTGTGATCCAGTGGTGGAGGTGGCAGGCGGAGGAGTTGGCGTCAGTGGAGGTCGCTGTGGGGGACTAGATCAGGGTGAAGTACAGTTGGTCTTGGGTGATGTTGTTCCAGTTTCTGCAGAGCGGGTGGTGATGCCGGAGTTGCGTGGTGGGTTTGTTGAAGGAGAAGTGTATACAGTGGTGGTCGGTCCAATGGAGTTCGGTTATGTGGTTTACTGAGATGTGGTTGCCTGCAGAGAAGATCGGGTTGAGGGTATGTCCGGCTACATGGGTTGGGGCATTTACAAGTTGCTTCAGTCCGATGGTTCAAAGGTTTTCCAGGAGGTTAGTGGTGCTGTGGTCATTGGGGTTGTCTAGATGGAAGTTGAGGTCACTGAGTAGGATGTAGTCATTTGAGGCAAGGGCATGGGGGTGCAAGGTGGTCGGTGATGGAGTCGCAGAAGGCGGGATGAGGTCCTGGAGGTCTGTAGATGAGGGTGCCATGGAGGGTGGTGTTGGGGTTGACCTTGATTTTGAAGTGTAGATGTTCCCAGTCTAGTGAGTGATCTTTAGAGGTGGTTGTGAATTGGATGGAAAGTTTCTGGATGATGGCGATGCCTCCCCCAGGTCGGTTGCTGCGGTCCTTGTGGGAGGTCTTGTAGCCATCAGGGATGGCGATGTCTGGGGTTGAGCCAGGTCTCGGTGAGGAAGGCGACGTCTGGGGAGGTGGAGTCGAGTAGGTTCCAGATTTCAATGACATGCTTGTGGATGGAGCAGGTGTTGAGGAGAATGCAGTTGAGGTTCTCGTGGCTCATAGGCGTCACTGGGGGGGGCTAGAGGGGGCAAGTGCCCCTCCCTAGATCAGTCTTTGCCCTACCATGTGCTCCCCCAGCAGAGATGACAGCCATGACCAGAACCAGATCAGTTTAAACAGCTGCTGTTTTTTTATTGTGCACAGCTGCTGTTCTGGAACCTGCTGCCAACGTAGAAGAAACTGGCATTTTACACTTCTCTCGGCCGGGTGACCCTCCAAACTAACGCAGGTATCCTCTATTACACACTGACAGGATCTTTGTAACATCAATAGCCTTCCCCCTAACAGACCCAGCTAGCAGCAATATGTTGTCATAGCAATGGCTCTGAAGGCTGGATCCTGCACAGGGAGAGGAAAGAGCTGTGTGTGTATTATTGAGAGGCAGCATGGCCATGTGCAATTGTTCATCATAAACAGTGAGTGAGTTCTAGCTGAAGGTGCCTGGGGTCTTCCTAGAGAGGCTCAGCTAATGTTCCTCATCATATACAGTAGCTGCAAAATGTTACTGAACACTGACAAATACAACTGAGTATATTTGCCATAAATATTGCTATATCATAAGGGTTTATTTAATGTCACAACTATTAATGCTATTTAAATTGATGATTGGAAAAGTGACTATGTTTAGTGGGAAACTACAATCCTGTCAAAGTGATTATGAATTTTAGGATAAAATGAGAAATTACAATGTGATTACTAGGGGTTTTAACTAATTGGAAAAGTCTCATATTTCAAAAGCCACAAAAAAACCTCTGCTTCTGTGGGAAAACACCCAGGATCCCCAAAGAGCAAAGAAAAAAAAAAAAACTGGAGGTTATACAGATTAGAGAAGTCACAGTACTTAATAGACAGAAACTCAGGGGGGTGATATACTATAGTCTGTTAGTAAAGCTCCACAGATTTTACATATAATCTACTGCAAAAATTATATGGTCAAATCAGTTAAATAATCTAATGCTTCCCTTTATGCACGCTAAATTAAAACACAGTTACACCAGTGCATTTTACAGTGCTTGCACCTACATTATTGAACTCGCATTCACAAAGGTGGAATCACATTTAGACTTCAAGAATGCATTCTTTTAAGCCAGCAAAGAAGATAAAGTGTAGGACTCAAATAGTAATGATTGCTAAGCAATCCAGAACACTTAAGTGTACATGTTGTACAGGGTTCCTTGGCAACTATTTTCGCAGGGTCTACTATTCAGGGAAGTGCATGTTCTCAACATACTTTGATCTTTATTTACAGAAGGTTTGTTTTAAGAAGGGGCTGTTACCCCAAAATATCACACCAATAAATTATCATCATTTGTTCCACATGTTGAGAGTGTGCTGTTTTTTGACAAAACTATGATTATCATTGATCCAGGCATCCTGGTAGTTTTCTTGAGGTTTAAGTGAGAGTGAGGGTCACGTAGATATCATTTAGGACTAGTAGTTTAAATAAGACTGGCAGTTAATAAAGAGGCTTAATTATTTTTTAAATACCATATTTTGATGTGAAAAAATAAATGTTGCAGTATGGCTATATGAAAAAATGTATCTAAAACCTAAGGGCAAACAGGATACCAATCTTCATGAACCTTAGCATCTAACTGGATAATATGCCCCTATAAGTGTATGCATTTAGACTGGATAAAACTAGTAACATGTTTACACAAATAAAAAGTTCTTACGTTAAAATAGGGAATATGAAGAGATAAATCAAGCATAAAAATATTTTTCATTTTGTGCAAGGTTTAAACTCAAGCATATACTGTATATTTTTATTTTTAGTTTATACATTTCTCATGTGTCTATTCATTACATAGAAGTGCATTTGGTGGTTAATTGGGTTTAGTATCCCTTTACGCTTTCTTTTCAGGGAACTACAAAATGTAAACTATGTGCTCCACTCAAAATTGTAACTTTTGATGTTAGATTACCAGCTCCTGGATAAAGTTGTACTGTTTGTTTAGAAAAAAGTTACCATTTATCATTTCTATTAAACTAGTAATTCCCTTTTTTGTTTTAAGCTTAATTTAGAAGAACTTAAATTTTATCATGAATGTAAGATATTTGCCATTTAAAGGCTTAACAATTTCATGTGACACATTTTATAATATAATTATTGAATAATATTTTTTCTGAAGAATAGAGAATTTTATTGAATCATAAACACCATGGGGCCGATTTATCAATGTGTGGGAGGACCATGTCTGCCGCACATCAATAAATGCCGACAGCATACGCTGTCGGCATTTATCATTGCACAAGCATTTCTCATTTCTCTCTGCACATTCGCAGACAATCGGTCACTAGCAAGGGGTCTCAATCATTCAGTTTGTTTCTGATCAGGATGATTGCTGTCCGCCACCTCAGAGGTGGCGGACAAGTTAAGGAGCGGCAGTCTTAAGACCGCTGCTTCTTAACTTCAGTTTCAGAGGAACCTTAAACTATTGGGGTAGATTGCCACATCTGCTGATTGATAAATCTACCCCCATATCTGGAAACTAAACAGAGATGATTCCCAAAACGGGAGTTATCTCACACATTCCATGCTCTCTCTAGCACTTGCATGAGTACCCGCACTGCCCATATTTGCATAATTCACCAATAAGAACAACCACATCACCTACATTTATATGACGCACAGAGAGTATCTTAAAATATTCTCAGTTGCAATTGGGCTGGTTTACTTATGCAATGTGTGCCAATTTTCTCACGCAATCCACTACCTTACAAACCTTTCACGATCACGTGTTTATTTAAAAATAATATAATTTTGAATTTTTTATTAATACTTTATCTAGACACTATAGAACTATACTATTTCAGTGGATGAATAAAAAATACATGGTGGCTAAACATTTTGGCAGAAGCTTTTAAAATCTCCTAAATAAGGAGTATCATGGATCCCTATTATATTACAAGCCTCACTTCCCTGAAGAGGATACCATCTAACAAATAACAGAAGTTAACAGGTTATTGATTGCTATGGCGCTTTGATGTCCATGCTTTTGAATATGGTGGTTAGGGTTTATATTAAAATTGCATAACATAGAATAGTTACCCTACGTGAATTGGAATGTAAGAGGATCACCAAAATAACATAACCCCATGGAAAGCTTTTATGTATTTCCACTAACTTTTTGATCTTATTCTCCTTTACATGGTTTGTGGCTTATCTGTCTTGTTAACAATTAGAGGACAGGATTTTCAATTTAACAAATCCAAGCTAAGGAAGAGATCTAGGGCTCCATTTATTAAGCAGCGGATGTTGCTTCAGAGTCTCATCATTTCAGGTCCTCCTGAAACATTAGTTAAGAAGTAGTGGTCATTAGACCGCTTGTCCTGAACTTTTCCACCACCTTTTAGGTGGTGGATTGAAATGATCCCGATCTGATACGATCTGGTGGATTGACAACCCCTGCTAGCTGCTAGTGAGCAATGGGCAGCATTGCACAAGCATTTCACCAGATGTTAAATGCCGACAGCTGATAATAAATCTACCCCTTGTCTCTTGAAGGTATATGAGAACCTAATTAAATGATTCACAAGGGCGGGAAGAAGCATGGAAGTTTTTTAAGAACTTAAAAAAGTTTTCTTGTTATGTAATCAGGGACCTTGAATATTAAAGCATCTTGAGTATTAAAGCATGTTTGATCTTAAAGGGACAGTAAACACCTTGATATTGTTATCTAAAATATTTAATTATGCATAATGCACCACAATTATTCATAATGAAACAACTTTATAATATTTTCATTATTTATTTTGCCACCTTTTCATGTAGTTTAGCTCTGAAAATTGAGCAATTTGTAATACTCATAACTTGAAATACACCCTGCTAGCTCTGCTAAATTTCAGCCCCTAATTGGTTTTCTCAAATAACATCTGCAAAACAATGTACATTATACTAATATTATGACAGTGGCCAGCCTTGTTGTCTGCGACTAAAACCCAGATAAGGCAAATGGTGGGTGTAGTTTGGCTATTGAAAACTAATTGCAATAAAGATTTTACTTAGTTTTAAAATGTTGAGATTTATCTGCTATGTCATTCTATAGCAACACAGCAGAAATATCTTCTAATTAATGAGTTTACTGCCCCTTTAAGGGATTTATTCAAGTGTTAAAGGGACAGTAAAGTCAAAATTAGAGCATGACCTTTAAAACAAGTTTCCAATTTACTTCTATTATCAATTTTGCTTAGTTCTCTTGGCATCCTTTGTTAAAGAGTAATCCTAGGAGAATTTAGGAGCATGTACAGCAGTGTTTGCAACATTGTTTATAGCAGTATTATACCTAATTACAAACGCTGCTGCTATATACTGCGTTAGACGTTCACACTCCTAAGCTCCTATCAGCCTACCTTGGTTTAGTCTTCAACAAAGGATACCAAAAGAACAAAGCAAATTTGATAGAAGTAAATTGGAAAGTTGTTTAAAATGACAAGCTCTACGACACCCTGGGTGAGGGGAGGCAACTCTCCAGGGGAAAGAGAGACCAGAGAGAGGGAGGGAAGGGGGAAAGAAGTATATCTAATCCTAAATAAATGTGATTTTGAGTTATGCATCCATTTTTTTACATTCTGAATATCTGATATTGATTATCTATTTTGCAGTACAGTACATTCATGCACACTTTTAATGGTAACAGATGAAGAAGAAACACCCAAATTATTATTTCTCTTTTATGGATATAAAATGTAGAAGTAATGCAGTCAAGTCTAATGATTTAGGAACTAAAAGAGTTAATTTAAATGATGCAAAAGTTTCTATACAAAATGCAAAAAAATACTTTGTGATGCTTATACTTGGCAGGGCTATATAGGAGTGGGGATTATGGGGCCAAGGCTTGTTTCAAGTCTAAAATGGTACATTTGTTTGTGTGTCACATATGGTTTCTTTAGGGAATAAATATATTATGCAGACAACCACCATTGTTGATCACAATCACCTACCAAAGGCCATGGGCATGAGACAATTCACTGTCTTTCTCTGTATTTTTCGTGGAAGATAAGGGCTTTCAACAAACATTCATGACTTATTAAAAATCCTCCATGCCTAGCTAGGACAAGTGATCATCATTACTATCAACAACAAATTAATATAACATCTCATTTAAAAGAAGAAAACCATCTCTTTAAAATGAGGGCTCGCATTCCCTTCTTTATAAATAATAGGGGGTTATGGGGTCTCCAAAATAGCCTGCTAGGGGGATAAGTAACCCCTCAACTGAAATAAGATCTTCTCTTTTAAATAAGGGGTCCCTCTTCCAGAGCAATACAATGGAGAGAGTGAAGTTCTTAGAACTCCCTCCACTTTGTTGCTGAATATGAAAGGATAGTATCTCCTGTTTCAAATGGTTGCTCATATGCACTTTTAAATGTCACTGAAAATGCCAAATTGCCTCTATTAGAGACACCCCACTCATACCATGAGCAATATAGAACTGTTTCTGCTAGTGGACGCTTATGTAAAGTCATCATCAAGCATAACATTAGGATATTATCATACTAGAACCACCACTGGGATTCTAAGGTCCTAGTGTATACTGCCAGAAGTCAGTGTTTTCTTGTTGTTTTTTTAATGAGTTTGCACTGGAAACAATTATGAGATACATTGAGAACTCTCACCAGCAGTATTCCTATCCAATACAAAACATTTTTTGCACTGTGTTTGTTGTGAGTTTTATCTCTGAAAATAAGTTTTGGGTATGTTTGCAAGGCATATTTTGACTTTTTGCAATTTTTTTCTTTGGCTGAAAATGTTGCTAATGGCCACTTCACACATTTCAACAAAGATGAGCATACTTTGAAAGTATGAAACATGATAAGAAATAAAAATCAGGTTGTTTAAACTTAGATTTTTTTAAAGTGATCGTTAAGCTTGCAATGGCCTTTACATACAAATAGGATATTTCACAACAAATTGCAAGAAAAACAAAATAAAACAAACAGACACAATTCCTCATAATAATATCAAGCTGTTTGGCTAAACTATAAAATGAATACTTTTGTCATAATGTCATATTGATAGCCTCAGTCTCTATGTTTGATAATTTGTATTTAAACTTTAAATGTACTGAAATTGTGATGGAACCAATGATATAAACAGTCATTTTTTCAGGCCATTCATGAAATAGCAAAAAACAAGCATTGCTGTGTTTCCCTTAAAATAGGCTATTGTCATGTGACCTCTGTTCATCTGACATCATGGCTGTGATATAGTTTTTGCTAGTATGGTATCTGATTAAGGCTTCCAGCCATGGTGGAGCCAGGCTAAGTAGCATAAGTGAGGTGGTTAGAGAAAATTAATTTATCAGTGTAACTAGAAGGTGAGTGTTTCAGCTAAGGGATTTTGTCACAATTTTAAATCACTATATTAAAATAATTAAATATATATATATATATATATATATATATATTCACTCAGAAGTAATGTTAAAAGGAAATTAATTCAGATACGATAGCTTAAGGAGGACAACTTTATGCCAGAATTAATTTATCTCAAATTCCACATACTTGAAAATGCCTATAGTACACAAGGAGAGAAAAAAACTCACACAAGACTGCATTACTAGCACTCTTAGCCTGGACTAGAAATGAAAAATTGGGAAATTAAAAAATAACTTTTATTGAAATATCTAAAATAAGGACTCAGAGTTCAAAACAACCAATGAACCGTTGACCACTATCCTGAATCTGTAGATCAGCCTTTGATGTATATTAAAGGTAATAATAGGGTTTATCTTTGATTTATTTTTTATTTTTTGGGGGAATTTTGATAATAATTTTTTATATAATATTCCTATAATTATTATGTACTCCATTCTGAAAAACAAAATAATGGTATAATACATTGAAAGTACAAAGCAGAATCTAAACAATGTAACAAAATAATATTTTAATAATTATTAAAGGTAAAGGGTCACAAATAACACACAATAATATGTCTACAGGCATTGTAAATAACTATACCAATGATAGTGAAATTTCACAAATATCAAGTAAAAGCTACTATTAAGCCAAATGAACTGTCAAGCTGGAATAATTTTCTTTGACATAATATGATATTTGAATTTGACAATAACTCCTATCCTTAAGCATGACATACACAGGAATAAATAATCTATATGTGAATTTATAGTTATAAACTATAGGATGGAATATCTATCATTTATTTAGATCTGTTTATATCAGATGGAACAACTATTGTCTGTTTAGATTGGTTTATATTGGAACTCTTATATGCATAAGATCATAATATATTAAATACTTGACTAAGATAATGTGATAACGCAAACTTGATTCAAACCAAAAGAACTAACAACATACACTAAGATCCATAAACAACAAAGATCTATACTATAATAATAGGTAACAGAACCACTGAATTTGAATAAAAACCGGAACATCTCATATTCGGCAAAATTAAACACTTTATGTAATACAAAAGAATATAACAGATTGATCACAGCGGAATTCAAATCAAAAGATCTGTTATTTGGCATAGTTAAACATTTCACGCAATACAAGATAATATAAGATACTAACCAAAGTTGAAACAAAATCGGAATATACATCATGAGGCAAAGTTAAATATTTCATGTAAGATAACACACTTATCTTCTCTTATAGAATACATAATGACAGCTTGTCAAATAATAACTAATATGTATTTTGTACTATAGATGCACTAATAAAAGTTTCTTTGTATCAACGACTGTCAAACATTTGAAATACAGGCCATATAAATGGTTGTTCTGACAATGATTGACAGAATGACTATCCAACCAGACCTGAGATAAAATTGGGACCGGGTTCAATGTCCGTATTTATTCCCACATATCCGGCGGCTCGCCATCTTTAAAAAAGCCCTATACGGGCGAAACGTGTCAGGAGGTTGTAGAGCTTAGGGGAGCTCTATATAGTTTTTAAATTAACTTTTGAAATCGTTGACCTGCATCGGGTATTTGTACACTTATTTATAAAAATATTAAATCAATAATTTGTACTATACCTTCTAAATAACATACCGTAGCCCAACTATTTATAAATACTGCACATATAGAGAATAATTATAGTAGATTTAGATATTTGTAACCAAACTTTTGTTGAAGTGACATTGTAAATGTGGACCGCACGGAGCGGTAAAAATATAGCCAGCATTGGCGGACAAATACTAACAGCCGACTCTTCTTAAACATCTAACGAGTGGGGTATTAGAAGCTAACAAACACAATCTTCGTAGTCATAATAGTAGACCGCGTCTATAACAGCATGTATGTGGGTGGACTGTAATTTATTAATTCATTTACTGACCTATTTGTTATAATATGAATGTTATTTAAACGACAAAATCTAAACAGCAGCCCTGCCTGAACATACACAGCCGACTAGCCTCACAGTAGATCATTAAGCTTGGCTGTCATTTAAACAAAGCCTGTTGCTGACCACACAAATGTCAACTACTTAAAGGGACAGTCTAGTCAAAATTAAACTTTCATGATTCAGATAGGGCATGCAATTTTAAACAACTTTCCAATTTACTTCTATTATCTAATTTGCTCAATTCTTTAGATATCCTTTGTTGAATAAATAGCAATGCACATGTGTGAGCCAATCACACGAGGCCTCTATGTGCAGCAACCAATCAGCAGCTACTGAGCATATCTAGATATGCTTTTCAGCAAGTGATATCAAGAGAATGAAGCAAATTAGATAATAGAAGTAAATTAGAAAGTTGTTTAAAATGACATGCTCTTTCTAAATCATGAAAGAAAAAAATTGGGTTTCATGTCCCTTTAATTAACAACTACTGTTACTTCTGCTAATTCTCAAATAAATTGACGAGACAGGTATAATCTTTTTTATTAGATGCTCAATGGTCACATAGGGGGACCGCACATACCATATTATATTAGTGAAAAGTATGGCTGGATTGTGAACTGTAAATGTATGTGTAGTGTGAATACCACTTTACATAGATAGTGAACAGCATTTCTGCCCGAGCATTTATAGCAGAGTAATCATACTCAACTACCTAACTGATTCAAATTCGGGAGATTAAAAACTACTAGCTACATATCTGTGAACGGTACTTAACAGAATGAGTCATAAGGTATACACAATACCAATACTACAAAGACTCTTATAAATAAGATTTAAAGACGTGACAATAATATTTTAATAATCGGTACTGCACAAGTATTTCTACACAGAACCACATAAATGGTGGAAAATGTATAAGCATGTTTACACTATACTTAAACTCATATGAGCCTCAATAGTAACATTTCAGTTGATTTATAAGCTATTGAAGGACTAATAATCCCCTATGCAGAGGATTTAAATAAGACGAAACAACATCTATGAATCTAGGTTTTACAAATATACGGCTAGATTTAGAGTTCTGCGGCCAAAGGGGTGCGTTAGGTACGCATGCTTTTTTTCACCCGCACCTTTTAAATACCGCTGGTATTTAGAGTTCACAGAATGGCTGCGTTAGGCTCCAAAAAAGGGAGCGTAGAGCATATTAACCTCCACTGAAACTCTCAATACCAGCGGTGCTTACGGACGCGGCCAGCTTCAAAAACGTGCTCGTGCACGATTCCCCCATAGAAAACAATGGGGCCATTTGAGCTGAAAAAAAAACCTAACACCTGCAAAAAAGCAGCGTTCAGCTCCTAACGCAGCCCCATTGTTTTCTATGGGGAAACACTTCCTACGTCTGCACCTAACACTCTAACATGTACCCCGAGTCTAAACACCCCTAACCTTACACTTATTAACCTCTAATCTGCCGCCCCTGCTATCGCTGACACCTGCATATTTTTTTAACCCCTAATCTGCCACTCCGTACACCGCCGCTACCTACATTATACCTATGTACCCCTAATCTGCTGCCCCTAACACCGCCGACCCCTATATTATATGTATTAACCCCTAATCTGCCACCCCTGCTATCGCTGACCCCTGCATATTATTATTAACCCCTAATCTGCCGCTCCGTACACCCCCGCTACCTACATTATACTTATGTACCCCTAATCTGCTGCCCCTAACACCACCGACCCCTATATTATATTTATTAACCCCTAATCTGCCCCCCACAACGTCGCCTCCACCTACCTACAATAATTAACCCCTAATCTGCTGACCGGATCTCACCGCTACTCTAATAAATGGATTAACCCCTAAAGCTAAGTCTAACCCTAACACTAACACCCCCCTAAGTTAAATATAATTTAAATCTAACGAAATAAATTAACTCTTATTATATAAATTAATCCTATTTAAAGCTAAATACTTACCTGTAAAATAAATCCTAATATAGCTACAATATAAATTATAATTATATTGTAGCTATTTTAGGATTAATATTTATTTTACAGGCAACTTTGTAATTATTTTAACCAGGTACCATAGCTAAAATAGTTAAAATAATTACAAAATTACCTGTAAAATAAATCCTAACCTAAGTTACAATTAAACCTAACACTACACTATCAATAGATTAATTAAATAAAATACCTACAATTATCTACAATTAAACCTAACACTACACTATCAATAAATTAATTAAATACAATACCTACAAATAACTACAATTAAACAAACTAACTAAAGTACAAAAAATAAAAAAGAACTAAATTACAAAAAATAAAAAAATATTTACAAACATTAGAAAAATATTACAACAATTTTAAACTAATTACACCTACTCTAAGCCCCCTAATAAAATAACAAAGACCCCCAAAATAAAAAAATGCCCTACCCTATTCTAAATTTAAAAAGTTCAAAGCTCTTTTACCTTACCAGCCCTGAAAAGGGCCATTTGCGGGGCATGCCCCAAATAATTCAGCTCTTTTGCCTGTAAAAAAAAAACATACAATACCCCCCCCCCCAACATTACAACCCACCACCCACATACCCCTAATCTAACCCAAACCCCCCTTAAATAAACCTAACACTAAGCCCCTGAAGATCTTCCTACCTTATCTTCACCATGCCAGGTTCACCGATCGCTCCAGGCTCTGAAATCTTCATCCAAGCCCAAGCGGGGGCTGGCGATCCATAATCTGGCTGAAATCTTCTATCAAGCGGCGGCTGAAGAGGTCCAGAAGAGGCTACAAAGTCTTCATCCTATCTGGGAAGAAGAGGAGATCCGGTCCGGCAACCATCTTGATCAAAGCGCCATCTTCTATCTTCATTCGATGAGGAACGGCTCCATCTTGAAGACCTCCAGCGCGGATCAATCTTCTTCTTCCGACGTCCAACTGAAGAATGAAGGTTCCTTTAAGGGACGTCATCCAAGATGGCGTCCCTCGAATTCCGATTGGCTGATAGGATTCTATCAGCCAATCGGAATTAAGGTAGGAAAATTCTGTTTGGCTGATGGAATCAGCCAATCAGAATCAAGTTCAATCTGATTGGCTGATCCAATCAGCCAATCAGATTGAGCTTGCATTCTATTGGCTGTTCCGATCAGGGTTAGACTTAGCTTTAGGGGTTAAAAAATTTATTAGAATAGCGGTGAGCTCCGGTTGGCAGATTAGAGGTTAATGTTTGAAGTTAGGTGTCGGCGATGTTAGGGAGGGCAGATTAGGGGTTAATACTATTTATTATAGGGTTATTGAGGCGGGAGTGAGGGGGATTAGGGGTTAATACATTTATTATAGTAGCAGTGCGGTTCGGTCGGCAGATTAGGGGTTAATAAGTGTAGGTAGGTGGCGGCAACATTGAGGGCGGCAGATTAGGGGTTAATAAATATTATGTAGGTGTCGGCGGTATTAGGGGCAGCAGATTAGGGGTTCATAGGGATAATGTAGGTGGCGGCGGTGTACGGAGCGGCAGATTAGGGGTTAAAAAAATTTAATAGAGTGGCGGCGGTGTGGGGGGACCTCGGTTTAGGGGTACATAGGTAGTTTATGGGTGTTAGTGTACTTTAGAGCACAGTAGTTAAGAGCTTTATAAACCGGCGTTAGCCCAGAAAGCTCTTAACTCCTGTTTTTTTTCTGCGGCTGGAGTTTTGTCGTTAGATTTCTAACGCTCACTTCAGCCACGACTCTAAATACCGGCGTTAGAAAGATCCCATTTAAAAAATAGGATACGCAAATGGTGTAGGGGGATCTGTTGTATGGAAAAGTCGCGGCTAGAAAGTGAGCGTTAGACCCTTTCCTGACTGACTCCAAATACCAGAGGGCGGTAAAAACCAGCGTTAGGAGCCTCTAACGCTGGTTTTCACGGCTACCGCCCAACTCTAAATCTAGGCTATAGTTACTACCTGTTGCAGTATTGTGACATTATAATTCTATAAGTAATACCTCCAGACATATAGAATTCAATAAAACATGGGCTAATCTTTACCTTATATAGTATCAAAAATAATCTCCTGTGAAACCACGACCATTGGTCTCTAATCACTATAACTCAGGGGGATATACTATAATAGTAATCTAGCAACAATAGTCTTAACTGGTCTTCAAAATAAGTGCCAACCTTTACTTATCATATTTTAGTGGCAGTTTGGTATATTACTGGAGAAAATACCATTAAAATAGTTCTTATAACCCATTACCTGTCTTGTTGCTACTTAAGTTACATCTTAGTATAATCACTGATTTTTTGTAGATGATTTCCACACGTATATGTGCTATTGAACATACTTATCAATAAATAACAGATACAGTTTTATACCATAGGACTAGTGGTTTAGGGAAGGACATTGATCCTTCTCTGCTAATTATTTAAACCCATATTTTTGATTTGTAATAGTGGGCCCTTGGTCAATCAATACCGCATTTGCACTATCCTATTATTACCTTTAATATACATCAAAGGCTGATCTACGGATTCAGGATAGTGGTCAACGATTCATTAGTTGTTTTTAACTCTGAGTCCTTATTTTAGATAACAGTTATTTTTTAATTTTGCAAATTTTTAATTCCTAGTCCAGGCTAAGAGTGCTAGTAGTGCAGTCTTTTGTGAGGTTTTTCCTCTCCTTGTGTACTATATTCCATACTGCATAGCACTACTTTTCTGTTAAACAGTAACCAATACAAGAATATTTTATTCTGTTAACTAATAAAATTATAGAAAAGCCAGCCACTGTAGTGCCACTGTGCTTGTGTTGTGGTTGAAAATGCCTATGTTGGGGAAATATGTCAATTTAACAACGTTTGTTTGGTGGATTATATTTCACTCTATTCAATTAGAACATCTATTACTTATGATTATAATTAAAAAAACATCAAAATGTTCTCTGTTGGTTTTCTAAAACATAAATGGCTTTCCATTTTTAAATACATTAAAGGGACATTAAAGACAAAAGTCAAATGCACAACAATACATTTCGGTTTTGATTTGGAGCTATTTTCACAATATACATGCAGTAGTAAAAATGCTTCTAATAATCTAATAAAAGACATCACTGATTTAAATATAAATTAAACATGTGCATGGGCAAAAAATTTAGTTCGTCCAAAAGTTTCAGTTCAGATTGTTCAGCTGATTTGGTTTATCAGAATTTGGTTCATGGTTGCATTTGTTTAGACCAAATATTCGGATAATAATTTTGTTCAAAACGAAACTCGTTCAATTGCGTTGATACCAATAGGAAGCCCATAAAAAACATTTTTTTTTAACAACAAAATGACACTGCTATAAGATGCCAACAATTGAAACATTCAATGCTAATGTGACATGAGAACATACAGAATCTAAAACAAATTTTACAAAGATAATTCAAATAAGTAATTAAAAGCATTTGATAATTACTGTAATATTAATTATTCACTACCTTTCCCACCACCCTTTTGTCTCCCCTCTTTAACTTCCCACCAGTATAACCTTTCCATACCAGCATATTTTGTTTTCAACTCTCTAATTCATTTTCATCTCCCTAATGCTAAAATACCCACATTCCTCACATTTTTGACACACCAGCTCTATACAAGTTTATTATCCTTGAAGACTCAATTCAGAGGTGGCAATAGCAGCAGACTTTATGAACTAGGTAAGCCCCTGGTACACAAAAATACACTTCCAAGGGAGGAGGACAAACACATGCTTAGAGTTTCTTGCATACAGTGGCCAACATTAACTGATGGTGACCACCATAGAACATGAAGGGCAGGAGCAGAAGTGGCAGCAGGCTTACTTAACTAGGTAGGCCTCACAGTGAATAAAACTCATAAATACACCTGCATGGGAGGAGGTGGAAAAATATGTGCCTAGTGTCCCTTGGACACAGCATCCAGCAGTTCCCTAAGAATTTGGCATTGACGAATGATGACCACCACAGAGCAGGAAGGGTAGGAGAAGGAGTGGCAGCAGCAGCAGACTTACTGGTATAAGTGAGCCTCACAGTACATAAACCTCAAAAATACACCTCCAAGGGAGGAGGAGGACAAACACGTGCCTAGAACAAAGCGGGCAGCAGATACCTAAGGATTTGGTATTGAATGATGATGAGTCCATTGCTACAGCAGCCAGCAGTTCACTATGATTTTTTTAAAATTAAACTGATGATGACCACCACAGGGCAGGAAGGGCAGCAGGTGTCGGTGTCGCCAGTTGTGCACGCATCCTCAAAGGAATAGCTTTCATCAGATAAACTTCATTGAGGTTAAATTAATTCATACACCAATACAGAGGAGGACTGAGGAAATCTGCAATTAGAATCTTCAAAGTTGCTGAATCCCTTTTAATACTTATTCAAAATCTGATCAACATAATATATGTGTAATTATTTTTACTACATAAATGACTTGAAACAATATATTTTTCTATAATAAAAATATATGGTAGGGATGCCTGAACTTTACTTCCAGCCCCCCCTCATCTTGTTTAGAGATAAATTGCTCTTCTCCCAAGGTAGCAATCCATTATCTAGAAATAAAAGGATTACTGTTTCCAGGCATCCAACATAAAGTGAATCGAAATTAGACAGTTCTCATGATTTTGAAAATAGCAGAATAAATTTGCCCCAAAGATACGCTGGGTTACTAAAAGACAAACTAAAAAAAAATCTTCTGCTATAAGGACATGCAAAAAGTTAACCTCTAGAAACCATAAAATTGTACCAACTAAAATGAAACCTGGATCTTACTACTAAACTAAGTGTTGTCTATGTACTCTAAATAACATGAACATTATAATAAACATATTAAATTTTTTTGTGTTGCTTGTAATAGAACTGTTACAATGTACTCAGACACATGATTTGAAGGGCTTTACAACTTTTTCAGCTTTTTTTCTAGATGTTTGCATCCATCACTTGAACCAGATCTATAAGAAAAAATCTTTTAATCCACGAACTAAATATTAAATACTCTTAAATTCTTATTTTGTAAAACATTTATTTTATTTATCCTTCAATTATGGTGCTTTATAAAAACAAATAACCTTAGTTTAGGCCTCATAATTTAGCCTGTTTTCCTACCATCAGATTTCTTTGCTCTTTAGCATAATTTAATCGACCTATTTCCACAGTCTGTTCTTTTGCAACCTTAGGTTTATATTTCATAAGATTTTTTCCTTTCTTTTTCATCTATTTTTTCTTTCTTATATTTCATCTTAATGAAACCTCAAGGTTGTTCAAGGAAAATATTTTCATCAGTACAACGTCTTTTAGTTCTACATACTTGGTCTCATGGGATATTATCCAACTGTACTTTCAAATGGCAGCTATCCAGAATGATGTAATTATTCACATCATCAGCTTAAAATAATTTTAGTTTAAAATGTGCTTGTTCAAAATAAATTTCCAAGTTTAAACATGAATTTCTCTTTACTGTATTCTAATGTCAAATGCATTAAAGGTTATATGTATATATCCATATGTTAATATAAATTCTAAACATATGAAATATATTTTATTGTAATATTTTAGATCAATAATTGCTTCTATAATATTCTTTACATTAATATTAAGATTTAGATTTGTATTATTTTTGTGAAAATACCTACATTACCTGAGTTATTAGAATATGACAAAAGGAAGTATTTTTAGATTGACTGTTATGGATTTGGAAACAAACAGCTAAGTAATGGAACGAATAAATAAGAAAATTCTTAAGAAGGCCACAGTCAGTTAGAGAAATGACCATGTGATTGGCTGGAACAGTGTGACATCACACGGAAAGGCATAGATCATAGCCCTTAAAATAAAAAGTGATGAAGCTGAAACCCTTTCATAGCATAAACCAGTATATTGAACAAAATCTGAAGCGTGTACTCAGCTTTTATGCAAATGAAAGCAGTAATAAAGCTATGGCAGTGACTTTTTGTGCCCTTTATGTGGTATAAAACATATAGACACACTATAAATTTTATTTTAAGAGGAAAGTTTGGATAAATATAGTTTTAATGTGTGAGTTGTGTTGAGTATTGTTTGCAATGAATTTGCATTATATCATTGCTACAGGAAGTTAGTTCAAGGGGCAGGGGACACAGGAAACAGGAAGAGTTCCAATTCAGTCTAGTTAGAGTTGTTTTGCAGCCAGTCATGTAATAAAGTGATTGCAGAAAAGCAGCCTATCTCTGTCATCATCAGTTATAGAAACAAGCGGACTATACAAGAGTAATCCAGTTTGGGAGACAATGAGGTCTACTGAAATTACATATAGGGCGTGTAACTTCTTGAAAGAACACCTCATGATGGAAGGGTCAGGACCAGTCGAGTCATGGATGGGGTTGGTTGTGTCATAGGTGAGGGTATGTCGGCAGGTTATTTAACAGTGATATATGCTTTACTGTGCCTTTCGTCTAACACTTCTAAAAACCCAACTAAAATATTTGTATTTTCTTGCCATGGCACACCCAGGATCAATCCTTAAATCTCCAGTCTATTGCCAGTTGCCTAATGCCTTGTATCTTGAGCCATTGAAGGGATCTGGGTCTGTGTGTAGATAGTTGTATCCTACTGCCTGCTCTAACTGGTTCTCTAGTTCCACCTGACTGCCAGCTGCAATGTTACCCAATCAACTGCCTATAATGCAGACTTTTGCCTGAACTTTGACCCTTCTACTGGGTTTTGCTGCCTAAACCTCTGACTTTTGGCCTGTCTTCTCACTGTGCTTTTGGCTACTGGTTCTGATTTGTCTGCCCATCTGGTTCCTGACCCTCTGGCCTGATTTTTGACAATTCTTCTGGATGATGTATTGATACTACTTTGCCCATTTTTTTCTGACCTGTTTGCTGGACAATGACTTGGCAATTCCTTACTGGTCACATTCTGAGTATCATCCTTTGAGCAGGGACGCTGTGCATAACTTACACTTCCCAACCTAAGGGTTCCTTCCTGAATGGACAATGTCACATCTGGCCATGATATTGGTTTTATACAGGATTTAATAATGTTTTATATAGTTATTGATGCTTCCATTTCCATTACCTCATTGTATGTGATACTATATAGGTACCCAGTTCACAAAATGTCTGTTATGTTATATGTTCATTAAACCAAACAGATTTTCTGGGATTTCCAGATGTTCAAATACCAGGCTTTTTTCAGTGATGGCAAACATTTTAGACAAAAAAAAGAAATCCTAAGTTAATATCAGGGTTTAAATTCCCACTTAGACATAAAAAATAATCAATTAAATCCCTAGCTTTAATTGCTTACTAGTGGGCGTTTTCAAGTTAAAGTCCACCCACTCATAACCATCATTTTAAAGGGACATTAGACACAAATTTTAAACTACATGATTATGAACCTTCATATATAAGAAAATTTTTGCAATGAAAACTGCAGCTTTGTTTTGTCAAGTGAGTATACTGGGGCCTAGCTGCTCCATAACCCTGTCTGCCTGCTCTGAGCAGGCGGACAGACATCTCCGGAATTTAACCCGATCGAGTACGATCGGGTTGATTGACACCCCCTGCTGGCGGCCAATTGGCCGCGAGTCTGCAGGGGGTGGCGTTGCACCAGCAGCTCACAAGAGCTGCTTGTGCAATGCTGAATACGGAGAGCGTATTGCTCTCTGCATTCAGCGATGTCTGTCGGACCTGATCCGCACTGTCGGATCAGGTCCGACAGACCTTTGATAAATAGGCCTCATTGTTTTATGTTTATTCATTTAACTGATTTCCCTGTTCCTCAGAACAAAAGAACCCATGCTAACCAATCACAAACTAATATTCAGATATAGCACAAATTCTGTTTGCACGTGTCCAAACTGGAGTAGCCTAATCTCTTGTATTCCCTTAAAGTGAATGTTTTTTTTTACAAATACTATTAAAAACAGGGGCAGTTTAATTCATGAAAGTTTACATAGCCACCATTTTCTTACATCAGAAATGACGAATCCGGCTTCCTCCAATAACAGCTGCCCCCCAGAGCAAACATTGCCTGAGGTCACGCCGTGATTGGAGAAAGCCGGATTCGTCATTTCTGAAGTAAGAAGAGATGTCCTGGGGGCGTAGGAATCGCTGCTCCGGTGTTCCACGCTTGCTAGTTTTTTAAAAGTACTGCTTCAATGTAAACTTTCATGAATGAAACTGCCCCTGTTTTTAATAGTATTTTTAAAAACAGGGCTTTCATTTGTGAAAGTTGACATTCAACTGATAATCCACCTTTTAAAAGCATGTGACACCATACGAGCTTAGGAAGGTAGGGAAAAGTAAACAAAAGCTCTAATAAATTGCCTAAAAGTATTAACCCAAGCCTCCCTGGGAGAAAGTGAAGCAAGCACAATATTTAAATGTATTTTACAGCAAAAGGCTGCAAAATAAAAACATTATGTATATTGCAATAACGTTTCACTTGCAATAATGAAACAATTTAGGCATTGTTGAAATGTCAAGTTTAATGGTCCTTTAAAGTGAAAGTAAGTTTTCGGACCAAACTTTAATAACATCTATTCATCTCCTAAACCTCTATGTAATCGCTACCTTTTTTTTAAGAAATACCTTCTCATTTATTTTGTATTTAATATTGTATGAACATACCAATATTTATGTTGCTCCACCCACCCGCTCATTTCCGGATTTTCCATTTTCAATAGTAAGAGCGGTCCCACCTGCAATGCACCTGCATGTCTCATGAACGCACTTGTTTGTTGTCATTCAATTCAATGAGACACGCATGCGTACTTTAATTTAGGGGCGTAAAGTTTGAATTCAGACGCCACTGGGGGACCTATCAGAATGTAGAAGATGATCTTCATCATGTAAGAATATTTTTTTCTTAGAGCCAGGCAGAGCGACGGCGGTCTAAAGGTAAAATGATAGTTTTATTATAACAAAAGAAAGAAATTCATGAATTAAACTCCACCTTAATTAATTAATTTGTACTTTCAGTTGCGACTTAGAGGTTCAGTATAGTTTACTTTCACTTTAAACTTGCTGTTGCTCAATGAACGAACACTGGGTAAAAGCTTTTGTAAACTCTGCTGTTAATAAAAAGTTTTTGATTATGATCATGACATACTTTTAACAGGAAATAGTTATATAGAAATCAGGATTTCAAGAACATATTATAAATTCAGTAATAATATATATTTTTAAAATTGCTAAGTAATTGTTAAAGCAGTTCTGGTAATATGAGTATATGTTATTCATGTAAAATGACACATTACTTAGCTAAAGTCACACTAAAGAGGGGTAATGGAGATTTTGAATACTTTAGCTGATAAAACATAGGCTTTTCACCTACAGTACAATAGTTGAAGTCTACTTTACTGTTTTAAGTAATATTAATTTGGCAATGTCAACTATGTACTCAATTGATAATAATCCATGTAATAAAGATGCCAAGCATATTTTCTCCTTCTTTGGCATGATCTGTGTCAAGTGTAAATCCACACGTCTTTGAAGCTTCTTAGCATTAGTTTAGCAGAAATTTACAGAAATAGGTCTTGCTGATCTGTTCTATGGAATTATTTATTTAAGAGTCTGAAAATGTGATTATATAACAGAAGAAAACTATGGTGTAAAAGAATCATTTAAGCTCTTTTTAAAGAGGTATTTGATTATACTTCTAGTGAAACATCAAAAGCACAATATGGCATTCTTAATGTAATTATATATATATATATAATATATATATATATATATATATATATATATATATATATATATATATATATTTAGCCAGGTTTTGGATACCTATATATATATATATATATATATATATATATATACTGTATATATATATATATATATATATATATATATATATATATATACACACACATATATATATATATATATATATATATATATACACACACACACATATATTCTTCTACATTTAAATTAAGGAAACAAGTACAGTGCTATCAATACTGTTATTTTAAGAACCTTTCAAAGTAGTGGGATAATTAATTAAATTAAAGGCAAATGAAAATGATCATGTTTATGTATGCATCAGATTAATATTAATTCAATGATTTGTAAAATATTTGCACGCAAATTTAATATTTTGAAAGCATTTAAAATAGTATTTTTGTTTGAAAAGCATGCCTTGAGGGCCAGAATATACCACTTGAAAAGCTTATTGAACCATGAAATCTTAGAACAGTATTACTGGCTATAGAAAAAGTAGGTAAACAAGAGTCATCAAATGGATACTAAAATGTTAATATTTAATTTCTCTGTCTAAGAATTGGTATTTGTGTATAGAGTAATAAGATAATTAAATAACTTTATATATTTATAGATAGAAAATTGCATCTACTCTCTCTGCATGATCATCTTATTTAAAGCTAGATTACAAATGGAGCGCTATCTAGCCCTCCCACTCGAGTGTAAACAGCGATAGACGGAGGCTATTTGCGTGCGTCGGGTTGCGCTACTATTACGAGTTGAAAGTAAAAGTTTAATGTGAACAAAAAGTGGAACTTAAAGTATTGCAAATGTGTTAACATTCAAGCAAGTTCACTCAACCCAACATGAAATAGGAACAGCTCACATTCCAATGTTCTTTACATAGAAACATATTTTCTATTTATTCTTAAATACATTTATATATATATATATATATATATATATATATATATATATATATGTGATAGATTTTTGGTAACAAAAAATATTGATCTATCTATCATCTATCTACCTATCTATCTATCTATCTATCTATCTATCTATCTATCTATCTATCTATATATATATATATATATATATATATATATATATAATATACTGGATTATTAGGGAGTAGGATAATATGTATTATACAATTTATGCGTGGGTGCAGACCCTGTTGCACACATAGATTCACTATACCAATAGAGAGAAACACAAAGAGGACACAGTAGTGTCCTCTCCAAAGAAAGACAGGGATTTCAGCACTCCAATAAATAACTATTTATAAGTAATATAGAAAAAACTTTTAAAATTAAAAAACAATGAATTAAATATATTGGAGATAGGTGCTCCCCACTTCAGCGTGAACTAGTCGGCGGCCGGGTCCCCTAAATAAAACCACACATATAGAGTTAATTAATAAGTTTTATTATAAGTGCAAATAGATTTAAATATTAAGTGTTTCAAAGTATAAAAAACACATCGAAAAAGCTGGCCAGCTCACAATAGTTACTTACGATGCAGGTTATTAACCTTAAATAAAGGTAATAAAGAATTATTTAGCAACACCCCAACCAGTGGGTAGCCCTGTGATTACACAGGAATCTGCTACCATGGATAGAAAAAGGGGATCCATGCAAAATAACTAAAGAACAACAGGATAGTATTGGCAACACCTCCCTTAGAGGATAACCCAAACTAGTTGGAAATGTGTTATCATGAGAAAAATACCTGAGGATCTATGCCTAATACTTCTAGTTATACAAACAAAGAAAGTACATGTGAAATATCAATGACATGTTAGACTTATTTACACATTCGTATTAATAAACAACACCCCTACCAGAGGGTAGCAACAATATAATAAAAAAGGTTCCAGCTACCATGGTAAAGCATTTGGGGATCTATGTTTAAAAAATACTACTTGTGTAATCACAGCAAATATGAACCGTTTTCATCATTTGTATCAAGCAGGCAAAAAATAGACATTTGCACCCTAATTATAGAGAGTTACTTATATTTCATTGCAACATATATTGAAACTGTTGCAAATAGTGTTCATTCTGTTACTTTGTTTCCCAAAGGATGTATTCCATTTAAAAGGATAGACTCTACAGTCCGTGGATACTTAACACGTGACTTCTGGGTAGTGAGATCCTTCTCCGTTGTGTCCTTGTAAAGTAACTTCGTCCGGGTACAAAGCCTGCTTCTTATTGCGGTTCCAAAGCTGTATTTACAACCTGCATGGTTCCAAAGCTGTGTTTGCAACTTGCATCGAGCAACAAATTGAGGCCTGGTTCTCAGCTGTGTAGAGTGACGTTCCACGCCAACGGCCGTTTCACCCCCCACGTGACTCAAACGTCATTGGGGCTTCGCCCTGAAGAAGCCCCAATGACGTTTGAGTCACGTGGGGGGTGAAACGGCCGTTGGCGTGGAACGTCACTCTGTTATGTTATGTACTGTTGTTGCTGAATTCGCTTTTGAAAGCTGTGGACCTATTCCTGTCATACTAATACCCTGACAGATGAACATTCACAAACCTATTGGAACTTGCGCTTATGCACTGATAGCGCCCACTGAACTCTAAGGTGAAATCAGGAGTTCCAGCACTTATTCTAACTGTCAAAACTACAAATAGTATCCTGCGTGCTATTCAGCACTAAAGAGTGGATACTACAGTTTACGGAACACGGCAGCTTCGAAATTGGAGCCGGGATCTAAGGACCAATCGGATCACAGATTGAGGACAATGCCTATAAGAGTGACGTCACTCCGCCACGGCGGTAATTCCAAACCGACGGACTGATCTGACTGAACTGCTGGGGGTAAGCTAAAAGGATTTCCCTTCAAAAAAGAAAACTATCTATTAAGAGAAGTGACTTTTTGCACTACAACTGAAAGCTTTTTCGAATGACTATACGCATTTAGATAATTTGTGTGGTGGCAACCTGATTTTATACGGAGACGTCCATTTTTTATATTCCGTTTTTATTGCATATAATGTTTGCATATTTGGCCATGTATTAATACATTTTCATGTATATTCTACACTTACACTAATTTAGAGAATTATTTTTGTAATCACCGTTCTGGTTTCTATACACATTTTGGTCAGAGGACCATCTCTACACTCTTGCACTTTAGGAAAGTATTTTTAGATGCATCAGTATTCTATATAGGCATATATTAAGATATATAAACCTGTTTGGATCATCTTCTACACTTGTGCACTTTATGAAAGTCTTTTTCAGACGTATCAGGATTATTTGTATATCACTTAGGCATATATTAAGATATATATACCTGGTTGAACATTTTTTACATTTTTGAATTTTTGCACTTTATATAATATTTTTTGCACATAATCATTTGCACTTACACTTGGCACTTTATTATTATTAGGCTATCGCTTTTAGCTTTTTTAGCGCTCCTGGTCAATTTAACTATTTATCCTTAATTAGTAAAGTCTGCAGCTGATATAACATATCATTGGAAATACATTAAGGGTAAGTACATTTTACAGTACACTATTCCTTTATGAACCGAATGATGTAAATCTTAAAATCTAAGGTCAAAATGTGGAAGTATAGGAGAAACCTCCACGAAAGAATGCGGAATCAGCACTCACTGTCCTAACCAACAGGCGGAGTTTAAATTACCATGATTAAAACATAACTTTTAATAAATTGAAATAAAAAAAGGGGAGAGGGGTGGACACGTACAATTAAAAACCTAGGATTGAGTAGTCATAGTTATAATTAAATAATAGTCATAGTCATAATTATATAAATAGGCCTCTGAGGTATGATAGCCAAAATAGATATGTTAAGGTATGATCTAAACGTAAGTTGATATAGCAACGTGGTTACACTGGTTGTGGGTGGGGTATATTGCACCTAAATTATCACGGTACACTGGGGTAGTAATATTGAAATATAAAATACCCCACTAGAACATGTAATGAATTATGATAGGAGAGGGTGGGCTTAGGGGCTGCCTGGATCACCATTGTGTTTGTATAAATTGTGCTGGATATTGATTCAGTATGGGTAGTGCCTAATGCTGTCTTGAGTCATATATCTCTCAACTGTATAAAAAATATATAGGGGTAGAGATTCCTCAGCTCACATAAGGGCAGTTACTGATTTATCCTCCGTACATATAATATCACACAGTGTCCTAATTATCACTAGATTGTTATTATATCACATGTGACTATATATGAATCATGTGAATAGATACCTCATCGATCTTAAAGTAATGGTACTTGAATTACATGGATATAATAACTATTTCCAAATATTCTGGATTAATTTAGCGTGAAGAAAAGAAATTGAAAATATTAGATGTATTTACTTATAGTCACTATAGTATTTCCTTTTCGGTCCTAGAATTTATTTTTAATCCATATGTGTATGGTATTCACACTGTAGCTTTACTGCAGCATATTGGTATATAAGCACTTATAATAGGTCATGCCCATTATCGCACAGTCTAGTGAAATTATTAATTTAATATATTGAGGACAACTTAACGTATAGAAATCTATGTTAAAATATGCCCACTTCAGCAATAAATGCTGTAATTAGTATTATCAGTATAGGGCTTACTTAAATTTAAACACTATACATTGTCTGGATTCCTGCCATCTGCAGTGTGTTTAGATACTTAAGGTACGTGTTGATTATACAATGACTGAGAAGCAGTAACGATATCGAGTATGAAAGTAACTATATGCATAATCACTTGTATCTTTATTGGTTGCAACAGTTGTGTTTGGTGTAACATGCACACTTTTATTCAAGTGAATTATCCAGTGTAGCTGTATCAGTTAGGGGAGTATCCCAAAGCTAACGTAGTGACATGCTAATATCTACCTACATTATATGATAAAGTACTGGTTATAACACAAAAAGCTCACAGGCTTTGAGAATACTATCGTAGTTTGATATATATTTACACACAGAGGACTCAATCCTTAAGTCACTTAAAGTTATTCAAGGTTAAGTAAATCTATATTAGCCGTGTAACAATGAATCTGTCTAAATATAGCTGCCCACCGCGTGCTGCCTATATGGGTGAAACGCGTTAGGTGTTGTTACAGAGCCCTGTAAGCTCTTTTTTAATATTAGGAATGAGTTGTTCATGTTTATATACCTGGTTATCAGAAAATATTGGGGCTAGTTGTTTCGGGTGGAACCCAGAGGGCTTAACTTGACCAGTACCGAGTGTGGCAATTGATTTCAGGCAGCACACAGTGGGAGGCTATATTTAGACAGATCCATTGTTACACGGCTAATATAGATTTACTTAACCTTGAATAACTATAAGTGACTTAAGTATTGAGTCCTCCGTGTGTAAATATATATCAAACTACGATAGTATTCTCAAAGCCTGTGAGCTTTTTGTGTTATAACCAGTACTTTATCATATAATGTAGGTAGATATTAGCATGTCACTACGTTAGCTTTGGGATACTCCCCTAACTGATACAGCTATGCTGGATAATTCACTTGAATAAAAGTGTGCATTTTACACCAAACACAACTGTTACAACCAATAAAGATACAAGTGATTATGCATATAGTTACTTTCATACTCAATATCGTTACTGCTTCTCAGTCATTGTATAATCAACACGTACCTTAAGTATCTAAACACACTGCAGATGGCAGGAATCCAGACAATGTATAGTGTTTCAATTTAAGTAAGCCGTATACTGATAATACTAATTACAACATTTATTGCTGAAGTGGGCATATTTGAACATAGATTTCTATACATTAAGTTGTGCTCAATATATTAAATTAATAATTTCACTAGACTGTGCGATAATGGGCATGACCTATTATAATGCTTATATACCAATATGCTGCAGTAAAGCTACTGTGTGAATACCATACACATATGGATTAAAAATAAATTCTAGGACCGAAAAGGAAATACTTTAGTGACTATAGGTAAATACATCTAATATTGTCAATTTCTTTTCTTCACGCTAAATTAATCCAGAATATTTGGAAATAGTTATTATATCCATGTAATTCAAGTACCATTACTTTAATATCGATGAGGTATCTATTCACATGATTCATATATAGTCACATGTGATATAATAACAATCTAGTGATAATTAGGACACTGTGTGATATTATATGTACAGAGGATAAATCAGTAACTGCCCTTATGTGAGCTGAGGAATCTCTACCCCTATATATTTTTTATACAGTTGAGAGATATATGACTCAAGACAGCATTAGACACTACCCATACTGAATCAATATCCAGCACAATTTATACAAACACAATGGTGATCCAGACAGCTCCTAAGCCCACCCCTCTCCTATCATAATTCATTACATGTTCTAGTGGGGTATTTTATATTTCAATATTACTACCCCAGTGTACCGTGATAATTTAGGTGCAATATACCCCACCCACAACCAGTGTAACCACGTTGCTATATCAACTTACGTTTAGATCATACCTTAACATATCTATTTTGGCTATCATACCTCAGAGGCCTATTTATATAATTTAATTATATTAAGGTATTTATCTATGACTACTCAATTCTAGGTTTTTAATTGTACGTGTTCCCCCCTCTCACCTTTTTTTATTACAATTTATTAAGTTATGTTTTAATCATGGTAATTAAAACTGTGCCTGTTGGTTAGGACATAGAGTGCTGATTCCGCATTCTTTCGTGGAAGTTTCTCCTATACTTCCACATTTTGGCTTATATGTATTTTTTGAGCGGAGCACCCCTCCCTTCAAATATTGCTAGAACACTAAGTTGTCACTAATTATAATCAACCATTGTGTATATATTGGGGAGTCTGTCCGATTGTAGTGCCATTGCTCCAACTGTTTGAAACTTAAAATCTAAGGTACCTTTAGATTAAAAAAAAAAGTTTTGTGTATATCTATCTCTCTATATTTATATGCACACCAAGTGCAAAATATGGATATGTACACCCAACATATAATGCACAATGCTTGTAAAAAGTTAGAGCACAAATTAGTTGATATTGCTATTTAATTTATGTTTGCTTGTATTTTTGTATACATTTTTTCTATAAATATATATTTTGGGTCAGATTATTAGTGGAGCGCTAAATATGGCTTTCAAGAAAGCAGTATTTGCACTCCACTGTGTAATACTAGTGCACACTAATATGCACTGGTATTACAAGTTAACAGCAATGTGAACGCAAGCTTGCGTTTACATTGCTGGGAAGCATTGTGCTCATGAGAGCGCAATTCTATAGGCTCCAGAGATCGGAGAATTAACCAGAGATCGGACGTGTGGTTAATTTTCTTAGCACTAATTGCTCCTGCGAGCTCGCGGTAGCAATAACCAGCCACTTGTAATTATTGCCCGCAAACGGGCAAATTTGCCAGTTTGCGGACGCGCAATATTTTAGTGCTCCACTTGTAATCTAGCCCTTTATGTTTTGTATTTCAAGATAATCTCGCAAGCAAATAAACTGGGAGACAGATATTGAAGTCCCACAGATATAAAGAGCTTATCAACATAACACATACAGTGACTACCTTAATTCAGCCAATTTGCTGGCAGTGTGATATCCATATCACAAACAAATAAAATTTGTAGATTGTCAAAATTGTATACACTAAATATAAAATGCTAAGTCTAAAACAAACTAAACTTACATTTAATTCAGTACAATACTCTACTGCATTTTAAATCCCCTCTGTTATTGTTGGGATTCAGGTGTGCAGAGAACCAGAAAATAATTCAGTAACCAGATACACAGGGAAGATGCAGAAAAATAGTTATGTACACAGTCCCAGATGTCAACAGCCAGGTTATCAGTAGGAATCAGGCAACATAGCAAGGGGTCAGGCATAAAACAAAATCCAGTAGTCAATCCAAGGTCAGGCCAGTGGTCTGAGGTCAGAGATCAGACATCAGGAACACCTGGATTATCATAAAAGAATAAACAAAAACTGAGTATTGGAAAATTTACGCCCATTGAAATGTTCATATAGAACTCACTTTGAATATGAAATGTAAACAACCGAAAATTAAATATATAATTGGAATATATGAATGCCATTGCTTTATTACGACATATGAATTTCTATTTCCATAAACGTAAAAGAGGTTCAATATTCCTATAGACGTACTTAAAGGCCAACTCAATACAAATACAGTAGAATTGTATAAATGACAAGTGCATAATAAAAAGACAATGGGATCCTTTTATTAAGCAGCGGATGCTGCTTCAGAGCCCCATCATTTCAGGTCCATCTGAAACGGAAGTTAAGAAGCAGCGGTCGTAAGACCTTTTAGGTGGCGGACTGAAAGCATCCCGGTCCGATCCGATCAAGATGATTGACGGCCCCTCCAGAAATGCTTGTGCAATGATAAATCCCGACAGCATATGCTATCAGCCTTTATCGATGTGTGGCGGACATGATACGCTACATCATATCATGTCCGTTCGCACTGTAATAAATCAGCCCCTTACTCTGAATTTCAAATAAGCAGTAGATTTTTGTTCAACAATTTTTTTTTCTAATTTTTTGGCCTTTTGTATCATGTGACAGACATCAACCAATCACAGACTAGTATACATATACCCTGTGAGCTCAATAGGATTTTGTTTCCCAGAAAGTGTGTATATAAAAAGACTGTGCAAAATTTGATAATGGAAGTAAATTGGAAAGTGTCTTAAAACTGCATGCTCTATCTGAATCATAAACCTTTATTTTGACTTGAGTGTCCCTTTAAGTTGATGGAAATAAAAAATAAAATATCAATATTTGACTATTAAATTAGTCAAATGTATTGCCCTTCAGTATTTTTATAGACTTACACAGACGTTTATGACTCAGCATTCAAATATTAATATATTTGATATTTAAATGTTCTATTCGATAGTGGAACAATTACCATAGATTTGCAAAAACAAGGGCAATTGTTTGGAAAAATAGCTATTAATTCAGAAAGTACATATAAGGCCGACATATGTTATTTTTTAATGTATGTGCCAAAACATTCACCCATTCCTAGAGAGATACAATTTCTTGATTCTCTTGGGAGAGGCTTGCAGCTGCAACTCACAGGCCGGAAAGCTTTAGTAAATCCAGGCCAGGGTCTGTTATATTTGCTCAAACTGACAATACTTTGCACCTTCTTTGGCAGCCAAGGAGATAAACAAGTAATCAACGATCAACTTCAATTTAAAATCCTTTTCTAGCCAGATTTACGAGAATGTGAATGATATTTCACATCTATACTATAATCGCGTTTGTAACGCGTGCTTCGGTGTCGCCAGTTGCGCATGAATCCTCAAAGTAATGTTGGCTGCACGAGGCAGCCAAAAGAATGTTGGCTGTGCGCAGCCAAAAAAATCTACCTGGATGTAGCAAACGCAAAGCCTTAAAAAATAACCCGCACGAAATAACTAAAAAACACGTAACCCCCCGCAAGAAATAAAAATAAAACATGTAACCACCCGCAGAAAGTATAACAAAAAAAACCTTACCTCCTGCACAAAGTATTAGCAAACACCAAAACCGCAACCCCCACATTGCAAAATAATAAAGTAATCAACCTCTAATCCGCAAATAACATAATTAAAATATTAACCCCTTAACTGTCAACCCCTCACATCGCAACAAACCTAATTAATCTATTAACCCCTAAACCGACAAACCCCCACATCGCAGTTAACTAATTAACCTATTAACCCCTAAACCACCAACCCCCAACATTGCAATAAACCTAATTAACCTATTAACCCCAAAATCGACAAACCCCCACATCACAATAAACCTAATCAACCTATTAACTCCTAAACCGCCAACCCCCAACGCAAATAACTAATTTAATGACTAAGCCCCCTAACCTAACACCCCCTAAATTAACCCCAATACTAAGTTACACTTAAATAAAACCTTATCTAAAATTACAAAAATAAAAAACTCTAAAATTACAGAAAAAAATAAAATTTATCAAAAATAAAAAAATTAAACCTAATCCATATGAAAATAAAAAAGCCCCCCCAAATAAAAACACCCTCTAAACTAAACTACCAATAGCCCTTCAAAGGGCCTTTTGCAGGGCATTGCCCTAAGTTAAACAGCTCTTTTACATTTAAAAATGACTAAATCCCCCATAACAGTAAAACCCCCCACCCACCAAACCCCCAAAATAAAAAAAATAACACTAAAAAAACCTAAAGTACCCATTGCCCCTAAAGGGGCATTTGTATAGGCATTGTCCTTAAAAGGGTATTCAGATCTTTGACTGCCCTTAAAAGGACAATCAGCTCTTTTCCAGCACATTAAATCCCTAATCTTAAAAATAAAAAAATAAAAATAAATCCTAACACTAAACCCCAAATACGTACTCACCGTTCCTGAAGTCCGGCGGAGAAGGTTTTCTTCCAGGCGGCTTCATTATCTTCTATCTTCATCCGGAGCAAAGGCGGCGCATAGCGGAGGAGCGAAGCTGCCTTCCCCGATGCGTTGATCCTCAATGGCGGTTCTTAATGGCGACGGTCCTCAGCGGCATGGAGGCTCCTCTTCATCGCACACTGAAGATTGAATGCAAGGTACCCCATAATTTTGGGGTACCTTGCATTCCTATTGGCTGAAATTTTGAAATCAGCCAATAGGACGAGAGATACTGAAATCTTATTGGCTGATTTGAACAGCCAATAGGTTTTTAGTAGCTCTAATCCTATTGGCTGATTTTAAAATTTCAGCCAATAGGACTGCAAGGCACCCCAAATTGATTGCGGTACCTTGCATTCAACCTTTAGTGTACAAAGGACAATGGATGAAGAGGAGTCTCCATGCCGCTGAGGACTGGCGCCACCGCCGTGGACTGCCGCCGTTGAGGACTGACGTTGAGGATCCATGCTTCGGGGAAGACAGCACCTCCGCTCCGAGCTGCCTTCGCTCTGGATGAAGATAGAAGATGATGGAGCCGCCTGGAAGAAGACCTTCTCCGCCGGACTTCAGGAATGGTTGAGTACCTATTTGGTGCTGCTTAGTGGTAGGATTTTTTTTTATTTTTGGGAGGTTTTTTATTTTTAAGATTAGGGATTTAATGGGCTAAAAAAGAGCTGATAGCCCTTTTAAGGGCAGTAAAAGAGCTGAATGCCCTTTTTAAGGGCAATGGGTAGTTTAGGTTTTTTTAGTGTTAGTTTTTTTTATTTTGGTTTTTTTTACTGTTAGGGGGTAATTGGTAATTTGTTTAGGTAAAAGAGCTGTTTAACTTAGGGCAATGCCATACAAAAGCCCTTTTAAGGGCTAGTGGTAGTTTAGTATTAGATTAGGGGGTGTTTTTATTTTGGGGGGATTTTTTTATTGTTATAGGGGTATTAGTTTAGGTGTACATTTTTTATTTTGGATAGCTTTGTTTCTTTTTTTCTGTAATTTTACATTTTTTATTTTTTGTAATGTTAGCTTTGTGGGTTGTAGTTTGTTTTTAAATAGACTGACCTCTGGGCAGGCTTATCGCCTTGTATATTATAACTGAAACTTATTATTTCCTGTCCATCATGTTATATTTAGTGGGAATATTTGTCTTTCTTAAATGTTCTCTTATTAATCATTTGCCTGAGAATAATTATGTATTAAAAGTGACCTGAAACCCAAACAATTTCTTTCATGATTCAGACTGAACATACAATTTTAATCAACTTTTCAATTTGCTTCTATTATCTAATTTGCTTTGTTCATTTAGTATCCTTTGTTGAAAAGCATATCTAGGTAGGTGCTGAAGATGCAAGCTATCTGCTGATTGGTGGCTGCACATATATACCTGATATTGTTGGTTTACCGATGTGTTCAACTAGCTCCAAGTAGTGTATTGCTACCCCTTCACTAAAGGTTACCAAGAGAATAAAGCAAAATTGATCATAGAAGTAAATTGGAAAGTTGTTTAAAATTGTATGTTCTATCTGATACAAGAATCTGTGATACAACCAGAAAAGGAACATCCTTCAATAATTTTTTCTTTCATTTCTGAAATAATGATTTTACAATGCTCTATATTTATTTCATGGAACACAACATGTCTTCTAAATTTGACAGTTTACATACTGTATAGCATTAATGCTTAAAGAAACATGACACACAATTGTTTTATCCTTCAGACAAATAACTCAGTTTTAAAAAACTTTCCAATTTACTTCTATTATTAAATTGACTTTGCTCTCTTGGTATCCTTTGTTGAAAAGTAAGTAGGTAGGCTCAGGAACTTTCACGTGTCTGGAGCAGCAGTTTTACAAGAACACATTTAAAATATTATACATTTGCAAGAGCATTAGCTGGCAGCAGTGTTTATTGCCATGTACTGCTGCAGACACATACATGCTACCTACCTAGGTATTTCCTTCGACAAAGAATACCATGAGAATGAAGCAGATTGGAAACTTATTTTTTTAAATTTATATGCTCTGTCTGACTCATGTAAATTGTAGTCAAAAGTTTCTTCTAATTTATTGTCCTTCTAAAATGAATTCCAATATTTGCTGTTTTACCATATGGCTTCAAAGTTTGTTGTACCAAATTTATGTGTTTCTGTAGCAATAAATTAAAGTTTCTACCACAGCAATTTAAAACCACAAAATGTTTGTTGGCCTTTTCATTCAAGTATTTCTGGCACATTTTAATCTTTTATTTTTCTTTCAGATTATTAAAACAGAATGAGTATAACAAATGCTAATTATTGAAAACAGTATTGCTAAGTAATTAAGGCCTAGATTTGGAGTTCGGCGGTAGCCGTCAAAACCAGCGTTAGAGGCTCCTAACGCTGGTTTTGGCCGCCCGCTGGTATTTGGAGTCAGTGATTAAAGGGTCTAACGCTCACTTTACAGCCGCGACTTTTCCATACCGCAGATCCCCCTACGCCATTTGCGTAGCCTATATTTTCAATGGGATCTTTCTAACGCTGGTATTTAGAGTCGTTTCTGAAGTGAGCGTTAGAGCTCTAACGACAAGATTCCAGCCGCCTGAAAATAGCAGGAGTTAAGAGCTTTCTGGCTAACGCCGGTTCATAAAGCTCTTAACTACTGTACCCTAAAGTACACTAACACCCATAAACTACCTATGTACCCCTAAACCGAGGTCCCCCCACACCGCCGCCACTCGATTAAAATTTTTAACCCCTAATCTGCCGACCGCCACCTACGTTATATTTATGTACCCCTAATCTGCTGCCCCTAACCCCGCCGACCCCTGTATTACATTTATTAAACCCTAACTTGCCCCCCACAACGTCGCCGCCAGCTATTTAAAATAATTAACCCCTAATCTTCCGACCGCAAATCGCCGCCACCTACGTTATCCCTATGTACCCCTAATCTGCTGCCCCTAACATCGCAGACCCCTATAATATATTTATTAACCCCTAATCTGCCCCCCTCAACGTCGCCGACACCTGCCTACACTTATTAACCCCTAATCTGCCGAGCGGACCTGAGCGCTACTATAATAAAGTTATTAACCCCTAATCCGCCTCACTAACCCTATCATAAATAGTATTAACCCCTAATCTGCCCTCCCTAACATCGCCGACACCTAACTTCAATTATTAACCCCTAATCTGCCGACCGGAGCTCACCGCTATTCTAATAAATGTATTAACCCCTAAAGCTAAGTCTAACCCTAACACTAACACCCCCCTAAGTTAAATATAATTTTTATCTAACGAAATTAATTAACTCTTATTAAATAACTTATTCCTATTTAAAGCTAAATACTTACCTGTAAAATAAATCCTAATATAGCTACAATATAAATTATAATTATATTATAGCTATTTTAGGATTAATATTTATTTTACAGGCAACTTTGTAATTATTTTAACCAGGTACAATAGCTATTAAATAGTTAAGAACTATTTAATAGTTACCTAGTTAAAATAATAACAAATTTACCTGTAAAATAAATCCTAACCTAAGTTATAATTAAACACTACCCTATCAATAAAATAATTAAATAAACTACCTACAATTACCTACAATTAACCTAACACTACACTATCAATAAATTAATTAAACACAATTCCTACAAATAAATACAATTAAATAAACTAGCTAAAGTACAAAAAATAAAAAAGAACTAAGTTACAGAAAATAAAAAAATATTTACAAACATAAGAAAAATATTACAACAATTTTAAACTAATTACACCTACTCTAAGCCCCCTAATAAAATAACAAAGCCCCCCAAAATAAAAAAATTCCCTACCCTATTCTAAATTAAAAAAGTTACAAGCTCTTTTACCTTACCAGCCCTGAACAGGGCCCTTTGCGGGGCATGCCCCAAGAATTTCAGCTCTTTTGCCTGTAAAAAAAAACATACAATACCCCCCCCCCCCCAACATTACAACCCACCACCCACATACCCCTAATCTAACCCAAACCCCCCTTAAATAAACCTAACACTAAGCCCCTGAAGATCTTCCTACCTTGTCTTCACCATCCAGGCATCACCGATCCATCCTGGCTCCAAGATCTTCATCCAACCCAAGCGGGGGTTGGCGATCCATAATCCGGTCCAGAAGAGGCTCCAAAGTCTTCCTCCTATCCGGCAAGAAGAGGACATCCGGACCGGCAAACATCTTCTCCAAGCGGCATCTTCGATCTTCTTCCATCCGGAGCGAAGCGGCAGGATCCTGAAGACATCCAGCGCGGAACATCCATCCGGACCGACGACTGAACGACGAATGACTGTTCCTTTAAGGGACGTCATTCAAGATGGCGTCCCTCGAATTCCGATTGGCTGATAGGATTCTATCAGCCAATCGGAATTAAGGTAGGAATTTTCTGATTGGCTGATGGAATCAGCCAATCAGAATCAAGTTCAATCCGATTGGCTGATCCAATCAGCCAATCAGATTGAGCTCGCATTCTATTGGCTGTTCCGATCAGCCAATAGAATGCGAGCTCAATCTGATTGGCTGATTGGATCGGCCAATCGGATTGAACTAGATTCTGATTGGCTGATTCCATCAGCCAATCAGAAAATTCCTACCTTAATTCCGATTGGCTGATAGAATCCTATCAGCCAATCGGAATTCGAGGGACGCCATCTTGGATGACGTCCCTTAAAGGAACAGTCATTCGTCGTTCAGTCGTCGGTCCGGATGGATGTTCCGCGCTGGATGTCTTCAGGATCCTGCCGCTTCGCTCCGGATGGAAGAAGATCGAAGATGCCGTTTGGAGAAGATGTTTGCCGGTCCGGATGTCCTCTTCTTGCCGGATAGGAGGAAGACTTTGGAGCCTCTTCTGGACCGGATTATGGATCGCCAACCCCCGCTTGGGTTGGATGAAGATCTTGGAGCCAGGACGGATCGGTGATACCTGGATGGTGAAGACAAGGTAGGAAGATCTTCAGGGGCTTAGTGTTAGGTTTATTTAAGGGGGGTTTGGGTTAGATTAGGGGTATGTGGGTGGTGGGTTGTAATGTTGGGGGGGGGTATTGTATGTTTTTTTTTACAGGCAAAAGAGCTGAAATTCTTGGGGCATGCCCCGCAAAGGGCCCTGTTCAGGGCTGGTAAGGTAAAAGAGCTTGTAACTTTTTTAATTTAGAATAGGGTAGGGAATTTTTTATTTTGGGGGGCTTTGTTATTTTATTAGGGGGCTTAGAGTAGGTGTAATTAGTTTAAAATTGTTGTAATATTTTTCTTATGTTTGTAAATATTTTTTTATTTTCTGTAACTTAGTTCTTTTTTATTTTTTGTACTTTAGCTAGTTTATTTAATTGTATTTATTTGTAGGAATTGTGTTTAATTAATTTATTGATAGTGTAGTGTTAGGTTAATTGTAGGTAATTGTAGGTAGTTTATTTAATTATTTTATTGATAGGGTAGTGTTAGGTTTAGTTATAACTTAGGTTAGGATTTATTTTACAGGTAAATTTGTTATTATTTTAACTAGGTAACTATTAAATAGTTCTTAACTATTTAATAGCTATTGTACCTGGTTAAAATAAATACAAAGTTACCTGTAAAATAAATATTAATCCTAAAATAGCTATAATATAATTATAATTTATATTGTAGCTATATTAGGATTTATTTTACAGGTAAGTATTTAGCTTTAAATAGAAATAAGTTATTTAATAAGAGTTAATTTATTTCGTTAGATAAATATTATATTTAACTTAGGGGGGTGTTAGTGTTAGGGTTAGACTTAGCTTTAGGGGTTAATCCATTTATTAGAATAGCGGTGAGCTCCGATCGGAAGATTAGGGGTTAATAATTGAAGTTAGGTGTCGGCGATGTTAGGGAGGGCAGATTAGGGGTTAATACTATTTATGATAGGGTTAGTGAGGCGGATTAGGGGTTAATAACTTTATTATAGTAGCGTTCAGGTCCGCTCGGCAGATTAGGGGTTAATAAGTGTAGGCAGGTGTCGGCGACGTTGTGGGGGGCAGGTTAGGGGTTAATAAATATAATATAGGGGTCGGCGATGTTAGGGCAGCAGATTAGGGGTACATAGGGATAACGTAGGTGGCGGAGGTTTACGAGCGGCAGATTAGGGGTTTAAAAAAATATGCAGGGGTCAGCGATAGCGGGGGCGACAGATTAGGGGTTAATAAGTGTAAGGCTAGGGGTGTTTAGACTCGGGGTACATGTTAGAGTGTTAGGTGCAGACGTAGGAAGTGTTTCCCCATAGGAAACAATGGGGCTGCGTTAGGAGCTGAACGCTGCTTTTTTGCAGGTGTTAGGTTTTTTTTCAGCTCAAACAGCCCCATTGTTTCCTATGGGGGAATCGTGCACGAGCACGTTTTTGAGGCCGGCCGCGTCCGTAAGCAACTCTGGTATCGAGAGTTGTATTTGCGGTAAAAATGCTCTACGCTCCTTTTTTGGAGCCTAACGCAGCATTTGTTTGAACTCTCGATACCAGAGTTAATTTTATGGTGCGGCCAGAAAAAAGCCCGCGGAGCGTTAACAGCCCTTTTACCGCCGAACTCCAAATCTAGGCCTAAGTAGATTAAGTAAACAAAAATGTTAGTACACAAAAAAATTGAAAACAAATGCTGCTGATACTGAAACCCAAAGTGCTGGACATTAATGGAGTCTACCAGTGAACCATTTAAAACTAGAATTGACCCTTCAGTCTCAGCTATCTTTGTTCAGATCTTCTAAAGAATCCCCTAAACTGTAATCTCCCTCCCAAAACCCTGTCTACCACACCACCATTTTCCTTTCCACCATTTGTATACCCTCATTCACATTGGAAACCCTTTGTGATGACATCCACCATAACTCTAACTATACCCCTATATGAAGCACCCCATATGTAAATCCCCATACATTCTCCCTTAAAGGGACAGTTAACACCCATGAAAACTTTATCCCAAACCTTAGATCAACAAAATCTTCAATAACACTAACGTTAGGTGGCTAATCTTCAATGAACATTTAGTTAACAGCGGCAGATATGGCCGCCAAACTCCTCCCCCGTACCCTTCTTGTTTTAAATAAATACTCGTTCACAGGGACACTGTTCTATTTCTAATGCGCATGCGCTATATAATTGTAGTACACTCGCTATTAGAAATAGAACAGTGTCTCCGTGAACGCGGCTAAAGAATCTAGCCGAGGATTTGATTCTCATTGGCTGAAGACGTAACAGGGGGAGGAGTTTGGTGGCCATATCTGCCTCAGTTAACTAAATGTTCATTGAAGATTAGCCACCTAACGTTAGTGTTATTGAAGATCGGATGCGGTGCAGGCTCATTTTTTTTTGTTGATCTAAGGTATGGGATAAAGTTTTCATGGGTGTTGACTGTCCCTTTAAACAATTCTTCCATGTGTAGAAAACAATCCTCCAAATCTTGGGCAAATACGCCACTTCATTTATCTTCCAACACCTTACCTTCCATATTACCAAAAAAATATAATTAATTATATATGCTTCTTAAACTATCTTTATATGAAGAATGACCTTCAAATATATATATATATATATATATATATATATATATATATTAATTTTATCAATGTCATCAGCTACAGGATACCCTTTTCTGGGGTCTAATAGTGGTTTGGGTCTCCTCTGAGGTTCCCTCCCATATGTAATCATATAAAAATATGATATTATATTGCCACCTGATAGAGGAAGGAGTAACAACTTTAAGTTTTGTAGAGTCATGAAAAATGCAGAAAGGTATATTACTATATTAGAAAGTGTTTATATTATACTTGAAGTATTTATCTAGAAACATACAGGCCCCCATGTATAATGGTGCATGCTGACAAGGCTCACACACAGGGCACCTGTCCATACGTTTTCGGGGCCTCTGGTGCAGCATTGGTTGCTGGAATTTAACATTAAACAAGCAATTGTTTGTGGTGTTAGAGCAGAGCTTATCAGTCATGAGTGATGGATGTTTGAAATCTGTTTGAAATCTGCAACCTGTGAAGTTGCATGCAGTGGAGGGCTGGAAATTTTTGGCCCAAGAGGCAAGTACAACCCAGTGACTCAGGTATAGCAACCACCCCTTTTAAAATATTATTTTTAATAGAGATGTGCATTTTTGCTTTTAACAAATGCACATTCATATGCATTTTGCTGATTAGTTGAGTTGAGGCACTAAAAAAGGTGCAGAAATGGGGGGGGGGGGGGGAGAGGAGCCAAATTGTTATTTTTTATTTTTTTTTCAAATTCTTTTTATTTTATTTGGGTTCACATGGATAAACAACAGGTATGCCAAGCCTTCCCGGCTGAATGCTACACACATGCATTGTAATATTACATAGCTATGTAGAGATAACAGTGTTCAAAAGTCTTGAAAAGTGCACACATCTCCAGGTTGGCAGCAGTTTTTGTTGATGGTTTAAGATGCAGAAGTCCATGCAAACTACCAAATATCAACTTTCATTTTCACATTTTCCAACTAAACAACAACTCTAACAAATAACAAACAAATTGCAATACCCTCCAAATATAGAGCCTAGGTATGGATAGATATTAGCCTTCAATCAGTGTCTCTTCCCATCTAATGGACTGTGCTACACTTCCCTGTTCAAAGTCGAGAGAATTCCACTCTCCCCTAAGGGATGCCTCCAAAAACAACTCATGACATGAAAATGGTTGTAATATGTGTTGTTGTAGTGTAAGGGGAGGGTCTGTATGAAGCACCCCCATTTATTCAAGAATGACTTCAATCTATCGTATCTAGCTTGGTGTCCAGCTGCTCTACAAAAAGCTGTCTGAGTAACTGGTGTTTAAACTGAGATAGGGAGGGGGCTTGTTAGTGATCCATAGGGCTAGAATACACTGCCGAGCCAGAAGGATGCACAGGGTAAGCAAAACCTGCATGGTGCCAATCTGTTCCTCCCACCTAAGTAAGAAAACTGTCTTCACATTTAGGGTTACATTAATTTTCAGGGATATCTTGATCCAGTACTGTATCTGGCACCGGAATCGTCTGACACAGGGACAGTCAAAGAAGTAATGACTAATTATGGGTTTGGGCAGAGAACACTTAATACATTTGTTTGGTTACATAAGATTCCAATGGGCCAGGCATGCAGGGGTAATATAGTCTCCATTAAGCAATCTAGTCTGCATTTCTCTGTGGGGAATCTCCAGACTAGCCTTTTTAGTCATAATCAAGCTATTCTTAATGTCATCAGCAGTAACTTCAACTATGCCCTCACATCTCATGTCAGCTACAGTGGTGTCCGCTGCGCGTCTGAGCAGTCCTTGATAGATCGGAGACAAGGAAAACCTACCTACTTTAAAGGCTGTGTGAATAATAGCAAAAGGGGAAAGATCCCAAAAAACAGGGTCTTAGGCTATGAGTGTGTTTACATAGTGCCTGCACTGTAGGTATGCATAAAAATGTGTGTTAGGCAGGCCAAACTCACGCCTTATGTCTTGAAAGGTTCTGACAGTGTGTGACAGGGGTCCAGGAGAGTACCAACAGAGTCAATGCCCACTGCCCTCCACATCTGGAATGGCACTGACCAGGCTTTCATTGTATCTTTATACATTATGTTATGTTTAATTTCTGCTGGAAGGTCTCGAAGTGGGATGTAAGAGAGATATGCTAGGGAATGCGGTGCCACCATGGTCCCCTCCAGAGAGGGTTCAGTAAAGTGTGCCGAGCGGAGTTGCCAGTCTAGAGTTAACCGTATCAATGCTGCCCAGTTATACCACCTCGGGTTAGGAAGGGCCAGGGCTCCATTGAGGTAGGGTTGGTGTAATTTTGAGGCCGCAATACGCGTTTTCTTCCCCTTCTAAATAAATAGTTGCATTGCCTTGTTGGTCCTCGCCAAGTCTCCCTTGGTGATAAGAAAGGGCAGCATCAGCATAGGATATAACAATTTAGGCAAAATCAACATTTTCACAAGGTTAATTCGACCAGATAAGCTGAGGGGGAGTTTGGTCCAGGCTTTTAGCTGAGACTGTAGCTGACCATATTGCTTTGCAATGTTAAGGTCATAAATTTTATGCGGGTTACAGTGAAGCTTGATTCCCAGATAGGTCAGAGTTTCAGGCTGCACCGCAAAAGGGTATAGGGATTTGTCCGATTTGTGGTCAGTTAGCCATAAGATTTCAGATTTGCTCATGTTAACCTTGTATCCTACAAAGTCTCAGAAAGTATTTAGGACATCTATAATCCTAGGAACATGTAAAGCGGGGTCAGTGATGAAAAAGAGCATATCATCGGCATATAGTGCCATCTGCACAGTATGGTCCTTCAATAAAATTCCCGGATATGTCTGTTTTAGTTTAAGGGCAAGTGGCTCCAAAGCCAAGTCAAAAAGCAGGGGGGAAAATGGGCAACCCTGCCGTGTGCCTCTCTGGAGGGTGAAGGTAGGAGAAAGAAGGCCATTGACCAATATATTTGCCGTTGGAGAAGGATACATTTTGCCTAGAAAATTAAGAAAAGGGCCTTCAAAATGGAATTGTCTTAGGGTATGGAACAGATGTGGCCATTCCACTCTATCGAAGGCCTTCTCTGCATCTAAAGATAACAGGAAGGCCTCCTTATCTCCCCGCCGCCGCAGAGCCTCCGCCCCCATCCAGAAATGGTTGATGGCATGAAGGACTTTGCGTATGTTGACTACCGAAGTTCTGCCGAACACAAAACCCGTTTGGTTGGCATGCAACAAGGAGGGGATAATCTTTATTTGATATTTAACAGGGATATTGGGCGGTATGACTCTGGGAGGGAATGATCCTTTCCGGGTTTAGGGATTAAGGTTATATGTGCTGAAACAAACGAATTGGAGGGTAGGCTATACTCCAGGAAGAGCGTGTTATACACCTTCGAGAGGGTAGGGGACACCTGGGGGGACAGAAGTCTAAAGAACTCTACCGGGAGGCCGTCTGGGCCAGGGGTTTTCCCCAAAGACAGGGATTTAATAGTGTATTGTACCTCTTCAGGAGATACTGGGGCGTTCAGGGCCTCTATCTGTTCCCCTGTAAGATGTGGGGTCGTAAGGGTGTTCCAAAAGTCTATTTGTGAGTTTGAGTCAGTTGGCGGCTGGTTTGTGTATAGATGAGCATAATAGGTCGCCAAGCAATGTGCCAGATCTGTGGGGGTTCTATATGTCTTCCCTTGAAATCTGAGCGCTGCAAAATCCTTTTTTTGCGAGTTTTTACAAGGGTGGCCAACAGCCTTCCCGACTTATTACCAAAGCGGTAGAATGTTCTTGCGTTTTTAGCAGACCGGCAGCCGTCTTTTGCCTAACAAAAGTATCTAGCTCTAGCATGGCCGCAATATAGCTATAATACAAGTCACGTGACCTATGGGTGCAGTATGCTAGGTAAGTTTGGCCCAGCGCAGTCTGTAAATTACTGTATGTATATTGGGTTTTATGTTTAAGCTCCGCTACATATGATATAATATGGCCTGTGAGTACCGCCTTGGCTGCCTCCCAGAACAGCTGAGGATTATCAACATGTGCTAAATTGTCGGTGTAGTAGTCATTCCATGCATGAATGAATTTCTGGAAGGGTTCAGAGGTGACCAGATATGAAGGGAATCACAGGGTATTCCTGGTAGGGCGCTTGTGAGAATCGCCCCAAATAATCTCTACAGGGGCGTGATCAGAGACCACAATGTCATGTATGGTTTCCGATGTCACCCGTGCGATAAGAGCGTCTGCCACCAGGAATAGGTTTATACGGGACAGTGAGGCATTGACCTTGGACAGACAGGTGTAGTCTATACCTTCAGGATGTCTCCTACTCCAGATGTCAGCTACAGCCAGAGAGTTAGCAAGTAAATCAAACACCCTTTTTTCAAATTTCCCTTTATAGTTTCGTAACCTTTTTGCCATGGGGACCTCCTGCACCCACATTCTATCCAAAAGGGGTTGTGGGGATATGTTAAAATCACCCCCAACTACTAAATTTGAACCCGCAAATGGGGCTAAGGTTTGTACTAAAGTTTCCCAAAAGGCAATTAACTTGTGGTTGGGTGCATAAATGTTACATAAGGTGTATTTTGTGGAATCTATGGAAATCTGTACAATAAGAAATCTGCCCTCTGGATCAGCAACTGTATTGAGAATGTTAACCTGTAGGCGTTTGCCAAATAGAACAGCGAGACATCTGCTAGAGGAGTTATGTGACAAGTACAAAACTCTCCCTACCCAATCGCATCTTAGCTTTTCATGTTCCTCATCCCCCAAATGTGTCTCTTGCAAAAGGGCTACGTCAGCATTTAATCTGTGCAGGTGTGTTAAAATCGACCTACCCTTTATGGGGGAGTGGATACCGCCAACATTCCAGGTAATTATTTTAAGCATCATATTCAGGCATTATCTGGGATAAAAGAGGGGCACCCCTAAGATTACGTGTCCCGGGAGGAGCGGAGAGAGTAGGGTGGAGGTGACCGAGAGAGGAGGAAGGGCAGAGAAGCACCTCGGTCACTAGGCCAGATGAGCCCTGTAACTTAAAAAAAAACATGTTATACAGTGACATCACCGACACACATAAGTTATCTTCGTCTATGGTGACACTAAAGCAGTATACCATCTTCAGAGAGCATAGCAATCCTTCAGTACCAACAGCACACAAACTAAAAAAGTTTTAGGAGAGTAGGTCATAAAATCAACATACGCAGAGTTTTTACCACTCATTTCCCAGCTCCCGGGGCATAAGGCAAGAGAGGCCCATTGGCGGGGCAGCAGCCAACTGGGGGGCATCATTTATGATTAGCCCAGGGCCCCAGGAGCGGACAAACGAGGCTAGCACATCAACACTCATCCACACAGCAATACTAAACTTAACAATATACAACAAACAATACATAAACAGTTGGATTATAACATTTGGCAGTGTCACGTGCAAGAAAAGTGCAGTCCTTCCACGGCAATAAGCAGGTATGTAAGAAGAGAAAGCTGTCAAATACTAAGAATTCTATAGCCATTTAGACACCTACATTTAGATAATTTCACCACCATGATGGCAGCCACAGAAATTCAAGTGTCTGTCTGGCGTTCGTCAATTGCAAGATAGCTCTGAAGAGTTCTGAGTGGAAAAGCTTGATTCCCAAAGCCGTGTGGAGGTGCAGTTTGGCAGGAAACAGCAGCGCTACCTGACGGCCCTGTTCATGCAGGCAGGAGCAGAATGGTGCAAATTCTTTTCTTAGCTTAGTAACCTCAGCCGAGTAATCCTGGAACAGAAGCAATCTGAAGCCTTCGAACATGACCTCTTTATGTGTTCTGTAGGCTCTAAGGATTTTGATCTTCTCCTGGAAATTGAGGCATTTGAATATAATCTGCCTTGGTCTCATCTTGGCATGTTCCAGGGTACGCTCAGGGCCTACCCGATGGGCTCTCTCTACATCAATAGGCAAAATATCTGGAGGCAGTCCAAGTAACTTAGGAAAGGTCAAGGCAGTAAATTCCAGGAGATCCTTCCCGTTAACTGACTCCGAGACTCCCACTATGCACAGGTTATTACGCCTGCTCCTATTCTCCAGATCATCTTTGCAATTTTGTAGATTTTGGTTCTCTTAACGGAGCTGTCTGAGAGAGGTATCTGAGGTTGTTTGTCTATCTTCCACCTCTGATATGCGTGTCTCTGCTACGATAAGATGAGAGGAGAATTGGCGGATCTCAGTTGCTAGCATGTCAACTCCAGTTTGTAACAAATCCATCTTAGGTAAGAAAAAAGATTTTTACTCTTGCAGTAATGAGGCATGATATCCGGCTGGGGTAGCTGGAGAATCTAGACCCTGGTGAGTATCAATATGTGGGTCTGAAGTGTGTCGCTGCCTCTGTTCAGTGGTTTTAGCTTTGTGGCTCATGGTTTCTTTTAATGGAGGTGAGAGTTTCTGAAAGTATTTGTCCACTTTCATGAGCGAGCCTATAGTGTTAGACAGGAAGTTTTCCAGAATGTAAGAGGCCACACAAACAGTGTTCTCCAGAGTCACATGGATTAGCAGTCACTGGCAGGATATATAGGGCAAATTGGTAAATCCAAATGTCTGAGTCAAGAGAAAAATTACAGTCCCACTATGACAAGGGCTCCCAATGTATGGTGCAATTGTGTATTTATCAGCCAATTTGTAGCCGGTGATAGGGTGTTGTATTATTTAGGTAACTTTAGGTACTATATGTGTCAGTTCAGGCCCACCGGTATTCCCACTCTGAGCAGTAAGGCTTACAGCACTTTAAAATGATGCAGACTTAATATATGCAAGGGTCGGCACTCAGCTACAGCACTATCCAACCTCCAGCCCGGAGGGCATGTGGGGGGGTCATGTGAGGTATAGTTATTTTTCCTCCGGTGCAGCAACTTACAGACAAGTGGGTTACCTTGTGAAGGGCCCAGCCGTGTACTCACCCCCCTACATCCAGGCTGCTTGCTAATGGAGACAATGAAGTTGCCTGTTATAAGGTGGCCTGCTGCGTTCCTTTTCGTGGCGCCGCACTTCTTTTCAGTGCTTGGATCCATGGCCACGTGTATTGACGTGATGTTCCCAACTGGGGGCCAGGGCAGATGGAACGCCCCCCACAATCGACAAGTTTCACTGGCGATGACCTAGGGAAAGTCTCCCAGAAGAAAATAATGTTGTGGGGTCTGGATGGTCACTCCAAGGGGTGCAAAAAAGCTTTATTGGAGTAGATGGTGAACGGAGCTCACACCCGTTGCTGCCATCCAGAAATCACGCCCACCCAAATTGTTTTTTTTTTAAATAAGTTCCTTTCAGCTAGATTACGAGTTGTGCATTATGAGTGAAAAAGCATCGTTAGGGCTCTTTTTCACTACCGCTGGTATTACAGGTGTTGTTGGTATAGCTGTACCTTACACCTTTTTGGTCACGCAACGTAAGTACCGCACTTTTTAAAAAGTCCTTTTTCAATGGGACTTCCACAGCGCTGGTATTACGAGTTTTGCCTGGGAGGCCAAAAAGTGAGCGGTACACCCTGTACTGACAAGATCTGTAACGCCATCTAAAGTCAGTAATTATGAGTTTTACGTTACAAATCTGTAGCATAAAACTCATAACTAAAGTGTTACAAAGTACACTAACACCCATAAACTACCTATTAACCCTTAAACCGAGGCCCTCCCGCATCGCAAATACTAAAATAAAATTATTAACCCCTAATCTGCCGCTCCGGGTATCACCGCCACTATAATAAACATATTAACCCCTAAACCGCCGCACTCCCACATCACAAACACTAGTTAAATATTATTAACCCCTAATCTGCTGCCCCCAATGTCGTCGCCACCTACATACACTTATTAACCCCTAATCTGCTGTCCATAACATTGCCGCAACCTACATTACTGTTATTAACCCCTAATCTGCTGCCCCCAAAATCGCTGCAACCGAACTACACTTATTGTCCCTAATCTGCTGCCCCCAATGCCATTATACTAAAGTTATTAACCTCTAAACCTAACACTAAGTATAACCCTAACGTAACCCTAGCCCTAACACCCACTAACTTTAACAATTAAAATAATTACAAATAAAAATTACAATTAATACCTAAATTATTCCTATTTTAAACTAAATACTTACCTGTAAAATAAAACCTAGGCTAGCTACAATATAACTAATAGTTACATTCAAGCTAGCTTAGGTTTTATTTTTATTTCACAGGTAAGTTTGTATTTATTTTAACTAGGTAGATTAGTTATTAAATAGTTATTAACTATTTACTAACTACCTAGTTAAAATAAATACAAACTTACCTGTGAAATAAATCCTAACCTGTCTTACAGTAAAACCTAACATTACACTAAACATAAATAAATTACATTAATCAAATACAATTAACTAAATTACAAAAAAATAAACACTAAATTACACAAAATAAAAAAGTGTAGTTAGGTTGCAGCAATTTTGGGGGCAGCAGATTAGGGGTTAATAACAGTAATGTAGGTTGCAGCGATGTTGGGGACAGCAGATTAGGGGTGTTTAGGTTAGGGTGTTAGGTTTAAACATAAAAAGAAATTTCTCCATAGACATCAATGGGGCTGCGCTACGGAGCTTTACGCTCCGTGATTGCAGGTGTTAGGCTTTTTTTTAGCTGGCTCTCCCCATTGTTGTCTATGGGGAAATCGTGCACGAGCACGTAACAGCAGCTCAAAGCAGCACTGGTATTTGTGTGTGTGCGGTATGGAGCTCAACGCAGCCATATCGCCCTCAAACGCCAGCTTTTTTTAAACTCGTAATACCAGTGCTATAGGGAGTGAAATACCACTGAAAATGCTGCGGTCTTTAATTTACCTATAGAGCTCAAAACTCGTAATCTGGCTGTTTGTTTGTAATAATGTACAGGTGCAGGAATGGGGGGGGGGTGAGGAGTGATTATATTGTTTGTTTAATAAGTTCCTTTGTTTGTAATGAAGTACAGGGTGCCTGACCATTTGTTCATCATCTCCTTTCCAATAATGCCATAGGCCTAGATTTAGAGTTTGGCGTTAGCCGTGAAAACCAGCGTTAGAGGCTCCTAACGCTGGTTTTAGGCTACCGCCGGTATTTGGAGTCACTCAAAATAGGGTCTAACGCTCACTTTCCAGCCGCGACTTTTCCATACCGCAGATCCCCTTACGTAAATTGCGTATCCTATCTTTTCAATGGGATTTTTCTAACTCCAGTATTTAGAGTCGTTTCTGAAGTGAGCGTTAGACATCTAAAGACAAAACTCCAGCCGCAGGAAAAAAGTCAGTAGTTAAGAGCTTTCTGGGCTAACGCCGGTTTATAAAGCTCTTAACTACTGTGCTCTAAAGTACACTAACACCCATAAACTACCTATGTACCCCTAAACCGAGGTCCCCCCACATCGCCAACACTCGAAAAAAATTTTTTAACCCCTAATATGCCGACCGCCACCTACGTTATCCTTATATACCCCTAATCTGCTGCCCCTAACACCGCCGACCCCTGTATTATATTTATTAACCTCTAATCTGCCCCCCTCAACGTCGCCTCCACCTGCCTACACTTATTAACCCCTAATCTGCCGACCGCAAAGCGCCGCCACCTACGTTATCCTTATGTACCCCTAATCTGCTGCCCCTAACACCGCCGACCCCTATATTATATTTATTAACCCCTAATCTGCCCCCCACAACGTCGCCTCCACCTGCCTACACTTATTAACCCCTAATCTGCCGACCGGACCTGAGCGCTACTATAATAAAGTTATTAACCCCTAATCCGCCTCACTAACCCTATCATAAATAGTATTAACCCCTAATCTGCCCTCCCTAACATCGCCGACACCTAACTTCAATTATTAACCCCTAATCTGCCGACCGAATCTCGCCGCTATTCTAATAAATGTATTAACCCCTAAAGCTAAGTCTAACCCTAATACTAACACCCCCTAAATTAAATATAATTTAAATCTAACGAAATTAATTAACTCTTATTAAATAAATTATTCCAATTTAAAGCTAAATACTTACCTGTAAAATAAATCCTAATATAGCTACAATATAAATTATAATTATATTATAGCTATTTTAGGATTTATATTTATTTTACAGGTAACTTTGTATTTATTTTAACCAGGTACAATAGCTATTAAATAGTTAAGAACTATTTAATAGCTAAAATAGTTAAAATTATTACAAATTTACCTGTAAAAGAAATCCTAACCTAAGTTACAAATAAACCTAACACTAGACTATCAATAAATTAATTAAATAAACTACCTACAATTACCTACAATTAACCTAACACTACACTATCAATAAATTAATTAAATACAATTGCTACAAATAAATACAATTAAATAAACTAGCTAAAGTACAAAAAATAAAAAAGAACTAAGTTACAAAAAATAAAAAAATATTTACAAACATAAGAAAAATATTACAACAATTTTAAACTAATTACACCTACTCTAAGCCCCCTAATAAAATAACAAAGCCCCCCAAAATAAAAAAATGCCCTACCCTATTCTAAATTACTAAAGTTCAAAGCTTATTTACCTTACCAGCCCTGAACAGGGCCCTTTGCGGGGCATGCCCCAAGAAATTCAGCTCTTTTGCCTGTAAAAAAAAACATACAATACCCCCCCCAACATTACAACCCACCACCAACATACCCCTAATCTAACCCAAACCCCCCTTAAATAAACCTAACACTAAGCCCCTGAAGATCATCCTACCTTGTCTTCACCATACCAGGTTCACCGATCGGTCCAGAAGAGCTCCTCCGATGTCCTGATCCAAGCCCAAGCGGGGGGCTGAAGAGGTCCATGATCCGGCTGAAGTCTTCATCCAAGCGGGCCAGAAGAGGTCTTCCATCCGATTGAAGTCTTCATCCAAGCGGCATCCATCCGGAGCGAAGCGGCAGCATCCTGAAGACCTCCACCGCGGAACATCCATCCTGGCCGACGACTGAACGACGAATGACGGTTCCTTTAAATGACGTCATCCAAGATGGCGTCCCTCGAATTCCGATTGGCTGATAGGATTCTATCAGCCAATCGGAATTAAGGTAGGAATATTCTGATTGGCTGATGGAATCAGCCAATCAGAATCAAGTTCAATCCGATTGGCTGATCCGATCAGCCAATCAGATTGAGCTCGCATTCTATTGGCTGTTCCGATCAGCCAATAGAATGCAAGCTCAATCTGATTGGCTGATTGGATCAGCCAATCGGATTGAACTTGATTCTGATTGGCTGGAATAATTTATTTAATAAGAGTTAATTAATTTCGTTAGATTTAAATTATATTTAACTTAGGGGGGTGTTAGTATTAGGGTTAGACTTAGCTTTAGGGGTTAATACATTTATTAGAATAGCGGCGAGATTCGGTCGGCAGATTAGGGGTTAATAATTGAAGTTAGGTGTCGGCGATGTTAGGGAGGGCAGATTAGGGGTTAATACTATTTATGATAGGGTTAGTGAGGCGGATTAGGGGTTAATAACTTTATTATAGTAGCGCTCAGGTCCGGTCGGCAGATTAGGGGTTAATAAGTGTAGGCAGGTGGAGGCGACGTTGTGGGGGGCAGATTAGGGGTTAATAAATATAATATAGGGGTCGGCGGTGTTAGGGGCAGCAGATTAGGGGTACATAGGGATAATGTAAGTAGCGGCGGTTTACGGAGCGGCAGATTAGGGGTTAATAATAATATGCAGGGGTCAGCGATAGCGGGGGCGGCAGATTAGGGGTTAATAAGTGTAAGGTTAGGGGTGTTTAGACTCGGGGTACATGTTAGAGTGTTAAGTGCAGACGTAGGAAGGGTTACCGCATAGCAAACAATGGGGCTGCGTTAGGAGCTGAACGCGGCTTTTTTGCAGGTGTTTGGTTTTTTTTCAGCTCAAACAGCCCCATTGTTACCTATGGGGGAATCGTGCACGAGCACGTTTTTGAGGCTGGCCGCGTCCATAAGCAACTCTGGTATCGAGAGTTGAAGCTGCGTAAAAAAATGCTCTACGCTCCTTTTTTGGAGCCTAACGCAGCCTTTATGTGGACTCTCGATACCAGAGTTATTTTTATGGTGCGGCCAGAAAAAAGCCGGCGTTAGTTTTTCGGGTCGTTACCGACAAAACTCCAAATCTAGGCCATAGTATTACTAATGACTGATGTAAGGAACAGCCGGTCAGGCACTAAATGCTGGATTTTAGTCATACAGGAGTTGTTTGTTCTTTCAACACTGAAAGGTTCTTTTAATTGTTAGAGTCATATAATGTAAGATTTTTGTTAATATTAATTATCTATGGGATAGATTATGAGTGGTGCAGTAGTTTGCACTTGCAGTGTTAAAACCTGTAGAAGTATTTTTTTTGCGTTCGGAGATTCGTGCTCGTATTAAAATTTGAAAGCAACAAAGTTGCACACTAGCGTTTGTAACGTCACAGTAAAAAATAGACTTTGAGAATTCAAAACACATTCCCCCATATACTTCAATGGAGCTGAAAAAGTAAAAAAAAAACTAGCACCCACAAGTCGCATAAGAACATAAGAAGATAATATTGCATATTTCATAATCCAATGTTCTGCAAATAACAGAATATGTTCTATTTATTCTTAAAGAGATATTTAAATATACAGTCATGGAAAAAAATATTGGTACCCCTGCTGTCAAATAATGCACCACTTCGCCCAGAAAATTGTTGCCATTACAAATGTTTAGGCATTCTCATGTTTATTTCTTTTGTTTGTATTGGTATGACAAAAAAGTGGAGAAAAAAAGCCAAATCTGACACATTCCACGCATAACTCGAAAAATGGAACCCTTAATTTAATATTTGGTAGCACACCCCTTGGAAAAAATAACTGAAATCAATTGTTTCCTGTAATCATCAATGCGTTTCTTACACCTCTCTACTAGAATTTTAGACCACTCTTCTTTCACAACTGCTCCAGGTCTCTCAGATTGGAAGGGTTCCTTTTCCCGACTGCTGTTTTAAGATCTCTCCACAGGTGCTCTATGGGATTGATATCTGGACTCATTACTGGCCAGTTCAGTACTCTCCAGTGCTTTATCTTAAACCATTTCTGGGTGCTTTTTGACGTGTGCTTTGGGTCATTGTCCTGCTGTAAGACCCATGACCTCTGATGGAGACCCAACTTTCTGACACTGGGCCCTACATTGCACCACAGAATTCTTTGGTAGTCTTTAGATTTCATAATGCCATGCACACAGTCAAGACAACCAGTTCCTGAAGCAGCAAACCAACCCCAAAACATGAGTAAACTTCCACCATGTTTGACTGTAGGGACTGTATTCATTTCTTTAAAAACCTTATTTCTTTTTCTGAAAACAGTAGAATGATGGGCTTTACCAAAAAGTTGTAATTTTGTTTCGTCTGTCCACGGCACGTTCTCCAAAAAGGATTGTGGCTTCCTCAGGTAAGTTTTGGCAAACTCCAATCTGGCTTTTTTATGTTTCTGTTTCAGCAGTGGGTCCCTCCTGGGTCTCCTACCATAGTGTCCCTTTTCATTCAGATAGCAACGTATAGTGGGAGCTGACACATTTGTACCCTGTGCCTGAAGGTCAGCTTGAAATTGTCTGGAAGTTTGTTTGAGGTTCTTTATCCACCATTTGAACAATCGTTCATTGCAATCTTTAATCAATTTTTCTCTTTCGTCCACATCCAGGGAGATTAGCTACAGTACCATGGGCTGTAAACTTCTTGACAATGTTGCGCACAGTGGATACAGTAACATTAAGATCTCTGGAGATGGACTTGTAACCTTGAGATTGTCCATGCTTTTCCACAATTTTTGTTCTCAAATCCTCAGACAATTCTTTGCTGCTTTTTCTCTTCTCCATGCTCAGTGTGGCACACAGAGACACACAACAAAAAGTTTGAGTCAATTTTTCACCATTTTAACTGGTTGCCAGTGTGATTTCTATATTGTCAGCACCTGTTAATTGATACAGGTGAGTTTAAGTACAAATTACAGAAGCATCAACTTGGAATGCAATTATTTCTTAAAATTTTGAGAAGGTGCCAATAATTTTGTCCAGTCCATTTTTGGAGTTTTGCGTGGAATGTGACAGATTTGGCTTTTTTCCTCCACTTTTTTTGTGTCATATCAATACAATCAAAATAAACATGAGAATGCCTAAACATTTGTAATTGCAACAAATTTCTGAGCAAAGTGGTGCACTTATAGATATATATGTCTATATGTATACATATGTATTAATGTGTTTATATGTGTCTGTAAATACATATATACACATATAAATACATAAGTGCACACATATAGACATATATATATATATATATATATATATATATATATATATATATATATATATATATATACATACATACATATACCTATTTAGACATGTATATGTATGCATTTCCACTCCCGGGTAATTTCCCGACTTGACTACTGTAATAACCTACTAACTGGCCTTCCTCTCTCCCACCTCTCTCCCTTCAATCAATCCTAAATGACTCTGCCAGGCTAATCCACCTTTACTGATGCTCTTTTCATCTGCTGCGCCACTCTGCGAGTCCCTTTACTGGCTCTTCATTCATTTAAGTTCCCACAAGAATAGGGCCTCAATTCCTTTTGTATTTATTTGCTAAATTTTGTCCTTTGTCTTAAATATATTGTATCATCGTTGTAGTTTTATCTTTGTATCCATGGACAGTGCTGCAGCATTTATTGCCGCTTTATAAATAAAGAATAATAATAATATTTCTATATTAAAGCACTTTGCATGCCATTTTTCTACACCTGAGACCTAATATCTTTAAGCCCTTATAAATTTTTTGTGCAATATTTTTTTAAAACGTTTTTTATTTGATAGTGTTATTTTGAGTGTAAATGTACTTTTTAAACTATTTTTGATGTGTTTTGTGACACTTTTTTGGTTTGCATAACAATTAACCAGATCTCTGTGGTTGCAGTAATCATTCTATCATAAATCGTGATTTTGCCCACATATTCACATTTACTTTCGACTTGTAATATGAGCAGAATTGAACTTTAGCGCAAAGCTCTGCGAAAACCCAATATCTTTCACGCACAAAGTATAGCATGCCACTCGTAATCTATCTCTTTATTAGCTGTTCTCATTAGAAATAACGGTAATGAATCAGAATTCAATATTCATCTGATACCAATGCCTGCATACACAAAATTCAGCCAAACTGAACATTTAAAAAAATCTGAGACAAATCTTTCGGATGTAACACATAAGGAATGATTAATTAAGTATGTTAACATATCATATTCCATATTCTATGCTTCTGCATGGTGTGTATGTCTATATATATATATATATATATATATATATATATATATAAATATTTTTAAAATGGAATTAGAATGCTTATGTAAAGCTGGGTAAGCACAGTTGCTGTATATTACTAGAATATAGAGTGTAAAACAGTATATTGTACGTGATTGTGTAAATAATTTCTTAGAAGAGAAACTCCCTGGAAGTTATTAGAACTTATAAGGAGTTGTATAATCAGAAATACTTACAAAGATATATCCACACACCTAAAAAAACAATAAACCTCAAACACAGTATATGAAAAAATAGCCCAATTTTTAAAAATGTAGCTTACACTTCCCAATTATATCCTATATATAATAAATAGAAGTGGCAGGGATAACCACCAATATTCCAACGGTATTGAGGGTCTTTTACATTTTCCCTAATTAAGTCCCATGGTTTCCAATATCATTTGTATGCTGATGACACCCAAATCTACTTCTCTGCACCAGACCTATCTCCTTCCTTGCTATCCCGTGTCACTAACTGTCTTTCTCACATCTCTTCCTAGATGTCCTCTTACTACCTCAAGCTAAATCTCTCCAAAACTGAGCTCCTTATTTTCCCCCCTTCTTCCAAATTCTCCACCCCCAATCTCTCTATAATTGTCGAGAACTCCATCATTACTGCTACCCTGCATGCCCGATGTTTTGGGGTCACATTCGACTCAGATCTTTCTTTCACTCCTCACATTCAGTCCTTGACTAAAGTCTGCTGCTTCCACCTTAAAAACATCTCTAAAATTAGACACTTCCTTACACAAGACACAACTAAGATTTTAATCCACTCTCTCATCCTTTCCCGCCTCGATTACTGCAACTCTGTCCTCTCTGGTCTCCCCAGCTGCCGCCTAGCTCCTTTACAATCCATAATGAATGCCTCTGCCAGGCTCATCTTCTTTACAGGTCACTATTCATCTGCTGCACCTCTCTGCCAATCCCTTCACTGGCTTCCTATTGCCTCTAGGATTAAACACAAAATTCTCACTTTGACATACAAAGCCCTCAACTGCACTGCTTCCCCATATATCTCAGAATTTGTCTCCAGATACTCCCCCTCCTGTCCCCTTCGCTCTGCTCATGACCTCCTCCTCTCCTCCTCTCTTGTTACCTCATCACACTCCCATTTACAGGACTTCTCCAGACTGGCTCCCATCTTGTGGAGCTCTCTGCCTCGCTCCACAAGACTCTCCCCTAGTTTTGAAAGCTTCAAGCGCTCCCTAAAGACTCTACTGTTCAGGGATGCATACAACCTACACTAACATTTCTTTATACCAGTTACTCTCCTCCATTGCTATCCAGTGAACCCCCTTAGCATGTAAGCCTAAGAATCCAGCTGTTTGTAGATCATCTTCTTAAAAGCTGACTACAACAGTGCGACTCTTGGCAGGGCCTTCTACCCGTTTGATCCATATAAATGTTTTGTTGTACTCCGTCTTTGTTTATAGCGCTGTGGAATCTGTTCCACCGATAATAATAATAATTTTCTGCTGAGAATATTTTGAAAACGGACAGAACATTTGATTTGGCATATAAATATGTCTTAAAATATGTCACTTTCTTAATTTCAAATTTATAGAGCAGTGTTTTGTTCACTGTGGTTACTGATAAAAGCTAAAGTAAAAAGCTGGTTAAACTTTGCACACTGTAAATGTGCCTCATGATCTGCACCTGCACCCATAAACAATCAAAGTATGTGAGGCAGAGGGACAGGTTTGTTAAAAAATAAAATGTAAATTTATTGGGGAAAATGGTTAAAAATCACATCACATTGCTAAGGTACTAGAAAAGCCAGTGTAGCAGAGGTCTTACGCGTTTCAGCTTACGCCTTTCTCATAGACCATGCTACAATGATCACAAACGGTAATTAAATAGTGTCATAATCATGCAGCACCTGTACCTGTAATCTACGCCAACAATGAGAGATCACATATATCTTAAAGAGACAAGTCCCTTCATTCAAATGTACCCTGATCTTAATGTAATGTGCACAAATTTATACAAACAAATGACAGACATAAGTACATAAAAGTCTGACTTTTCAAAATGAAAATATATATATATATATATATATATATATATATATATATATATATATACATTAACTATAGTACTCGGCATATATACATGTTAGTTATAGCAAAAATAGAGAAACCCATGTAAACTTGTCATATTTTGAATAGAGCCCAAACATATGGAAAATATGAACATATAGATATGTATACTGTACACAGGTTGTGGGAAAGGGACCTTGCCTGTGCCATTTTCTATGGGAGACCACCAATATAGAAATGCCTAAAAGTGATCAATACATCCTATTATCACTGGAACCTCAATTAATTGGTAACCAATAGGACTAAACTAAGTCGCAGCGCCACCTGCCGTCAACAAGTGGTCAATACCCAAATAGAAGGCACAAATCACAGATTCCACAAACAACATTTTCTGAGCGTATACATACATTATATAATATAAAGTTCTCAATCCACTGTATGGACATATTCTATTGATTTGCCCATTTTTAAGAAAAAGAAGAAAAACATTTAAAACACATGTGATTTTATATGGATGAACAATGGATAAGTATATGCAGAGATAAGACAATGAACTTTTCTTCCAACAATTTATAAGATCAGTCTGGATATTGAGGCCTTCTGGCACCCTATATTTAAGCTTAAATATCCAGAAAGCCTCTCTGGTATGGAGCAACTTGTCTGTATCCCCTCCTCTCCATGGCGTCTTAACCTGTTCAATCACCTGCCATTTGAGATACTCTGTATTACCATCATGTACTCTTTTAAAGTGCAGGGTCACCTGGGAATCCGGGGAGTCCGTTTTTACATCCCTAAGATGCTCCTTAACCCATTCTCTGACCATCCTAGTGGTGAGCCCCACATATTGCACCTTACATTGTAAACATGTAACCAGATAAACCACATATGTGGAACGGCAGTTAGTACACACATCAAGTGAGAAAACCCTTTGTGTCACTGTGGACTGAAACTGTTTTCCCACCTGTGTATATGCGCATGCCTTACAACTGCCGGTCCAACATCTATAGTGCCCATTACACTGCAACACTGCCAACCTGTTGTTTTCTAGTTTTTATCTCACTAGGGGCCAGGTTATTACCCACTGTCTTATTTCTCCTTGAGATGCATCTGCAGCCTTTCTGGACCCAGGGATAAAGATCCTGGTCCCCCTGTAAGATAGGAAAACATTCTTTAATTATCTTCGTAATTTCATCAAATTGATTACTGTAGTCAGTAACAAATATAGGCATTTAATTTGCTTTGCCTTTACCACATCCTTTATTCTTGTACAGTAATTCACATCTATCCATGCTATCTACTATTTTAGAGGCCCTATCAATTAAATGTTCAGAGAATCCTCAACTGCGGAAACGTTCTCTGAACACAACTGACTGTGTACGATATTCCTCTTCCATTAAACAATTCCTTTTAAGCCTCATGTACTCACCTTTCAGCATTCCAAAGTGTGTGTGTTTAGGATGCATGCTTTTTGAATGTAGTATGCTGTTCCCAGCTATAGGTTTCCTATGAAGAGTAGTCACTTTCCTATCACCTTCACCTGACAGAACCAGATCCAAGAATTCTATTTGATTTTTGTTGATGACACCAGTAAACTTTAAGCCAACCATGTTAACATTTATATCTCACAAGAATTTCTCCCCTTCTGTTATTGACCCCCTCCAAATAAAGAGAAGGTCATCGATATACCCCTTATACATCACAATCCCTTCCCCCCAGGGGCATCTCTCTCCAAAACGTGGGACAGCTCCCACCAATCCATATAAAGGTTTGCGAAAGCTGGGGCAAAAGTTGCCCCCATTGCTGTCCCACGATTCCGGAGAAAGAACTGGCCCCCGAAGGAGAAGTAATTGTGTGTCAGAAGGAAATATAGCACCCTTAGGACAAAACCTATGTCTGTGGTGGAATACCTCATAAACTCTTCCAAAAAGAACATTACTGCCTCCATTCCTTTGCCCAGTGGAATACTGGAGTAGAGTCTGACTACATCTATAGTCATCCAAACATACTACATGCTCCATCCCATATTTTCCAACATTGTCAGCAATTGCTTCGTATCTTTGAGAAAAGACGGAAGAATCCTCACCAAAGTTTGTAGTATTCTTTCCATCCATCTCCCCAAAGGCTCAAGTAGGCACCCTATACCTGAAACAATGGGTCGTCCATGCACATTTTTTATAGATTTATGCATTTTGGGGAGATGGTAGAAAATGGGTACTCTCTGGTTTTTAACCCTAAAGTAATCATGTTTCTTCATCCATTATCCCTAATTCTTTACCATCATCCAGAATGGAAAATAGACTCTTCTGGAAAGAAACCGTGGGATCAAAGTCTAGAGGAATATACACCTCAGTGTTTCTTAGCTGTCGTAGGGCTTCTTTGACATAATCTGCCTTATTTAACAACACTGTATGCCCCCCTTTATCACTCTGGCGAATCGCAATAGAGTCATTACTTTTAAGATCATTAATGGCTCTTGACTGTACCTGCACCAGCCCTTATTCTACCACCAGTGGTGACCCAGGGGCAATTGTCACTCTGCCCCACCCAGCCCAGCCCACCCCTGGGTTGGGGACACATTAAGATATAGAAGGTCATAAGCCACAGGCTCAAGAGGCTCATAAGAGGACCTTAATCTGCTTACGCTGCTTTAAAAAGGGGCTTTTATATGTGTATATAACACAAGAAAAATACATTATGAGATTTATTAAATAATTAATCTAATATATGACAAACATCTGTTTTTTTTCACAGTTATAACACTGCAGTATAAAATGAAGAACTAGACTACTAAATATATCCACAACATAACTTCCATATAACCATGGTACCAATTTTCTTTCACTCTGCAAATGTCAACTGATGAGGAGGAACTTGATTTAAACAGGAATCTTGCTAAGAAAATAAAATTCCCAGGATCAGCTCTCACCATAGGAAGATCTGAATCATCTCAGCCAAAGTTTTTAAATGTGATTCCTCTAATCCATGTTATCATCACTTTACTAAAGGCTAACCCCGTTGTCTGGTTAGAGGAGAGATGAAAATCATCTGTCTCATATGTTTGGTCTAAGAATCACTTTTATTGGACATTTAATAGGTGATTGCTGAACTTTGCTCTCTTCTCTACAGCCATACAGCTTAGGCTGTGTTTATATACAGACTTGATATTTCACAACTGTATGCTGTATTATTAACGGAAGGGCTAGCTTTACTTAAACAAGCACAGACTCATAAATTATACTGAACTCTTGTTAGTCACTATTTCTCCTAGGGATGTAAATTATTTTTTTTTCTTTGTAGAAATAAAAACTATATTTGAAGTACAACAGCTAATATTTACTAGAAAAAAAACAAGTAAAGACAAAAAATACTAATATTTGAGTCATATGTAGCACAAAAACTAAAATTAAAAGTACTACACTAGCAAGGCTTTTTGGAAATGGTGTTTAGCATTTACATTGACTTTAGCAAAACTTATTGTTAAAGGGGCAGTTAACTCAAAAATGTTCTCCCATGTAATTTGTTCCCAATTATCTACTTTACCTGCTGGAGTGTATTACATTGTTTACAAGTAGCTCCTTTACCCTTATATTGGCATTTGAAATAGTTGATTTAGCCTGTGGTATCCCCACCTATTCTGAAAGTTTGTGGCCGCAGGTCCCAGCTATAGATAAACTTTGTAAACACAGCCAGCAGAAGAAATTATACTCCCAGTAGGATATAGCAGAGATAAGGTAATAAAATGTTGATTTTCCATTGTTCTCTCAAAGTACTGGTGATTGTTTTAAGGACAGATATAAGATAAAGAAGCAGGTATATGTGCACAATGTGATACAGTAATGAGATCTGATTATACTTACAAGCTCAACCCATTTTATTAGGTTGTGGCTTCAAAACACAAAATCAGAGCTTTAATATTCACAAATAAACCTTAAAAAGCAAATTTTCATAATTTTTTTACTCTGTAGTTGGTAAAAAAAAAGCAAATGTAAACACATTAAGGGAAAACTATTTTACAGTATACTGTCCCTTTAATAATAAAAAACAGAAAAAAGAAAATACTGAACATCATAAATTTAAAGTTAGGGATATTCTAATGCAAAAGCATCCAGTAGTTTCTGAGCCTATCTAGGCATGTCTTTCAACAGATGATATCAAGAGAAAGAAGTAGATTTGAAAATAGAAGTACATTAAAAAGTTTCTTTAAAAAAATGCATGCTCTATCTAAAGCATGAAAGTTTAAAGGGACTGGAAACCCCAACATGATTTTCATAGAACATACAATTTTTTTTTTATATCTTTTATTTATAACCAACAGTGGATGCATAACAGTCCGATTGCAAATATTGCGCCACGCAGGGCCAAATATCATATAGCGTAACATAACATAAAAAACAAACAAACAAACAAAAAAACAGACAAAATTACATCATTATATAGATTAAACATCATTTTGCCCATTGATGGCCTCCTAAATAAAGAGCAATCACTGCTGGAGTTTTCTCTCTTTTTCCTTCCCCCTTCCTCTCTCTTTCTCTCTTTTTTTTTCTTTTCCTCTTTCATTGGTTACAACACAAGATATTTCAATATTTACATCTGTTGCATACACAGCATCTTATTATACCCCTCAGGGTAAATTGATAATCTATTCCAATTATAGTTGTATAAGAAAAAAAAAAAAAAAAAAAAAAAAAGCAAAGAAAAAGAGACAACAAGTTCTAACTTTGTCCTTGTTGTTTAACTCGTTCCAAGTCGTAGTTTAACTATTTTTGTGAGACTTCAGCATAAAGAACAAAAGCAAAACAGCAATAAATATATTAAACTTACATCTCATAATTCAACTAGAATCGGTCGTTTTAATTTAACTTTACTAAGGGACCCGCCAGTCTACCTATATGATCTAAAATGGTGACTTATTTAATTTATCCGTTTCCAGAGAAGGGAGGGGGGCTAGGAGAGGAGGGGGAAAAGAAAAAAAATAAAAATAAATAAATAATAATAACCGTCCCTTTCCCTTTCTGTTCTTCCTACAATGGTTAACCGGACAATCATCATTCCCCTTTTTACCATAACCCTAAAATAACTAATTCTGAATTTCTAAATGGATATATTAAATGATCAATTTCTTGTTTAGGAAATATTTTTATAAAAGATTACCATTTTTGAAAAAAACTGCGCACAGCTGATGTGTCATATAGTTTCGTGTTATATTGCTCTAAAATGCACTGTTTTTTTATACAATTTTTAATTTCTGACATAGATGGAACTGATGTTTCTTTCCATTTCTTGAAGATCAAATATCTAGTTGCTAAAATGGCAACATTAACAATTTTTTTCCTGTCAGAGGGAATTCTTGAATCTAATCCAAGAAATATTATATTTATGTATGAAAGATCCAGGTGGGAGACTCCCACTTTTCTATTCAACCAATATTCCAGCTTCTTCCATGTCCCCTTTAATTTTGGGCAGTCCCAGACCATGTGCTTAAGATTGGCTGCCCTCATTGAACATTTCGGGCATTTGTTAAAGTGCAAATTCCCCCATGTATAGCCTTTTTCAGGAGTGAAATACGTCATGTAAAGAAGTTTTATATGGGATTCTCTCCATGTGGCAGAGAGAGTTGTTTGCTTCACTTCCAATATAGATGTTTGAATACCTTCTGCCTCCACTTTTTCTGGTGCTAAGCTAATCGCCCATTTAGATTGTATTTTCGTTATATTATTTCTACCTTTTTCTGAATTTAATATTTGATAGCAGTAGGTCATTGAAATCCGCCCTCTTTTGGCCTGTGCCAACCAATTCTCTAGTAATCCTAGTGACCAATTCCAGCCCAAATTATTTATTAGCTTCCAAGCATAATGTCTTGCCTGCAGGTAAATATAAAAATCCTTTTGGGGGAGATCAAACTCCATTCTTAGATCAGCAAATGATTTTATATGCCTTTGTGACGTGTCTATTAATTGATCGATCTTTTCTATACCCACTTCTTGCCACCTTTGTAGAGGTACTGATTGTAGGCCTACTTCGAACTGGGGGTTCCCCTTTAGTGGTAAATATCTAGATACCCTTCTATCTATTTCTAATAATTTACATATTTTTGACCATGCCTTAATTGGAGTAATGATAGATTTAAATTTTTTTATTTCTTTTGGTATGTTACCGATATCCATATGTATTAATGCTATTGGGGCATAAGGAAATATTATATTCTTTTCTAAATCATTATCAGTTATGTAATCTTTAAAGCAGATCCAATCTGCTACTATTCGGGCCAGACTTGCCAAGTTATATAAACGAATATCTGGCAAAGCACAGCCTCCCAGTTTTTGAGGTAAACAAAGTTTTTCTAAAGCAATTCTAGGCTTTCTGCTTTGCCATAAAAATTTTCTAAGGGCCGTTTTTAAAATCTTAATATCTTTTTCCTTTAAGAGGACTGGGATATTCTGAGAAATATATAAAATTTTCGGGAGTAAAATCATTTTATACAGGGCAATTCGGCCCGAAAGCGAGATGGGGAGGTTCTGCCAGTTCTTCATTGAATTTATAATTAAGTTTATAATTGGTGGAATATTCAAGCTATACCATTTTTCTGGTATTAAGGATATTACCACCCCTAGATATTTGAATGAATCTTTAACAATTTTGAAGGGTATGTCTTTCTCAATTTGGTCATTCCGTTTTAACCAGAATAACTCAGATTTGGATGCATTTAATTTATATCCCGAGAAAGAGCCAAATTGATTTATTATTGATATCATTTTAGGAATATTTGTCTGCGTCTTTCTCATGTAGATTAAGATATCGTCAGCATATAATGCTATCTTCAATTCTCTCTTTCCTATTATTAACCCCTCTAACTCCTGTCTGATTAATATTGCAAGGGGTTCTATTGCTATATCAAAAAGCAAAGGGGAAAGGGGACAACCCTGCCTTGTACCTCTGGCCAACGCTATGTCTGATGATTCATTAGCATTCACTATTATCTTTGTAGAAGCTTTACTATATAAGTTTTCTATAAATTTAGAGAATTGACCCCCAAACCCAAATTTAGTCAATGTATAAAGAAGGTGATCATGATGGACTGAGTCAAACGCTTTTTCAGCGTCGATGGTTATTACTGCCTTATCACATTTATCTTGTCCTTTATCTAGCTCAGTATTTGATTCTGTCTTAAAATAATCCATCGTAAGAAATAACTCTCGGATCTTTGCTGAAGAGTTTCTGTTGGTTAAAAATCCCGCTTGATCTTTGTGTATTATTGAGGGAAGAAGGATTTGCATTCTTTGGGCAAGAATAGAGGTCATTAATTTGTAGTCCGCATTTAACAAGGCTATAGGTCTGTAGGACTCTTTCTGTGTTAAGTCCTTTCCAGATTTTGGTATTAATGTTGTATAAGAGGCCACAAAAGCAGAGGATGGCGGATTACCTTCAATATATAAATCATTATATAGTCTTGTCAAATGCGGAACTATTACTGGTGATAGTAATTTATAAAATTCACTGGGCAGGCCGTCAGGTCCTGACGCCTTGTTAATAGACATGTTCTCTATGCTCTTTCTTACCTCTAACTCAGTGAAAGGGGAATTCATCTTTTCATTTAATTCTACTGTTATGTTTGGGCAGGAGATCTTTTCCCAGAATTTATCACATTCTTTTTTGTTTGATGTCTTTAATGAATAAAGGTCTTTATAGTATTCTGTCATTATTTTTAATATTTCCTCAGTTTTTGTAAATAATTTATCCCCTTTCCTAACAGATTCAATTAATGCACTTCCTTTATCCTGTTTAACTAGATTAGCAAGAAGTTTACCCGCTTTGTTACCATATTTAAATAAGTGTGCTTGTAATTTTAGTTCTCTTTGAGTGGATTTATGTAGGAGGAAGGTATCTCTTTCTTCTTTTACTTGTATATATTTATTCCATGTTTCCGAAGTTTTATTAAGAATGTAGTTATGATAGGAATTTGATAATGTTTTTGAGATATCCTCCTCCTTCATTTTATATTTTTTTGTTCTATTGATATTGTATGCTAAAATCTCCCCTCTCATAACTGCTTTTGCTGCTTCCCAAAAGATCAACGGCCGATTAGCATATTCACTGTTTAATTGAGCATATTCTTCAAATTTTAGAATTAGTATTGTTTTAAATTCTGGGTCTGTGGCCAAATATCGTGGGAAGTGAAATCGTAGGTTCTTATTTTTAGGGTTATGTGTGCGTATTTCAAAAGTTATTGGGGCATGGTCGGAAACTGTCACAGGAAGAATCTTAGATTCTGTGTTTAGATTTAGAAATTTCTCATCCACCAAGAATAAATCAATCCTTGAGAGGGTCTTATGAGCCTTTGAAAGGCATGTATAGCTTTTATAATCCGGGTTGTACACCCTCCAAATATCCTTAACATTTAGATTGTAAAATATTCTAGTGAAAAAATTTTTCTCTAAATTATCTTTTTTTGTTCTTTGTACTCGAGCATCTTGTCTTAGTCTATCCAATACATAATGCGGAGTCATGTTAAAATCTCCTCCTATTATTAGCATTCCCTCTTTCTTAGTAAGTATTTTAGATTGCAACTTATCCCAAAAATCATAGTCAATTTTATTCGGTGCGTATATATTACATAATGTATATATGCTCCCAGCAACCTTGAGACGTATCAATAAGAATCTCCCACCTGGATCTATTTCAAGAATAGAGGAAACAGCCTGTAATTTTTTCCCAATTAAAATTGCTACTCCCCCTTTTCTATCTAGAGCAGGAGCTGCAAAAATTTCTTGTACCCATGATTTTTTAAGTTTAATTACCTCCTCTATTTTCATATGGGTTTCCTGACGGAAGGCAACATCCGTGTTTAATTTCCTTAAATGAGATATAATTATTTTTCTCTTAATAGGGGATGTTAACCCTCCTATATTCCAGGAAACAATTTTACAATTAACCTCTGTATCCATTTATTAAACTATAATAAGGGGAGAAAAAAAAAATAAAAAAAAAATAAAAGTTGAAAATAACCCCCCTCCTCTCGTTTGTCCCCCCCCCCCCAAGCCTATATTTGTGTCATATTCTGTGCATTTCAAAAGATTCCGGGTATCCCTATCCTGCCCCTTTACCCCATGACCTGCGTCTGTCCCACCCAGGTCATTAACCCTGTTAATGGGCTGAACATCCAATATAAGCCAATAGAAAAGAAAACAGAAACAAGGTGAGAGCCCTTCCTTAAAATTACTGTACAAAATTTTACCTACCCTGGTCCTGTTCTCTAATACTCCTTCCTTTTGATCCATTTTACCTACACCTCCATTTGTTCCTTTCATCTTCCCTTGCTATGGGGGTATTACTTGTGCTATGTAACTTTCCGCTTCTTTGGGTGTTTCAAAAACCTGAGTTTTATTGTTAATTGTGATTTTTAATTTAGCTGGATATGTTAGGACAGCCTGGTACCCTTGGTTTATCAACCTAGTACATATTGGCGAAAGTTGTCTTCTCTTGGCTGATGTTTCAGCCGAGAAGTCCTGAAAAAGCAATATTTTGGAGTTTCCCAGGAAAATGGGTTGATTTTTTCTAAAGTATTGTAATAATGTGAGTTTATCCTGGTAGTTCAGTAATTTGCCGATAATCGGTCTTGGTCTATCCCTGCCCTTTTCTGTATTTCGCCATCCTAACCTATGTATTCTTTCAGCTATAATTGTGGGTTGTGTTTGCGGCATTTGTAGTAGGTGTGGTATTGTTACTGTCAGTAGTTTGTTTAAGTCTTCGTATTGTTTCTCCTCAGGTACTCCTATTAATCTAATGTTGTTCCTTCTCGCTCGATTTTCTAAATCCTCCAACTTCAATTCAGATTTGACTATTTTAGTATTTATATCAGCCAATTTGGTGTTATGACTCTGTATAGTATCTTCTAGGTCAGAAATTCTCTGTTCGGCTTCGGAGATCCTATTTGAGAATTGGCGTATTTCATTGGTTATGACATTCATGTCATGTTTAATCTCGCACCGGAGCTCTTCAAATTTAGGGGATAAAGCTTCGGTTATTTTGAGAACTAATGCTTGTATGTCAGTTGATTCATTTATCTGAGGCACATTAAAGCTTGAGTGTGTTTCTATTAAAGGTTCTTGTACATTTTTATTTTTTTTGTCTCTTTGCCTTGCCGCCATGACCGAAGGCGAAGTCCTGGTTTGTGAAGTGAAATATTTATCCATATGTTGGTGAGTGATTTAGTGTGATTTGTGAGGGAGTGACGTGCAGAGGGATGCAATCCAAAAGAAGTGAGGTAAGGGGAGGCAAAAAAAAAAAAAAAAAAAAAAAAAATTAGAGCCCCCCTTAGTGTCAAAAAAAAAAAAAAAGAAAAAAAGGGGGGGGGGGGGAAGAAAGAAAAAAGTGAATACAGTGATAATATCAGTGAGTAGTATTAGGGACAAGAAAAAATAGGTGACAATACTTATACCTGTTTTTCGGTCACAGGGGCTAAGCAACTGAAAGAGATATTGTTCCCCTATGAATGAATATTTTGCAATCAGTTAAATGTTCTAAATACTGGTGTATTTCCTTACAATAACCCTATGTGTGCAGTCACCTATTCAATAGGCAGTGCGTGATAATTTTTACTATAATATTTTCAACCTTCAAACAGTAGATAGTTCACAACCAATATTACAACCTAAGTAAGTCCTTTATCAAGGGGTGTTCCTTATCCTAATTCTTAATAGGTATGTAGGAAGAGAGAGCTCTCAATAGCTTCCCTTGCTTTTTGTGTGAGTTAGTTTATTTTACTTAGTCTTCCACGTACCAGGATTGTTCCCGTTTAATATACCAGTGGATGCTGACACTACCCCTTTACACTACCCCTTTACATCAATTTAAAAGGTGACCTCTTGACCTATTGTTTTTGGAAATATGTTAGTCAAAAAATAACCTTATAGATACCCTTTACTTAATAACTATTTTCATTCTTGTATTAACCTTTGAATAAAGAGAAGAAAAAAAAAAGCAAAACAAAAAAAAACAAACAGAAAACAATTCCTTAAACAAAGGTAATTAATATTGCCTTAATTATATACCTGACTTGTTTAATTAAGATTATAAGCATTAAGGCATTTTCCCTTGAAGGATACGGTTAATCCTTTCTTATAGCCAGTACTGTTTTTTGTCGTTAGTAACAGAGGAATAGGACATCATATACCCTTATTACTTTTCTCAAATTTGCAGGGAGGTGATGGTGGTATCCCTAAACATCAATCTCTTACTCATTCAAGGCACTCATTTACCTTTGTACCCAGCTTGTTTGAGTTTTGAAAACACTAGAGATTCCTTTATTATAGGGAACACATTAGGTCATTGACCTTTATAACACGGGCCTGATTTTTATCGTAGGAGGGCAAAAAACAACGAAGGTATTGTTACCTTTCCAATTATCTATATACTAACCTGTGTTATAGGCTGTTGTCTATATAATATTATATCTCAGACCTTTTATGTATTGCTTATTTTTCCTCCTTATCCCCCCTTCCCCACCTCTATCTTGGAAGACAAAAAAAATGCAAAAATGAAGAAAGAGGGGGGTGACTTACAATTTTCCCTATAATTTAGAGTTATTTGTATAAGTAAGATTAATATGGCCCACATAGAAAAACAATGTTTACAGCACTCATAGTGATTTCAAATATCACTTATTTACGTGACCGTCCAGTTTGTCCCTGGGCTCCAAGATTCTGAGGGAAAAACTTCCTCCTCCAAAAAGGCGACAACATACGAAGCCCAGGAAGCTCTCTATTATACAGAGTCAATTAGGATTTTTTAGTCAGATGCAGAAAAAGAAAAGTACCTGTCTCATGAGCTGAGTTGTCCTGCACCAACAGAGCTTGATCACCTAGCCAGCTCCGGTTCTCCCCCACGCAGCACCGGTGGGGGGGGAGCAAAAACCAGAGACAGACCTCCTCCACAGCCGGCAGCACGCCAAACATTCACGGCGCAAAAGCGCCCTCCAGCGGGTGGTCTGTGACGTCACCCGGTTAGCTGTCGAATCCTCTCCAGGCTGCGGGACGGACCGCCTCGTCCTCAGCTGGTCCCCTTTCCCGATACAACCAAAGCAACAACGGGGTCCTCCGTCACAGGTAGAGAGCGGCAGCTGCCGGGATGTTCCAGGCCCTGTTCCAACGAGCAGCTGATCCAGACCGTAGATGATGGTAGATGATGGTGAGCCCAGTAACAGGGATTTCTTCCCCCCTGTATCAAGTATAAGTCCAGTTAGAGCACACTGCGCTGCTAAGCTCCCCCTCACGCAGCACCGGTGGGAGGGGGAGTCTGTAAATGCGGTCTTGGTATTTCTTGCCTGAAGTACTTACAGGGAGGAAAAGAAAAGGAAGTTTGGTTTTGCACCAGTGCTTGGGTGCCTGGCTAAGATAGTTTATGCACCTTAAGTGCTAATGTGGCTTCGCAGAATTGTTTGGCTGCAGTTAAGTAACACATTCAGTCCATTTTTTTGCTGCAGTTTACAGCTCAGTGCGTTAGAATGGCACTGGTAGAGTGCTGGGAATAGGGCAAGCGTTCCTTTTACCCTTACTGAGAGAGCAACCCAGGACACGAGTTTGAGCACGATGTAATCTGCCAACAGCTCTTCCAGGGAACCTGAGAACAGGTGTGTGCACGTCCTTGCACCTGTGCTCCTCCCACCAGCTTCCTCCGTAGCCTGGCTGATGCTAGGGCATGTCTAGAACATACAATTTTAAAGAACTTTCCAATTTACTTCTATTATCAATTTTGCTTCATTATCTTGTTATCCTTTACTGAAGGAACAGCATTGCACTATGTGCAGCTATCTGAACACACCTAGTTAGCCAATCACAAGAGACAAATGTGTGCAGACACCAATCAACAGCTAGCTCCCACTAGTGTAGAATACGTGCATATTCTTTCTTAACAAGAGAGGCCAAGAGAACAAAGCACAATTGAAAATTGAAGTGAATTTAAAAGTATCTTAAAATAATATGCTCTATCTAAATCATGCAAGTTTAATTTTGACTTTCCTATTCTTTTTTATGAGTTTTATGTCCCTTTAAGATAATTCTACAACAGTATCTCAAATCACCAGAAAACACTTCTTGTACAACACTTCATATGAGTTCCTATTGCAACGGCCTTGGCTGCATGAATAGCCTGTTTTAAACTACAAATCAGGACAGTCCACACAGGAATGTTACTATTTCAAAGATATTTCCCTCCCCTTGTATCTTGTGACAGTTATCTGCAAATCCCAAAATGCAAATGAATATATTGTGCACTCTTGCACATGCTCAGTAAGTATGTGTACATAAATAAACTGTGTACAGCTTAGCTAGTTTCATTTTGACTTTAGTGTTTCTTCCGTGTAATTTATCTCCAAAAATTGTGTTTTTTCTAATTCAAAGAAACGCACACCGCAGACTTCTCAATGACAAGTTTGCTGCTTATCTTTTCTTAAAGGGATAGCAAAGTCATAATTAAACATTCTTGATTCAGACAGAACATACAATTTTATGCAAAAGAAAAGAAATAAGTGAGCGCTCCTAGGTGCTAAAGATTTAAGTATAGATATACACAATTTATTGATGAGATGAAAACAAACAACATTTAAAACATACACAAATATAAGAGTGCGCACTCTAATTTAGTTAAAAAGCTTTTGCATTTCTATTGTGCGTTAATTCCCAGGTTCTAGAAAAATAGTCTGTTCAATGGCACTTAAAACTATTTAAGAGAACTGCAGAAAAAAATGTAGAATGTAGTATAACACAAGAGGTTACTGATTGGCCCATCAGAATCACATGACCGTGGAAGTTTGAAGTAACTGAGGTCTCCTCTGAAACAGTCAGCCATGCAATTAACACTGGCCTCCACTAAATGTTTTTTTTCTGCAGTTCTCTTAAATAGTTTTAAGTGCCATTGTACAGACAATTTTTCTAGAACCTGGGACTGCCGCTGACCCAGCTGTGCGACTAGTGCTGATGACTGGATCAGCACCACTTTCTGCTTAGGCAGCTCCTGAACAGTACTTAAAGGGACAGTTTACTCAAAAATGTTCTCCCCTTTAATTTGTTCCCAACGCTCCACTTTACCTGCTGGAGTGTATTAAATTGTTTACAATTATTTCCATTAACCTTATATTAGCACTTGAATTAGTTTATTTAGCCTGTGGTATCCCCACCCAACCTGAAAGTTTTTGGCCACAAGGCCCAGCTGTATTAACACAGCCAGTAGAAGAAATTACTCTCCCAGGAGGTTATAGAAGAGATAAGGTAATAAAATGTTAATTGTCCATTGTTATCTACAAGTATTGGTGATTGGTTTATGGACAAATATAAGATAAAGAACCACCAATAAAAAAGTGCTGTCCAGAGTACTGAAACCAAAAAAAAAACATTACACAATGTAATAAAGTAATGACATCTGATTATACCTACAAGCTCAACCTATTTTATTAGGTTGTGGCTTTAAAACACAAAATCAGCTAATTCATATACAAAAATAAACCTTAAAAAAACAAATTTCATACATTTTATACCTTGCAGCGTTTAAAAAAAGTAATTGGAAACCATTAAAGGGACACTGAACCCAAAATTTTTCTATTGTAATTCAGATAGAGCATGCAATTTTAAGCAACTTTCTAATTTACTCCTATTATCAATTTTTCTTCGTTCTCTTGCTATCATTTTTTGAAAAAGAAGGCATCTAAGCTTTTTTTTTTGGTTTCAGTACTCTGGACAGCACTTTTTTATTGGTGGATGAATTTATCCACCAATCAGCAAGGACAACCCAGGTTGTTCACAAAAATGGGCCGGCATCTAAACTTACATTCTTGCATTTCAAATAAAGATACCAAGAGAATGAAGAAAATTTGATAATAGGAGTAAATTAGAAAGTTGCTTAAAATGTCATGCTCAATCTGAATCACAAAAGAAAATTTTTGGGTACAGTGTCCCTTTAAGGGGAAAAAAATGTATAGTATACTGTCCCTTTAAAGGGACACTAAACCCAATTTTTTTCTTTCATGATTCAGATAGAGCATGACATTTTAAGCAACTTTCTAATTTACTCCTATTATCAATTTTTCTTTGTTCTCTTGCTATCTTTATTTTAAAAGTAGGAATGTAAATCTTAGCAGCCAGACAATTTTAGGTTCAGCACCATGGATAGCGCTTGATTATTGGAGGCTTACATTTACCCACCAATAAGCAAGCATTACCCAGGTTCTCAACCAAAAATGGTCCGGCTCCTATGCATCACATTCCTGCTTTTTAAATAAAGATAGCAAGAGAACGAAGAAAAATTGATAATAGGAGTAAATTAGAAAGTTGATTAAAATTGCATGCTCTATCTGAATTATGAAATAAAAACATTTGGGTTTAGTGTCCCTTTAACTGTTATGCCCCTTGGGTTAAATACATTTGGTCAGATTACAAGTGGCACACTATTACTTCTTCTCCCCATAGACTTCAAGAGAGTGCAAACTGGAAAAAAACAAATACTTATTGCTTGCACGCTAACCCTACAGAGCTAACTCGAACAGGTATTTTGCTATACTTCACTGTGGGAGGTGATGCTTCTTGGCTTCGGGTGAAATGTTAAAAGCAGCATCATCATCTGCAGTGAAGGTGTAATGCAAATGATCTCTTTACACAGTATTCAATTATGTGTGAACTGAAACTCAATCTCTTTTGTTTCAATATAATAGTGAAACTAATACAGGTAGCCCTCAGTTTACACCGGGGTTAGGTTCCAGAAGGAATGGTTGTAAATCGAAACCGTTGTAAATTGAAACCCAGTTTATAATGTAAGTCAAAGGGAAGTGAGGGAGATAGGTTCCAGGCCCCTCTCAAAATTGTCATAAGTAACACCTAACACATTATTTTTAAAGCTTTGAAATGAAGACTTTAAATGCTAAACAGCATTATAAACCTAATAAAATAATCACACAACACAGAATATATAATTAAACTAAGTTAAATGAACAAAAACATTTGCTAAACAGCATTATAAACCTAATAAAATAATCACACAACACAGACTTCACTTGCATTTTTCTGCAAACAGGTCTTTCTATGCATTCCAATCTGGACTGATTTATAGACAGGAAGATCTTGTTCCTTTGAAATCTGCTTGATAGCTCAGGTGTGATTAAACTGATTAATTTCAGCTTGCTTGGCTTTGCTGCAACACAAGCGGACAGCTCCACCTACTGGCTATTTTAATAAATGCACTGCTTCTCAATGCTTTTCAATAGCAGTCACATGACTGGAAAAAAGGTTGTTATTCTGAAACAGTGTAAATTGAACCGTTGTAAAACGAGGCCACCTTGGTACATAAATAATAAATCTATAGTAGCTGAGGGGTTGTGGGTAAATTGAACCTGTGTATGCAGTGTGTTATATATATGTATTATACTGTAAAATACTATATTATGCATGTAAAGTAATTTTGTTATATAAATAAAAGTGTTTTTTAGCATTGGCATGTACTTTTTTTCATGAAGAAGATTTTCTTTTTGAGATACTAATATCTCAATAGAAGACAGAAGCCATAACTTTTTCATTTTACAAATTATTGTATTTTTTTAACCACAACATTTGTTACAGTGTGGATACAATATTAGACGTATCGTGTTCAGTATTGTGTAAACTTACATTGATTAATTTCTGTTTCAATCACACTATATCAAAGAGTTCTATTGTAATAATATGTTTTGTATAGTGCAAATGCAAGAAATGTTTCCTATAGAAGGCACATTGCCACTCATCTGGACATGATCTATGTGCAGCCACCAATCAACAGCTAATGAGCCTATCTAGATATACTTTTTCAGCAAAGGATATTAAGAGAATGAAGCAAATTAGATAATAGAGGTAAATTGGAATGTTGTTTAAAATTATATTCTCTATCTGAATCAGGAAATAAAAATGTTGGGTTTAATGTCCTTTTAAGTTAGAATTAGTAGCAAAATGTTTATATTGTGATCACTGGAAAAGCACACTGAGAAGCTAAAGTTCCGAAATTGTTATCTACCGAATAAAAACACACAATTGTGGCCAATTCCACTATATTAAAGATCCATATTATTATATTTAAAATTTGTAAAATTCACATATGTTAAAATGTTTCACATTTGGTAATGCTTATTGTAAAGGGTATTTTAACCCTTTGGGGCTGATTTACTAAACAGTCAATGCTTAGGCTCGCCGGAATCAGGAGCTGCTCCTTAACTTGTCCGCTACCTCTGAGGCAGCAGACAGCAATCATCTTGATCAGATACAATCTGGATGTTTAACACCCCTAGCAACCGATTGGCCATGAATCTGCAGGGGGCGGCATTGCACAAGCATTTCACTAGAAATGCTTGTGCACTGATAAATGCCGACAGCCTATGCTGTCGGCATTTAGCGATGTCGGGCAGACATTATCCACTACAGCGGATCATGTCAATCCGATATTAAATAAATCGTCCCCTATATGTTTACTATATATATATAAAAAAGAGATGAAGCTTGCACTCACTGGGTTTTTGAAAAAGGTGCTTTTTTTAGCACAAAAAAATGTGAAATGTGATGTTTCGGGGATCAATCACTAGTGATGTCCCGAACTGTTCGCCCGCGAACGGTTCACAGCGAACATAGCTTGTTCGCGTTCGCGTTTGTGGGCGAACACATGGCGATGTTCGATCCGCCCCTATGTGTCATCATTGTGGAAACTTTGACCCTTTATGTCACAGCCGCCTGACACATTAGAGCCAATCAAAATCAGACACTCCCTCACAGACACTCCCAGCTACTCGGAATCCGCCATTTTAGACTCATAACGACCTTGCTTTTTTAATGAGAGGACGTGTTGTGTTTTTGCTCCTGACATTAATAGGAAAAACATAGCTAGGCTAGTGTATTTACAGTCCAGATGGACTCCACTCATCTCTGCTGCAAGCACAGCACCCCAAAAAGCCCTTTTTAGGGCTATATTTCGTGCCGTTTTTTTTTTTTTTTTTTTTTTTTTCGTTTTTTTTTTTATTAGCATTTGCCTGGCTTTCAGCTGTGTGTTTAAGGCTCACAGCATATGCTGTGACTACTGCCACCACTGATATCTCCCTAACAACATTAGTTTAAATTTAACTAACCCAAAAATATAATTATTTTTCTAGTGTAATTTTTTTCATTTTCTATCAGGCCAGTGTCACACAGCATATACTCTGGTTCATTGCTCTGTGCCAGCCAGCAGCCACCAGTGTTAATATCTGTTTATAACATTATTTTAAATTTAAAAAAAAAAAAAAAAAAATATTTTGCTAGTGTAATCTAATTACATTTACTATCATGCCTGTGTCTGTCAGGCTCACTCAGCATTAATATACCTATTTTTTTTTCAGTCTTTTGGTTAATTGGTCTGTGCCAGGCAGCCACCCAGCACTCATATCTTTTCTCCTTCACCTTAATTTTAATATAAAAAAAAAAAAGTTTAAATTTGTTTGCTAGTGTAATCTAATATAATTTTCTATCCGGCCTGTGTGTTTTGCTGACATAGAGAGCTTACTGTGTTTACTTGCTGCCCTCCCTAGTCTATGAGCCACAACTCATATGTGTTTAACCTTTTTTTAATTCCCCCCCAAAAAAAATAATTTCAATCATTTTTCTAGTGTAATCAAATAGTATTTTCTATCAGGCGTGTGTATCGGACTTACAGAGCCTACTGTTTTTAATAGGTGCCCTTCCAAGGCTATCAGCCACGACTCATATGTATGTGCTTAACCTTTTTCTTAAAACTTCCAAGAAAAAAGTCTTTAAATCATTATGCTAGTGTAATCTAATTGTATTTTCTATCAGGCCTGTGTCTAACTGTCTATCTGACTTACACAGCATACTGTTGTTATAATTGCTGCCCTACGTAGCAGCCAGCCAGTGCGACCACTCATAGAGTCATATGTGCATTGCACTTCTTAACATAATTTTAATATTAAAATCTAAAATTTTAAAATATTTTGCTAGTGTAATGTAACTTAATTTTCTATCAGTCCTGTGTTTTTGTCACTTACACAGCATACTGTGTTCAATTGCTGCCCTACCTACCATCCACGACTCATATCTGCCAGCCTGTCTGCCAGGCCCAAGTAGCCAATTAGTGGCACCAATCACAATTCTTGTAACAGTAATTAAAAAAAAAAAAATCATAATTCTTTGGACTGCAAATATTCAGTCTCCTAGTGCCATTGAATTTCATTTACCTCCTGCCTGCCACTGCCAGCCTTTTGTGCCAGGCCGTCTAGCCAACTATTTACACCAATCATAATTGTTGTCACAGACAGTATAGTTATTAATTTAAATAAAAAATTTTTTTAGTGTTGATCTTAATCCTCAGTTTGCTCGTGCCTTTGAATTGCACTTTTCTACAGCCTTCCAAGCCTGTGTGCCAGGCCTACTTAAAAAATATTTACACCAATCATATTTGTTGTGACAGTATTCTAATAATTAAAAATTAAAATTTTTGGTAAGAGTTGCTGTGATTTGAATCCTCATTTTTCTGGTGCCATTGAATAGCACTTTCCTCCTGCCTTGCAGCCTGCTGTGAGCCAGGCACACCTAGCCAATTGTTGTCAGCAATCATATTTCTGTTAACAGTATTGCAAAAATTGTCAATCATCACTGTTTAGACTGTCAGTAATTAGTCTCCTAGTGTCCTTGAATTGCATCTACCTCCTGCCTGCCATCCTTTTGTGCCAGGCCGTTTTTCCAACCATTTACACCAATCCTAATTTTTTGTCACAGTATAGTTACTAATTAAAATTAAAAAAATCTTGATTGTTGATGATCTTAATCCTCAGTTTGCTCATACCTTTGAATTGCACTTTTCTACAGCCTTCCAAGCCTGTGTGCCAGGCCTACTTAAAAAATATTTACACCAGTCATATTTGTTGTGACAGTATTCTAATAATTAAAAATTAAATTTTTTGGTAATAGTTGCTGTGATTTGAATCCTCAGTTTGCTGGTGCCATTGAATAGCACTTTCCTCCTGCCTTGCAGCCTGCTGTGAGCCAGGCCCACCTAGCCAATTGTTGTCAGCAATCATATTTCTGTTAATAGTATTGCAAAAATTGTCAATCATCACTGTTTAGACAGTCAGTAATCAGTCTCCTAGTGTCCTTGAATTGCATCTACCCCCTGCCTGCCATCCATTTGTGCCAGGCTGTCTTGCCAACTATTTACACCAATCCTAATTTTTTGTCACAGTATAGTTACTAAATACAATTAAAAAAATCTTGATTGTTGATGATCTTAATCCTCAGTTTGCTTGTGCCTTTGAATTGCACTTTTCTACAGCCTTCCAAGCCTGTGTGCCAGGCCTACTTTAAAAATATTTACACCAATCATATTTGTTGTGACAGTATTCTAATAATTAAAAATTAAAATTTTTGGTAATAGTTGCTGTGATTTGAATCCTCAGTTTGCTGGTGCCATTGAATAGCACTTTCCTCCTGCCTTGCAGCCTGCTGTGAGCCAGGCCCACCTAGCCAATTGTTGTCAGCAATCATATTTCTGTTAACAGTATTGCAAAAATTGTCAATCATCACTGTTTAGACTGTCAGTAATCAGTCTCCTAGTGTCCTTGAATTGCATCTACCTCCTGCCTGCCATCCTTTTGTGCCAGGCCGTTTTTCCAACTATTTACACCAATCCTAATTTTTTGTCACAGTATAGTTACTAATTAAAATTAAAAAAATCTTGATTGTTGATGATCTTAATCCTCAGTTTGCTCGTGCCCTAGAATAGCACTTTTCTACAGCCTTCCAAGCCTGTGTGCCAGGCCTACTTAAAAAATATTTACACCAATCATATTTGTTGTGACAGTATTCTAATAATTAAAAATTAAAATTTTTGGTAATAGTTGCTGTGATTTAAATCCTCAGTTTGCTGGTGCCATTGAATAGCACTTTCCTCCTGCCTTGCAGCCTGCTGTGAGCCAGGCCCACCTAGCCAATTGTTGTCAGCAATCATATTTCTGTTAACAGTATTGCAAAAATTGTCAATCATCACTGTTTAGACTGTCAGTAATCAGTCTCCTAGTGTCCTTGAATTGCATCTACCTCCTGCCTGCCATCCTTTTGTGCCAGGCTTTCTTGCCAACTATTTACACCAATCCTAATTTTTTGTCACAGTATAGTTACTAAATACAATTAAAAAAATCTTGATTGTTGATGATCTTAATCCTCAGTTTCCTCGTGCCTTTGAATTGCACTTTTCCACAGCCTTCCAAGCCTGCGTGCCAGGCCTGCTTAAAAATATTTACACCAATCATATTTGTTGTGACAGTATTCTAATAATTAAAAATTAAAATTTTTGGTAATAGTTGCTGTGATTTGAATCCTCAGTTTGCTGGTGCCATTGAATAGCACTTTCCTCCTGCCTTGCAGCCTGCTGTGAGCCAGGCCCACCTAGCCAATTGTTGTCAGCAATCATATTTCTGTTAACAGTATTGCAAAAATTGTCAATCATCACTGTTTAGACTGTCAGTAATTAGTCTCCTAGTGTCCTTGAATTGCATCTACCTCCTGCCTGCCATCCTTTTGTGCCAGGCCGTTTTTCCAACCATTTACACCAATCCTAATTTTTTGTCACAGTATAGTTACTAATTAAAATTAAAAAAATCTTGATTGTTGATGATCTTAATCCTCAGTTTGCTCGTGCCCTAGAATAGCACTTTTCTACAGCCTTCCAAGCCTGTGTGCCAGGCCTACTTAAAAAATATTTACACCAATCATATTTGTTGTGACAGTATTCTAATAATTAAAAATTACAATTTTTGGTAATAGTTGCTGTGATTTGAATCCTCATTTTTCTGGTGCCATTGAATAGCACTTTCTTCCTGCCTTGCAGCCTGCTGTGAGCCAGGCCCACCTAGCCAATTGTTGTCAGCAATCATATTTCTGTTAACAGTATTGCAAAAATTGTCAATCATCACTGTTTAGACTGTCAGTAATTAGTCTCCTAGTGTCCTTGAATTGCATCTACCTCCTGCCTGCCATCCTTTTGTGCCAGGCCATTTTTCCAACCATTTACACCAATCCTAATTTTTTGTCACAGTATAGTTACTAATTAAAATTAAAAAAATCTTGATTGTTGATGATCTTAATCCTCAGTTTGCACGTGCCCTAGAATAGCACTTTTCTACAGCCTTCCAAGCCTGTGTGCCAGGCCTACTTAAAAAATATTTACACCAATCATATTTGTTGTGACAGTATTCTAATAATTAAAAATTAAAATTTTTGGTAATAGTTGCTGTGATTTGAATCCTCGTTTTGCTTGTGCCATTGAATAGCACTTTCCTCCTGCCTTGCAGCCTGCTGTGAGCCAGGCCCACCTAGCCAATTGTTATCAGCAATCATATTTCTGTTAACAGTACTGCAAAAATTGTCAATCATCACTGTTTAGACTGTCAGTAATCAGTCTCCTAGTGTCCTTGAATTGCATCTACCTCCTGCCTGCCATCCTTTTGTGCCAGGCCGTTTTTCCAACTATTTACACCAATCCTAATTTTTTGTCACAGTATAGTTACTAATTAAATTAAAAAAATCTTGATTGTTGATGATCTTAATCCTCAGTTTGCTCGTGCCTTTGAATTGCACTTTTCTACTGCCTTCCAAGCCTGTGTGCCAGGCCTACTTAAAAAATATTTACACCAATCATATTTGTTGTGACAGTATTCTAATAATTAAAAATTAAAATTTTTGGTAATAGTTGCTGTGATTTGAATCCTCAGTTTGCTGGTGCCATTGAATAGCACTTTCCTCCTGCCTTGCAGCCTGCTGTGAGCCAGGCCCACCTAGCCAATTGTTGTCAGCAATCATATTTCTGTTAACAGTATTGCAAAAATTGTCAATCATCACTGTTTAGACTGTCAGTAATCAGTCTCCTAGTGTCCTTGAATTGCATCTACCTCCTGCCTGCCATCCTTTTGTGCCAGGCCGTTTTTCCAACTATTTATACCAATCCTAATTTTTTGTCACAGTATAGTTACTAATTAAAATTAAAAAAATCTTGATTGTTGATGACCTTAATCCTCAGTTTGCTCATGCCCTAGAATATCACTTTTCTACAGCCTTCCAAGCCTGTGTGCCAGGCCTACTTAAAAAATATTTACACCAATCATATTTGTTGTGACAGTATTCTAATAATTAAAAATTAAAATTTTTGGTAATAGTTGCTGTGATTTGAATCCTCAGTTTGCTGGTGCCATTGAATAGCACTTTCCTCCTGCCTTGCAGCCTGCTGTGAGCCAGGCCCACCTAGCCAATTGTTGTCAGCAATCATATTTCTGTTAACAGTATTGCAAAAATTGTCAATCATCACTGTTTAGACTGTCAGTAATCAGTCTCCTAGTGTCCTTGAATTGCATCTACCTCCTGCCTGCCATCCTTTTGTACCAGGCCGTCTTGCCAACTATTTAAACCAATCCTAATTGTTGTCACAGTATAGTTACTAATTAAAATTAAAAAAATCTTGATTGTTGATCTTAATCCTCAGTTTGCTTGTGCCATTGAATTGCACGTTTCTACTGCCTGCCAGCCTGTGTGCCAGACCCAACTATCCAATTAGTGCCAGCAATCATATTTCTTTTAACAGTATTGCAAAATTTGTCAATCATCACTGTTTAGACTATCAGTAATCAGTCTCCTAGTGTCCTTGAATTGCATCTACCTCCTGCCTGCCATCCTTTTGTGCCAGGCCGTTTTTCCAACTATTTACACCAATCCTAATTTTTTGTCACAGTATAGTTACTAATTAAAATTAAAAAAATCTTGATTGTTGATGATCTTAATCCTCAGTTTGCTCGTACCTTTGAATTGCACTTTTCTACAGCCTTCCAAGCCTGTGTGCCAGGCCTACTTAAAAAATATTTACACCAATCATATTTGTTGTGACAGTATTCTAATAATTAAAAATTAAAATTTTTGGTAATAGTTGCTGTGATTTGAATCCTCAGTTTGCTGGTGCCATTGAATAGCACTTTCCTCCTGCCTTGCAGCCTGCTGTGAGCCAGGCCCACCTAGCCAATTGTTGTCAGCAATCATATTTCTGTTAATAGTATTGCAAAAATTGTCAATCATCACTGTTTAGACTGTCAGTAATCAGTCTCCTAGTGTCCTTGAACTGCTTCTACCTCCTGCCTGCCATCCTTTTGTGCCAGGCTGCTTGCCAACTATTTACACCAATCCTAATTTTTTGTCACAATATAGTTACTAAATACGATTAAAAAAATCTTGATTGTTGATGATCTTAATCCTCAGTTTGCTCGTGCCTTTGAATTGCACTTTTCTACAGCCTTCCAAGCCTGTGTGCCAGGCCTACTTAAAAAATATTTACACCAATCATATTTGTTGTGACAGTATTCTAATAATTAAAAATTAAAATTTTTGGTAATAGTTGCTGTGATTTGAATACTCAGTTTGCTGGTGCCATTGAATAGCACTTTCCTCCTGCCTTGCAGCCTGCTGTGAGCCAGGCCCACCTAGCCAATTGTTGTCAGCAATCATATTTCTGTTAACAGTATTGCAAAAATTGTCAATCATCACTGTTTAGACTGTCAGTAATCAGTCTCCTAGTGTCCTTGAATTGCATCTACCTCCTGCCTGCCATCCTTTTGTGCCAGGCCGTTTTTCCAACTATTTACACCAATCCTAATTTTTTGTCACAGTATAGTTACTAATTAAAATTAAAAAAATCTTGATTGTTGATTATCTTAATCCTCAGTTTGCTCGTGCCCTAGAATAGCACTTTTCTACAGCCTTCCAAGCCTGTGTACCAGGCCTACTTAAAAAATATTTACACCAATCATATTTGTTGTGACAGTATTCTAATAATTAAAAATTAAAAATTTTGGTAATAGTTGCTGTGATTTGAATCCTCATTTTGCTGGTGCCATTGAATAGCACTTTCCTCCTGCCTTGTAGCCTGCTGTGAGCCAGGCCCATCTAGCCAATTGTTGTCAGCAATCATATTTCTGTTAACAGTATTGCAAAAATTGTCAATCATCACTGTTTAGACTGTCAGTAATCAGTCTCCTAGTGTCCTTGAATTGCATCTACCTCCTGCCTGCCATCCTTTTGTGCCAGGCTTTCTTGCCAACTATTTACACCAATCCTAATTTTTTGTCACAGTATAGTTACTAAATACAATTAAAAAAATCTTGATTGTTGATGATCTTAATCCTCAGTTTCCTCGTGCCTTTGAATTGCACTTTTCCACAGCCTTCCAAGCCTGTGTGCCAGGCCTACTTAAAAAATATTTACACCAATCATATTTGTTGTGACAGTATTCTAATAATTAAAAATTAAAATTTTTGGTAATAGTTGCTGTGATTTGAATCCTCATTTTGCTGGTGCCATTGAATAGCACTTTCCTCCTGCCTTGCAGCCTGCTGTGAGCCAGGCCCACCTAGCCAATTGTTGTCAGCAATCATATTTCTGTTAACAGTACTGCAAAAATTGTCAATCATCACTGTTTAGACTGTCAGTAATCAGTCTCCTAGGCCTAGATTTGGAGTTCGGCGGTAGCCGTCAAAACCAGCGTTAGAGGCTCCTAACGCTGGTTTTGGGCGCCCGCTGGTATTTGGAGTCAGTGATTAAAGGGTCTAACGCTCACTTTTCAGCCGCGACTTTTCCATACCGCAGATCCCCCTACGCCATTTGCGTAGCCTATATTTTCAATGGGATCTTTCTAACGCTGGTATTTAGAGTCGTTTCTGAAGTGAGCGTTAGAGCTCTAACGACAAAACTCCAGCCGCCTGAAAATAGCAGGAGTTAAGAGCTTTCTGGCTAACGCCGGTTTATAAAGCTCTTAACTACTGTACCCTAAAGTACACTAACACCCATAAACTACCTATATACCCCTAAACCGAGCTCCCCCCACATCGCCGCCACTCGATTAAAATTTTTAACCCCTAATCTGCCGACCGCCACCTACGTTATACTTATGTACCCCTAATCTGCTGCCCCTAACCCCGCCGACCCCTGTATTACATTTATTAACCCCTAACTTGCCCCCCACAACGTCGCCGCCAGCTACTTAAAATAATTAACCCCTAATCTTCCGACCGCAAAGCGCCGCCACCTACGTTATCCCTATGTACCCCTAATCTGCTACCCCTAACACCGCCGACCCCTATATTATATTTATTAACCCCTAATCTGCCCCCCTCAACGTCGCCGACACCTGCCTACACTTATTAACCCCTAATCTGCCGAGCGGACCTGAGCGCTACTATAATAAAGTTATTAACCCCTAACCCGCCTCACTAACCCTATAATAAATAGTATTAACCCCCTAATCTGCCCTCCCTAACATCGCCGACACCTACCTTCAATTATTAACCCCTAATCTGCCGACCGGAGCTCACCGCTATTCTAATAAATGTATTAACCCCTAAAGCTAAGTCTAACCCTAACACTAACACCCCCCTAAGTTAAATATAATTTTTATCTAACGAAATAAATTAACTCTTATTAAATAACTTATTCCTATTTAAAGCTAAATACTTACCTGTAAAATAAATCCTAATATAGCTACAATATAAATTATAATTATATTATAGCTATTTTAGGATTAATATTTATTTTACAGGCAACTTTGTAATTATTTTAACCAGGTACAATAGCTATTAAATAGTTAAGAACTATTTAATAGTTACCTAGTTAAAATAATAACAAATTTACCTGTAAAATAAATCCTAACCTAAGATATAATTAAACCTAACACTACCCTATCAATAAATTAATTAAATAAACTACCTACAATTACCTACAATTAACCTAACACTACACTATCAATAAATTAATTAAACACAATTCCTACAAATAAATACAATTAAATAAACTAGCTAAAGTACAAAAAATAAAAAAGAACTAAGTTACAGAAAATAAAAAAATATTTACAAACATAAGAAAAATATTACAACAATTTTAAACTAATTACACCTACTCTAAGCCCCCTAATAAAATAACAAAGCCCCCCAAAATAAAAAATTCCCTACCCTATTCTAAATTAAAAAAGTTACAAGCTCTTTTACCTTACCAGCCCTGAACAGGGCCCTTTGCGGGGCATGCCCCAAGAATTTCAGCTCTTTTGCCTGTAAAAAAAAACCTGTGTGCCAGGCCTACTTAAAAAATATTTACACCAATCATATTTGTTGTGACAGTATTCTAATAATTAAAAATTAAATTTTTTTGTAATAGTTGCTGTGATTTGAATCCTCAGTTTGCTGGTGCCATTGAATAGCACTTTCCTCCTGCCTTGCAGCCTGCTGTGAGCCAGTCCCACCTAGCCAATTGTTGTCAGCAATCATATTTCTGTTAACAGTATTGCAAAAATTGTCAATCATCACTGTTTAGACAGTCAGTAATCAGTCTCCTAGTGTCCTTGAATTGCATCTACCCCCTGCCTGCCATCCATTTGTGCCAGGCTGTCTTGCCAACTATTTACACCAATCCTAATTTTTTGTCACAGTATAGTTACTAATTAAAATTAAAAAAATCTTGATTGTTGATGACCTTAATCCTCAGTTTGCTCATGCCCTAGAATATCACTTTTCTACAGCCTTCCAAGCCTGTGTGCCAGGCCTACTTAAAAAATATTTACACCAATCATATTTGTTGTGACAGTATTCTAATAATTAAAAATTAAAAATTTTGGTAATAGTTGCTGTGATTTGAATCCTCAGTTTGCTGGTGCCATTGAATAGCACTTTCCTCCTGCCTTGCAGCCTGCTGTGAGCCAGGCCCACCTAGCCAATTGTTGTCAGCAATCATATTTCTGTTAACAGTATTGCAAAAATTGTCAATCATCACTGTTTAGACTGTCAGTAATCAGTCTCCTAGTGTCCTTGAATTGCATCTACCTCCTGCCTGCCATCCTTTTGTACCAGGCCGTCTTGCCAACTATTTAAACCAATCCTAATTGTTGTCACAGTATAGTTACTAATTAAAATTAAAAAAATCTTGATTGTTGATCTTAATCCTCAGTTTGCTGTGCCATTGAATTGCACGTTTCTACTGCCTGCCAGCCTGTGTGCCAGACCCAACTATCCAATTAGTGCCAGCAATCATATTTCTTTTAACAGTATTGCAAAATTTGTCAATCATCACTGTTTAGACTATCAGTAATCAGTCTCCTAGTGTCCTTGAATTGCATCTACCTCCTGCCTGCCATCCTTTTGTACCAGGCCGTCTTGCCAACTATTTACACCAATCCTAATTGTTGTCACAGTATAGTTACTAATTAAAATTAAAAAAATCTTGATTGTTGATCTTAATCCTCAGTTTGCTTGTGCCATTGAATTGCACGTTTCTACTGCCTGCCAGCCTGTGTGCCAGACCCAACTATCCAATTAGTGCCAGCAATCATATTTATTTTAACAGTATTGCAAAATTTGTCAATCATCACTGTTTAGACTATCAGTAATCAGTCTCCTAGTGTCCTTGAATTGCATCTACCTCCTGCCTGCCATCCTTTTGTACCATGCCGTCTTGCCAACTATTTACACCAATCCTAATTGTTGTCACAGTATAGTTATTAATTAAAATTAAAAAAATCTTGATTGTTGATCTTAATCCTCAGTTTGCTTGTGCCATTGAATTGCACTTTTCTACTGTCTGCAAGCCTGTGTGCCAGACCCAACTATCCAATTAGTGCCATCAATCATATTTCTTTTAACAGTATTGCAAAATTTGTCAATCAACACTGTTTTGACTGTCAATCTGCAGTCTACTAGTGCCCTTGAATTGCATTTTCCTCCTGCCTGCCTGCCTGTGTGCCAGTCCCAACTAGCCAATTAGTGCCACCACTCATATTTATTGTAACAGGATTGGAATTTTTGTTAATCATAACTGTTTTGACTGTGATTCTTCAGTCTCCTAGTGCCATTGAATTGCAGTTTCCTTTCTCCCAGCGTGTGTGCCAGACAGGCCCATTTGCCAAATAGTGCCAAACAATCATATTTGTTGCCACAGTACTTGTAAGTTGTAATATTTTAACAAATTAACAATTTGTGATTTTTAAAACAGCTGTCTTTTTTGTTGTTGTCAGTCTCACAGCGTATACTGTGCCCACTTTCACAGTGCCACCACTCAATTGGTGTAATAGTATTGTTAGTGTCCATTTAAAAAAAAATGACAGGCAGAGGCAGGCCACCCCGCAGGTTCCGTGGTCGTGGTCGTGGTGCTGTGATTCCTTTAGACCCTACAAATATGCACATTGTTCAGACGCCGGGTGCCAGGGGGGACGCAAAAACTTCTGAGGAGGACCTAGTTGAATGGCTAACACAGGAAACCCAATCTTCTTCAGCTTCCGCTGCTAGTCCTCCTAACCTTGACGCACCATCTAAGTCCAGCTGTGCTTTGGGCAGGTCTCAAGTGACCAGTGCCACTCCGCCGCCTGTCGCCACCACCAACACTAGCACCACAGCCGCTTCACTTGATCTGTCACAGGAGTTATTGACAAATCATTTGGAAGAAATGAGTGATGCGCAACCATCATTGACAGAGGATGTAGATAATAGTGATCAGTCTCAGTCAGGCAGCATTACCGACATGGAGGTACGGTGTGATGATGATGATGATGATGATGTTGTACCCGCTGCTGCTTCCTTTCTTGATGTTTCAGATACAAGTGAAGCGGTTGATGATGATGTGTCGGTGGATGTCACGTGGGTGCCTGCTAGAAGAGAAGAAGAAGAGGGGGAAAGTTCAGATGGGGAGACATAGAGGAGGAGGAGACGATTTGGAAGCACGGGGAGGTCATCTCAAGGAGCTAGTGGCACAGTCAGACAGCATGCATCGTCACCAGGGGTCAGCCAGACAGCACGCCGACGCCCATCAATGCATGCTGTTGCCACCACCAGAATGCCGTCATCGCAGAGCTCAGCAGTGTGGCATTTTTTTTGTGTGTCTGCCTCTGACAACAGCAATGCCATTTGCAACCTGTGCCAAAAGAAACTGAGTCGTGGGAAGTCCAACAGCCACCTAGGTACAACTGCTTTGCGAAGGCACATGGTCTCCCATCACAAAGGCCGATGGGAAGAACACATGAGTAGAAGCAGCACACAAAGTGAAAGCCGCCCTCCTCCTCCTGCTCCAGCATCTTCAGCCACATCAACCAGTGCTGTCCTCCTTGCCCCCTCTCAACCATCCTCCACTCAGTCTCTCTTACGTAGCAGTTCCTGGTCATCTGCCCACAGTCAGGTGTCTGTCAAGGACATGTTTGAGCGTAAGAAGCCAATTTCTCAAAGTCACCCCCTTGCCCGGCGTCTGACAGCTGGCTTGTCTGAAATCTTAGCCCGCCAGCTTTTACCATACAAGCTGGTGGAGTCTGATGCTTTCAAAAAATTTGTATCTATTGGGACACCGCAGTGGAAGGTACCTGGCAGAAATTTCTTTTCACAAAAGGCAATCCCAAACCTGTACTCTGTTGTGAGAAAGGAAGTTATGGCATGTCTGGCACACAGCGTTGGGGCAAGGGTCCATATGACCACGGATAGCTGGTCTGCAAAGCATGGTCAGGGCAGGTATATCACCTACACTGCGCATTGGGTAAACCTGCTGACTTCTGACAAGCATGGAATGCGTGGCTCTGCAGAAGAGTTGGTGACACCGCCATGACTTGCAGGCAGGCCTACTGCTACCTCCTCTACTCCTCCTACTCCATCCTCTTCCATAACCTCTTCCTCAGCTGAGTCCTCTTCAACTTCTGCGTCTTGCTCCACATCTATGGCACCCCCCAGCTCCCCAGGTACTATGCTACATCCCGGGTACGGCAGTGTCACGCCGTCTTGGGGTTGACTTGCCTGAAAGTGGAGAGTCACACCGCACCAGCACTCCTGACCGCCCTGAACGCACAGGTGGATCAGTGGCTGACTCCGCACCAACTGGAGATTGGCAAGGTTGTTTCTGACAATGGAAGTAATTTGGTGGCGGCATTGAAATTGGGCAAGTTGACACATGTGCCGTGCATGGCACATGTGTGTAATCTAATTGTACAACGATTTGTCCATAAGTACCCAGGCTTACAGGACGTCCTGAAGCAGGCCAAGAAGGTGTGTGGCCATTTCAGGCATTCCTACACGGCCATGGCGCACTTGTCTGATATCCAGCGTCAAAACAACCTGCCAGTGAGGCGCTTGATTTGCGACAGCCCGACACGGTGGAATTCAACACTCCTAATGTATGACCACCTGCTCCAACAAGAAAAAGCTGTTAATGAGTATTTGTATGACCGGGGTGCTAGGACAGCCTCTGGGGAGCTGGGGATATTTTTGCCAAATTACTGGACGCTCATGTGCAATGCCTGTAGGCTCATTCGTCCTTTTGAGGAGGTGACAAACCTTGTCAGTCGCACCGAAGGCACCATCAGCGACATCATACCATTTGTTTTCTTCCTGGAGTGTGCCCTGCGAAGAGTGCTGGATCAGGCAGTAGATGAGCGTGAAGAGGAAGCGGGAGAGTTGTGGTGTCCATCACCCCTGCAAACAGCCGAATCAGCATTGCTTGCTGGACCTGCGGCAACGCAGGAAGAGGATTGTGAGGAAGAGGAGTCAGAGGAGGAATGTGGCTTTGGGGAGGATGAGGAGGAGGAAGACCGAGCACAACAGTCATCCCAGGGTGCTCGTTGTTGTCACCTCTCTGGTACCCGTGGTGTTGTACGTGGCTGGGGGGGAAGAAGATACCATCAGTGAGATCAGTGAGGAGGAGGAACGCGAAATGATTAGCTCAGCATCCAACCTTGTTCAAATGGGTTCTTTCATGCTGTCATGCCTGTTGAGGGACCCTCGTATAAAAAAGCTGAAGGAGAACGACCTGTACTGGGTGTCCATGCTCCTCGACCACCAGTATAAGCATAAAGTGCCTGAAATGTTACCAAATTCCCGCAAGTCGGAAAGGATGGAGCATTTTCATAATAAATTAAAAACTATGCTTTACACAGCGTATAAGGGTGATGTCACAGCACCACGGTAATGTAACAGGGGAAGAGATGAAATTAATCCTCCTCCTCCCACGACCACGGCGGCAAGGACCAGGCGCTTTCCTGACGTCTTGTTGATGGAGGACATGCGTACCTTTTTAACTCCCATGCACCATCAGAGCCTTTCGGGATCCAGCCTTAGAGAAAGACTCAACCGACAGGTAGCAGACTACCTAGCTTTAACTGCGGATATCGACACTCTCAGGAGCGATGGACCCCTTGACTACTGGGTGTGCAGGCTGGACTTGTGGCCTGAGCTATCCCAATTTGCAATGGAACTTCCTGGCCTGCCCCGCTTCAAGTGTCCTGTCCGAAAGGACTTTTAGTGCAGCAGGAGGTTTTGTCACTGAGAAGAGAAGACGCCTAGGTCAAAAATGAATGAGGGCTGGATCCCGAAGGGACTGACATTGGGCGATACATTTGAATAAAAAACTACTGATGATGATATGAGCTGGCTTGGGCTACAACTGGTACACAGGCTTGCCTTTTTTTTTTTGGTTATAAAGACGGAGGACTTGCTTGACTTATCCGCCAACAACTAGTGTTCAAGCCACAAGCTTTTAGGGCACTTTATAAATGTTTTACAAACATCAATTTTTCTGGCCGCTGCTACAGCAGTTGCTACAACAATACCCCAATTTTTCAGTCATTTGTACATTCCTAATTTTTCTGGCCTCTGCTGCAGCTCTGTGGGTACAAAACTCAAATAAAAAAAAAGGCACATAACACTAGTGATTAAAATGTTACGAATTGTACAACTTAACACACCACTCATATCCGGTGGACCATTAAATTGAACGCAAAATGCCACAAATTTGAAAGAGTAGGACCGACCAAGCATCTTTATCCGTCTCTTGGTTGCTCTAAATTATCTCCGCGTTCCATCTATGCCATACCTGTACTCTATTGTGCAAAAGGGTGGCATATGTGGTGTTTCATGCTGTTGTGCCTGTTGCGGGTCGTGGCCCATGATATAAAAAGGCTGAAGGAGAACGACCTGTAGTAATGGGTGCCCCATCCAGTTTTTAGAAAAATGTTCCTGGTTCCTCTCAATTATCTTTGGGTTTCTAAAATGGATGCCATACCTGTACTCGCTTGTGCAAAAGGATGGCATATGTGGTGGTGTTTCCTGCAGTTGTTTCTGTTGAGGGTGCTGGACCCTCTTATAAAAAAGCTGAAGGAGAACGACCTGGAGTGGGAGTCCAAGCATAGTTTTTGGGGCTATTTTACTTTTACAAACAATTATCTGTGTGTTTCACAAATCAATGCCGTACCAGTACTCTATTGTTCCAAAGTATGCCATATGTTGTCTTTCCTGTTGGTATTTTATTTGAGGGTCCTGGACACTCTTATTAAAAGGCCTAAGGTGAAAGAGGTGTACTGGGTGTCCACTCATTTTTCTTTTCTATTTCACATTTGACCAAAATTATCTCTGGTTTTGTAAAATCAATGCCATACCTGTACTCTATTGTTCAAAAGGATACCATACGTCCTCTTTCCTGCTGGTGTTTTTTTTGAGTGTCCAGGACCCTCTTATAAAAAGGCCTAAGGAGAAAGAGGTGTACTGGTTGTCCACTCATTTTTATTTTTCTATTTAACAATTGACCAAAATGATATCTGGGTTTGTAAAATCAATGCTGTACCTGTACTCTATTGTTCAAAAGGATGCCATACATCCTCTTTCCTGCTGGTGTTTTTTTTGAGGGTCCAGGACCCTCTTATAAAAAGGCCTAAGGAGAAAGAGGTGTACTGGTTGTCCACTCATTTTTATTTTTCTATTTAACAATTGACCAAAATGATCTCTGGGTTTGTAAAATCAATGCTGTACCTGTACTCTATTGTTCAAAAGGATGCCATACGTCCTCTTTCCTGCTGGTGTTTTTTTTGAGGGTCCAGGACCCTCTTATAAAAAGGCCTAAGGAGAAAGCGGTGTACTGGGTGTCCATCGAATCATTTTTTTGATTCAAATTTCCATTTGCAAAAAATTATCTATGGGTTTCTAAAATAAATGCCTTTCCTGTATTCTATTGTTAAAAAGTATGCCATATGTCCTCTTTCCTGCTGGTGTTTTTTTTTGAGTGTCCAGGACCCTCTTATAAAAAGGCCTAAGGAGAAAGAGGTGTACTGGGTGTCCATTGAATCATTTTTTTTATTCAAATTTCCATTTGCCAAAAATTATCTATGGGTTTCTAAAATAAATGCCTTTCCTGTACTCTATTGTTCAAAAGTATGCCATATGTCCTCTTTCCTGCTGGTGTTTTTTTTGAGGGTCCAGGACCCTCTTATAAAAAGGCCTAAGGAGAAAGAGGTGTACTGGGTGTCCATCGAATCATTTTTTTGTTTCAAATTTCCATTTGAAAAAAAATATCTATGGGTTTCTAAAATCAATGCCTTTCTTGTACTCTATTGTTCAAAAGTATGCCATATGTCCTCTTTCCTGCTGGTGTTTTGTTTGAGGGTCCTGGACCCTCTTATAAAAAGGCCTAAGGAGAAAGAATTGTACTGGGTGTCCATCCGATCATTATTTTGATTCAAATTCACAGTTGCAACAAATTATCCCCGGGTTTCTAAAATCAATGCCTTTCCTATAATCTTTTTTTCACAAAGGATGCCATATGTCCTCTTTCCTACTGCTGGTTTTGTTGAGTGTCCTGGAGCCTCTGCTAAAAAGGCCTAAGGATAAAGAAGTGTAATGGGTGTCTATTCAATGTTTTTGTTAGATTTCCCGGTTGTAACAAATTTTTTCTGTCTTTCTAAAATCAATGCCTTTCCTGTAATCTATTTTTCAAAAGGATGCCATATGTCCTCTTTCATGCTGTTCTTTCTGTTGAGGCTTTGGGACACTCTTATAAAAAGGACTAAGGATAAAGAAGCGTAATGGGTGTCCAATCAATGTTTTTTTCTATTTCACGGGTCATTTAACTGATCTCTGTGTTTCTAAAATCAATGCCTTTCCTGTAATCTAATTTTCAAAAGTATGCCATATGTCCTCTTTCCTGCTGGTGTTTTTTTTGAGGGTCCAGGACCCTCTTATAAAAAGGCCTAAGGAGAAAGAGGTGTACTGGGTGTCCATCGAATCATTTTTTTTATTCAAATTTCCATATGCAAAAAATTATCTATGGTTTTCTAAAATCAATGCCTTTCCTGTACTCTTACTCTATTGTTCAAAAGTATGCCATATGTCTTCTTTCCTGCTGGTGTTTTGTTTGAGGGTCCTGGACCCTCTTATAAAAAGGCCTAAGGAGAAAGATTTGTACTGGGTGTCCATCCAATCATTTTTTTTATTCAAATTCACGGTTGCAACTAATTATCCCCGGGTTTCTAAAATCAATGCCTTTCCTATAATCTTTTTTTCACAAAGGATGCCATATGTCCTCTTTCCTACTGCTGGTTTTGTTGAGTGTCCTGGAGCATCTGCTAAAAAGGCAGAAGGATAAAGAAGTGTACTGGGTGTCTATTCAATGTTTTTTTAGATTTCCCGGTTGTAACAAATTTACAATCAATGCCTTTCCTGTAATCTATTTTTCAAAAGGATGCCATATGTCCTCTTTCATGCTGTTGTTTCTGTTGAGGCTCCGGGAGACTCTTCTAAAAAGGCCTAAGGATAAAGAAGTGTACTGGGTGTATAATCTATGTTTTTTTAGATTTCACGGTTGCAACTAATGATCTCTGTGTTTCTAAAATCAATGCCTTTCCTGTAATCTAAATTTCTAAAGGATGCCATATGTCCTCTTTCATGCTGCTGGTTTTGTGGAGGGTCCTGGAGCCTCTGCTAAAAAGGCCTAAGGATAAATAAGTGTCCTGGGTGTCTAATCCATTTTTTTTTAAGATTTCCCGGTTGCAACAAATTATCTCTGGGTTTCTAAAATCAATGCCTTTCCTGTAATCTATTAGTCACAAGGATGCCATATGTCCTCTTTCATGCTGTTGTTTCTGTTGAGGCTCCGGGAGACTCTTCTAAAAAGGCCTAAGGATAAAGAAGTGTACTGGGTGTATAATCTATGTTTTTTTAGATTTCACGGTTGCAACTAATGATCTCTGTATTTCTAAAATCATTGCCTTTACTTTAATCTAAATTTCTAAAGGATGCCATATGTCCTGTTTCATGCTGCTGGTTTTGTGGAGGGTCCTGGAGCCTCTGCTAAAAAGGCCTAAGGATAATTAAGTGTACTTGGTGTATAATCCAAGTTTTTTGAGATTTCACGGTTGCAACTAATGATCTCTGTGTTTCTAAAATCAATGCCTTTCCAGAAATCTATTTTTCTAAAGGATGCCATATGTCCTCTTTACTGCTGCTGGTTTTGTTGAGGGTCCTGGAGCCTCTGCTAATAAGGCCTAAGGATAAATAAGTGTCCTGGGTGTCTAATCCATTTTTTTTAAGATTTCCCGGTTGCAACAAATTATCTCTGGGTTTCTAAAATCAATGCCTTTCCTGTAATCTATTAGTCACAAGGATGCCATATGTCCTCTTTCATGCTGTTGTTTCTGTTGAGGCTCCGGGAGACTCTTCTAAAAAGGCCTAAGGGTAAAGAAGTGTACTGGGTGTATAATCTATGTTTTTTTAGATTTCACGGTTGCAACTAATGATCTCTGTGTTTCTAAAATCAATGCCTTTCCTGTAATCTAAATTTCAAAAGGATGCCATATGTCCTCTTTCATGCTGCTGGTTTTGTGGAGGGTCCTGGAGCCTCTGCTAAAAATGCCTAAGGATAAATAAGTGTACTTGGTGTATAATCCAAGTTTTTTGAGATTTCACGGTTGCAACTAATGATCTCTGTGTTTCTAAAATCAATGCCTTTCCAGAAATCTATTTTTCTAAAGGATGCCATATGTCCTCTTTACTGATGCTGGTTTTGTTGAGGGTCCTGGAGCCTCTGCTAATAAGGCCTAAGGATAAATAAGTGTCCTGGGTGTCTAATCCATTTTTTTTAAGATTTCCTGGTTGCAACAAATTATCTCTGGGTTTCTAAAATCAATGCCTTTCCTGTAATCTATTAGTCACAAGGATGCCATATGTCCTCTTTCATGCTGCTGTTTCTGTTGAGGCTCCGGGAGACTCTTCTAAAAAGGCCTAAGGATAAAGAAGTGTACTGGGTGTATAATCTATGTTTTTTTAGATTTCACGGTTGCAACTAATGATCTCTGTATTTCTAAAATCAATGCCTTTCCTTTAATCTAAATTTCTAAAGGATGCCATATGTCCTCTTTCATGCTGCTGGTTTTGTGGAGGGTCCTGGAGCCTCTGCTAAAAAGGCCTAAGGATAAATTAGTGTACTTGGTGTATAATCCAAGTTTTTTGAGATTTCACGGTTGCAACTAATGATCTCTGTGTTTCTAAAATCAATGCCTTTCCAGAAATCTATTTTTCTAAAGGATGCCATATGTCCTCTTTACTGCTGCTGGTTTTGTTGAGGGTCCTGGAGCCTCTGCTAATAAGGCCTAAGGATAAATAAGTGTCCTGGGTGTCTAATCCATTTTTTTTAAGATTTCCCGGTTGCAACAAATTATCTCTGGGTTTCTAAAATCAATGCCTTTCCTGTAATCTATTAGTCACAAGGATGCCATATGTCCTCTTTCATGCTGTTGTTTCTGTTGAGGCTCCGGGAGACTCTTCTAAAAAGGCCTAAGGATAAAGAAGTGTACTGGGTGTATAATCTATGTTTTTTTAGATTTCACGGTTGCAACTAATGATCTCTGTGTTTCTAAAATCAATGCCTTTCCTGTAATCTAAATTTTTAAAGGATGCCATATGTCCTCTTTCATGCTGCTGGTTTTGTGGAGGGTCCTGGAGCCTCTGCTAAAAAGGCCTAAGGATAAATAAGTGTCCTGGGTGTCTAATCCATTTTTTTTTAAGATTTCCCGGTTGCAACAAATTATCTCTGGGTTTCTAAAATCAATGCCTTTCCTGTAATCTATTAGTCACAAGGATGCCATATGTCCTCTTTCATGCTGTTGTTTCTGTTGAGGCTCCGGGAGACTCTTCTAAAAAGGCCTAAGGATAAAGAAGTGTACTGGGTGTATAATCTATGTTTTTTTAGATTTCACGGTTGCAACTAATGATCTCTGTATATCTAAAATCAATGCCTTTCCTTTAATCTAAATTTCTAAAGGATGCCATATGTCCTCTTTCATGCTGCTGGTTTTGTGGAGGGTCCTGGAGCCTCTGCTAAAAAGGCCTAAGGATAAATAAGTGTACTTGGTGTATAATCCAAGTTTTTTGAGATTTCACGGTTGCAACTAATGATCTCTGTGTTTCTAAAATCAATGCCTTTCCAGAAATCTATTTTTCTAAAGGATGCTATATGTCCTCTTTACTGCTGCTGGTTTTGTTGAGGGTCCTGGAGCCTCTGCTAATAAGGCCTAAGGATAAATAAGTGTCCTGGGTGTCTAATCCATTTTTTTTAAGATTTCCCGGTTGCAACAAATTATCTCTGGGTTTCTAAAATCAATGCCTTTCCTGTAATCTATTAGTCACAAGGATGCCATATGTCCTCTTTCATGCTGTTGTTTCTGTTGAGGCTCCGGGAGACTCTTCTAAAAAGGCCTAAGGATAAAGAAGTGTACTGGGTGTATAATCTATGTTTTTTTAGATTTCACGGTTGCAACTAATGATCTCTGTGTTTCTAAAATCAATGCCTTTCCTGTAATCTAAATTTCTAAAGGATGCCATATGTCCTCTTTCATGCTGCTGGTTTTGTGGAGGGTCCTGGAGCCTCTGCTAAAAAGGCCTAAGGATAAATAAGTGTACTTGGTGTATAATCCAAGATTTTTGAGATTTCACGGTTGCAACTAATGATCTCTGTGTTTCTAAAATCAATGCCTTTCCAGAAATCTATTTTTCTAAAGGATGCCATATGTCCTCTTTACTGCTGCTGGTTTTGTTGAGGGTCCTGGAGCCTCTGCTAATAAGGCCTAAGGATAAATAAGTGTCCTGGGTGTCTAATCCATTTTTTTAAGATTTCCTGGTTGCAACAAATTATCTCTGGGTTTCTAAAATCAATGCCTTTCCTGTAATCTATTAGTCACAAGGATGCCATATGTCCTCTTTCATGCTGCTGTTTCTGTTGAGGCTCCGGGAGACTCTTCTAAAAAGGCCTAAGGATAAAGAAGTGTACTGGGTGTATAATCTATGTTTTTTTAGATTTCACGGTTGCAACTAATGATCTCTGTGTTTCTAAAATCAATGCCTTTCCAGAAATCTATTTTTCTAAATGATGCCATATATCATCTTTACTGCTGCTGGTTTTGTTGAGGGTCCTGGAGCCTCTGCTACTAAGGCCTAAGGATAAATAAGTGTCGTGGGTGTCTAATCCATTTTTTTTTAGGTTTCCCGGTTGCAACAAATTATCTCTGGGTTTATAAAATCAATGCCTTTCCTGTAATCTATTAGTCACAAGGATGCCATATGTCCTCTTTCATGCTGTTATTTCTGTAGAGGCTCCGGGAGACTCTTCTAAAAATGCCTAAGGATAAAGAAGTGTACTGGGTGTCTAATCTATGTTTTTTTAGATTTCACAGTTGCAAAAAATTATCCACGGGTTTCTAAAATCAATGCCTTTCCAGTAATCTATTATTCACAAGGATGCCATATGTACTTTTTGATGCTGTTGTTTCTGTTGAGGCTCCGGGAGCCTCTTATTAAAAAGGCCTAAGGAAAAATAAGTTTACTGGGTGTCTAATCAATGTTTTTTTCTATTTACCGGTTGCAACTAATGATCTCTGTGTTTCTGAAATCAATGCCTTTTCTATAATCATTTTTTCAAAAGGATGCCATATGTCCTCTTTCCTGCTGCTGGTTTTGTCAAGGTTCTTGGAGCCTCTGCTGAGCATAATAAAAAAAATAATAATAATTTAACTTGACTTAATAACTGAAGCATGACTTCAGGAGTCAGGTGTGGTCGTAGGTAGTGGTTGTTGTTAGCAGATTATTTTTATTGCAAATTGCAATTGCCACAGCGTGCATAAAATGTGCGTCACTAGTCCAAATTTTAAGTTTTTTTTTTCATTCAGGATTATTTTAGGGGCCGGCGCAATATTGGAAATGCAAAAAACAGGTCTCCGTACCCGTTGATATAAGGGGTGACTACTAGTGCCCCAGAAAGTGTGACTATGAATCCCAAAAAGAAAATTAAATTAAGGTTGAAAACTAACTCCTAAGTAAATTGTAAGACCTGGAGCTCCTCAAACACACGTCCTACCGCAACAGGTATAGGCTCCGCCCACCCAAATCTTACATTTTTAATGCCAATTGATATTGCCACAGCTGGAACAACAGTAAATAACATGTGCGTCACCACAGTCTCCGAAGCTGTTGTCGGATGTATACAAAAACACTGATAAAGTATTCCTTTCAGGGCGCAAAGAGATGGCTACAGGAACACTCCAAGAACTTCCCAAGACTAAGAGTGGCTGTCTTGTGTTTCTGGTGATGTTGTAGACATCTGGGTAGTGTACAGGGAGGGCAAAAATCCTCTCAATCTCTGTGCACCACAGGACAGGACGTCCTTGTCATCCATAAGCACATGAAATTGCTGGCATTTTTGTTGCTTCAAGAAGTTCAGTTTTTGTGGTGATAGTACTGAATTAAATAAACATTGGTTTCCTACCATACTCAAGACAATCTTGTAGTTCAAGCTTCGGACTTGCTGTGGGAAACAGTGGCCTGTCCATAGCAGGAAGATGATTTAGATAGAAGTAACGGGCTCTGATTGCAGGTGACACATGTTTATCGTCAATCATCAAAGGGGTTGCGTGCAGAATATGGCTTATTCACATGTTTGTCCAGAGCAACAACATTTGCAAACAGTCAGAAGAGAGGTCGGTTCTCACCAGCCTTAAGTTGAGCTTCAATTACCAAATGCTGATATTCAAAAAATAGACAAACAGTGCCTTAAAAAACACATTTGCAATATGGATTCACCAGAGCAAGGTCATTGCAAGTATTTCCCACAATAACAAAATTAAAATGACACAACTCCGCAATCTTCCCCTTCACATTATTATTGTCACACTCCATTGTACTCCTATGCCCACATCCCTGCTCTTGTTTTTGTTGAGGGTCCTGGAGCCTCTGCTAAAAAGGCCTATGGATAAATAAATGTACTGGGTGTCTAATCAATGTTTTTTTCTATTTCACGGGTCATATAAATGATCTGTGGGATTCTAAAATCAATGCCTTTCCTGTAATCTATTATTCAAAAGGATGACATATGTCCTCTTTCATGCTGTTGTTTCTGTTGAGGCTCCGGGACCCTCGTATTAAAAAGGACTAAGGATAAAGAAGTGTAGTGGGTGTCCAATAATTTTTTTTTCGATTTCCCGGGTCATATAAATGATCTCTGTGTTTCTAAAATCAATGTCTTTCCTGTAATCTAATTTAGAAAAGTATGCCATATGTCCTCTTTCCTGCTGCTGGTTTTGTTGAGGGTCCTGGAGCCTCTGATAAAAAGGCCTAAGGATAAAGAAGTGTACTGGGTGTCCAATCATTTTTTTTTCCGATTTCCTGGGTCATATAAATGATCTCTGTGTTTCTAAAATCAATGCCTTTCCTGTAATCTAATTTAGAAAAGTATGCCATATGTCCTCTTTCCTGCTGCTGGTTTTGTTGAGGGTCCTGGAGCCTCTGATAAAAAGGCCTAAGGATAAAGAAGTGTACTGGGTGTCTAATCTATGTTTTTTTAGATTTCACGGTTGCAAAAAATTATCCACGGGTTTCTAAAATCAATGCCTTTCCTGTAATCTATTATTCACAAGGATGCCATATGTACTTTTTGATGCTGTTGTTTCTGTTGAGGCTCCGGGAGCCTCTTAATCTTCTTAAAAAGGCCTAAGGAAAAATAAGTGTACTGGGTGTCTAATCAATGTTTTTTTCTATTTACCGGTTGCAACTAATGATCTCTGTGTTTCTGAAATCAATGCCTTTCCTATAATAATTTTTTCAAAAGGATGCCATATGTCCTCTTTCCTGCTGCTGGTTTTGTCGAGGGTCCTGGAGCCTCTGCTGAGCATAATAAAAATTTTTTTTTTTACTTTACTTGACTTAATAACTGAAGCATGACTTCAGGAGTCAGGTGTGGTCGTAGGTAGTGGTTGTTGTTAGCAGATTATTTTAATTGCAAATTGCAATTGCCACAGAGTGCATAAAATGTGCATCACTAGTCCAAATTTTAAGTTTTTTTTTCATTCAGGATTAGTTTGGGGTCCCGCGCAATATTGGAAAGGCAAAAAACAGGTCTCCGTACCCGTTGATATAAGGGGTGACTACTACTGCTTTTACCAGGCTCCTCTTGGATAGCCCCAGAAAGTGTGACTATGAATCCCAAAAAGAAAATTAAATTAAGGTTGAAAACTAACTCCAAAGTAACTTGTAAGACCTGGAGCTCCTCAAACACTCGTCCTACCGCAACAGCTATAGGCTCCGCCACCCACAAATCTTAACTTTTTCATGCCAATTGATATTGCCACAGCTGGAACAACAGTAAATAACATGTGCATCACCACAGTCTCCGAAGCTGTTGTCGGATGTATAAAAAAACACTGATAAAGTATTCCTTTAGGAGCGCAAAGAGATGGCTACCAGAACACTCCAGGAACTTCACAAGAGTGGCTGTATTGTGTTTCTGGTGATGTTTGAGACATCTGGGTAGTGTACAGGGAGGGCAAAAATCGTCTCCATCTCTGTGCACCACAGGACAGGACGTCCTTGTCATCCATAAGCACATGAAATAGCTGGCATTTTCGTTGTTTCAAGACGTTCATTTTTTGTGGTGATAGATAGTACAGAATTAAATAAACTTTGGTTTCCTACCATACTCAAGACAATCTTGTATTTCAAGCTTTGTACTTGCTGTGGGAAACAGTGGCCTGTCCATACCAGGAAGATGATTTAGACAGAAGTAACGAGCTCTGCTTGCAGGTGACAAATGTTTATCGTCAATCATCAAAGGGGTTGCATGCAGAATATGGCTGATGGCCCCTTATTCACATGTTTGTCCAGAGCCACAACATTTGCAAACAGCCAGAAGAAAGGCCGGTTCTCACCAGCCTTAAGTTGAGCTTCATTTACCAAATGCTGATATTCAATAAAATAGACAAACAGTGCCTTAAATAACACATTTGCGATATGGATTCACCAGAGCAAGGTCATTGCAAGTACTAAGTTCCCACGATAAAAAAATTAAAATGCCACAACTACGCAATCTTCACCTTCAGATTATTATTGTCACACTCCATTGTACTCCTATGCCCAGCTCCCTGCTCTTGTTTTTGTTGAGGGTCCTGGAGCCTCTGCTGAAAAGGCCTATGGATAATAAAGTGTACTGGGTGTCTGTTCAATGTTTTTTTTTTATTTCCCGGTTGCAACTAATTATCTCAGTGTTTCTAAAATCAATGCCTTTCCTGTAATCTATAATTCAAAAGGATGACATATGTCCTCTTTCATGCTGTTGTTTCGGTTGAGGCTCCGGGACCCTCATATTAACAAGGCCTGAGGATAAATAAGTGTAACCGGTGTCTAATGAATGTTTTTTTCTATTACACAGGTCATATAAATGATCTGTGGGTTTCTAAAATCAATGCCTTTCCTGTAATCTAATTTAGAAAAGTATGCCATATGTCCTCTTTCCTGCTGCTGGTTTTGTTGAGGGTCCTGGAGCCTCTGATAAAAAGGCCTAAGGATAAAGAAGTGTACTGGGTGTCCAATAAATTTTTTTTTCGATTTCCCGGGTCATATAAATGATCTCTGTGTTTCTAAAATCAATGCCTTTCCTGTAATCTAATTTAGAAAAGTATGCCATATGTCCTCTTTCCTGCTGCTGGTTTTGTTGAGGGTCCTGGAGCCTCTGATAAAAAGGCCTAAGGATAAAGAAGTGTACTGGGTGTCCAATCATTTTTTTTTCCGATTTCCTGGGTCATATAAATGATCTCTGTGTTTCTAAAATCAATGCCTTTCCTGTAATCTAATTTAGAAAAGTATGCCATATGTCCTCTTTCCTGCTGCTGGTTTTGTTGAGGGTCCTGGAGCCTCTGATAAAAAGGCCTAAGGATAAAGAAGTGTACTGGGTGTCTAATCTATGTTTTTTTAGATTTCACGGTTGCAAAAAATTATCCACGGGTTTCTAAAATCAATGCCTTTCCTGTAATCTATTATTCACAAGGATGCCATATGTACTTTTTGATGCTGTTGTTTCTGTTGAGGCTCCGGGAGCCTCTTAATCTTCTTAAAAAGGCCTAAGGAAAAATAAGTGTACTGGGTGTCTAATCAATGTTTTTTTCTATTTACCGGTTGCAACTAATGATCTCTGTGTTTCTGAAATCAATGCCTTTCCTATAATCATTTTTTCAAAAGGATGCCATATGTCCTCTTTCCTGCTGCTGGTTTTGTCGAGGGTCCTGGAGCCTCTGCTGAGCATAATAAAAAAATTTTTTTTTTACTTTACTTGACTTAATAACTGAAGCATGACTTCAGGAGTCAGGTGTGGTCGTAGGTAGTGGTTGTTGTTAGCAGATTATTTTAATTGCAAATTGCAATTGCCACAGAGTGCATAAAATGTGCGTCACTAGTCCAAATTTTAAGTTTTTTTTTCATTCAGGATTAGTTTGGGGTCCCGCGCAATATTGGAAAGGCAAAAAACAGGTCTCCGTACCCGTTGATATAAGGGGTGACTACTACTGCTTTTACCAGGCTCCTCTTGGATAGCCCCAGAAAGTGTGACTATGAATCCCAAAAAGAAAATTAAATTAAGGTTGAAAACTAACTCCAAAGTAACTTGTAAGACCTGGAGCTCCTCAAACACACGTCCTACCGCAACAGCTATAGGCTCCGCCACCCACAAATCTTAACTTTTTCATGCCAATTGATATTGCCACAGCTGGAACAACAGTAAATAACATGTGCGTCACCACAGTCTCCGAAGCTGTTGTCGGATGTATAAAAAAACACTGATAAAGTATTCCTTTAGGAGCGCAAAGAGATGGCTACCAGAACACTCCAGGAACTTCACAAGAGTGGCTGTATTGTGTTTCTGGTGATGTTTGAGACATCTGGGTAGTGTACAGGGAGGGCAAAAATCGTCTCCATCTCTGTTCACCACAGGACAGGACGTCCTTGTCATCCATAAGCACATGAAATAGCTGGCATTTTCGTTGTTTCAAGACGTTCATTTTTTGTGGTGATAGATAGTACAGAATTAAATAAACTTTGGTTTCCTACCATACTCAAGACAATCTTGTATTTCAAGCTTCGTACTTGCTGTAGGAAATAGTGGCCTGTCCATACCAGGAAGATGATTTAGACAGAAGTAATGAGCTCTGCTTGCAGGTGACAAATGTTTATCGTCAATCATCAAAGGGGTTGCGTGCAGAATATGGCTGATGGCCCCTTATTCACATGTTTGTCCAGAGCCACAACATTTGCAAACAGCCAGAAGAAAGGCCGGTTCTCACCAGCCTTAAGTTGAGCTTCATTTACCAAATGCTGATATTCAATAAAATAGACAAACAGTGCCTTAAATAACACATTTGCGATATGGATTCACCAGAGCAAGGTCATTGCAAGTACTAAGTTCCCACGATAAAAAAATTAAAATGACACAACTACGCAATCTTCACCTTCAGATTATTATTGTCACACTCCATTGTACTCCTATGCCCAGCTCCCTGCTCTTGTTTTTGTTGAGGGTCCTGGAGCCTCTGCTGAAAAGGCCTATGGATAATAAAGTGTACTGGTTGTCTGTTCAATGTTTTTTTTTTATTTCCCGGTTGCAACTAATTATCTCAGTGTTTCTAAAATCAATGCCTTTCCTGTAATCTATAATTCAAAAGGATGACATATGTCCTCTTTCATGCTGTTGTTTCGGTTGAGGCTCCGGGACCCTCATATTAACAAGTCCTGAGGATAAATAAGTGTAACCGGTGTCTAATGAATGTTTTTTTCTATTACACGGGTCATATAAATGATCTGTGGGTTTCTAAAATCAATGCCTTTCCTGTAATCTATTATTCAAAAGGATGACATATCTCCTCTTTCATGCTGTTGTTTCGGTTGAGGATCCGAGACCCTCGTATTAAAAAGGCCTGAGGATAAATAAGTGTAACGGGTGTCTAATCAATGTTTTTTTCTATTTCACGGTTGCAAATAATGATCTGTGGGGTTCTAAAATCAATGGCTTTACTGTAATCTTTTATTCAAAAGGATGACATATGTCCTCTTTCATGCTGTTGTTTCGGTTGAGGATCCAGGACCCTCGTATTAAAAAGGCCTGAGGATAAATAAGTGTAACGGGTGTGTAATCAATGTTTTTTGCTATTTCACGGTTGCAAATAATGATCTGTGGGTTTCTAAAATCAATGCCTTTACTCTAATCTTTATTCAAAAGGATGACATATCTCCTCTTTCATGCTGCTGTTTCGGTTGAGGCTCCGGGACCCTCTTATTAAAAATACCTGAGGATAAATAAGTGTAACGGGTGTCTAATGAATGTTTTTTTCTATTTCACGGGTCATATAAATTATCTGTGGGATTCTAAAATCAATGCCTTTCCTGTAATCTATTATTCAAAAGCATGACATATCTCCTCTTTCATGCTGTTGTTTCGGTTGAGGCTCCGGGACCCTCGTATTAAAAAGGCCTGAGGATAAATAAGTGTAACGGGTGTCTAATGAATGTTTTTTTTCTATTTCACGGTTGCAAATAATGATCTGTGGGTTTCTAAAATCAATGCCTTTCCTGTAATCTATTATTCAAAAGGATGACATATCTCCTCTTTCATGCTGTTGTTTCGGTTGAGGCTCCGGGACCCTCTTATTAAAAATGCCTGAGGATAAATAAGTGTAACGGGTGTCTAATGAATGTTTTTTTCTATTTCACGGTTGCAAATAATGATCTGTGTGTTTCTAAAATCAATGCCTTTCCTGTAATCTATTATTCAAAAGGATGACATATCTCCTCTTTCATGCTGTTGTTTCGGTTGAGGCTCCGGGACACTCGTATTAAAAAGGCCTGAGGATAAATAAGTGTAAGGGGTGTGTAATCAATGTTTTTTTCTATTTCACGGTTGCAAATAAGGATCTGTGGGGTTCTAAAATCAATGCCTTTACTGTAATCTTTTATTCAAAAGGATGACATATCTCCTCTTTCACGCTGTTGTTTCGGTTGAGGCTCCGGGACCCTCTTATTAAAAATGACTGAGGATAAATAAGTGTAATGGGTGTCTAATGAATGTTTTTTTCTATTTCACGGGTCATATAAATGATCTCTGGGATTCTAAAATCAATGCCTTTCCTGTAATCTATTATTCAAAAGGATGACATATCTCCTCTTTCATGCTGTTGTTTCGTTTGAGGCTCCGGGACCCTCGTATTAAAAAGGCCTGAGGATAAATAAGTGTAACGGGTGTGTAATCAATATTTTTTTCTATTTCACGGTTGCAAATAATGATCTGTGGGTTTCTAAAATTAATGCCTTTACTGTAATCTTTTATTCAAAAGGATGACATATCTCCTCTTTCATGCTGTTGTTTCGGTTGAGGCTCCGGGACCCTCGTATTAAAAAGGCCTGAGGATAAATAAGTGTAACGGGTGTGTAATCAATGTTTTTTTCTATTTCATGGTTGCAAATAATGATCTGTGTGTTTCTAAAATCAATGCCTTTACTGTAATCTTTTATTCAAAAGGATGACATATCTCCTCTTTCATGCTGTTGTTTCGGTTGAGGCTCCGGGACCCTCGTATTAAAAAGGCCTGAGGATAAATAAGTGTAACGGGTGTGTAATCAATGTTTTTTTCTATTTCACGGTTGCAAATAATGATCTCTGGGGTTCTAAAATCAATGCCTTTACTGTAATCTTTTATTCAAAAGGATGACATATCTCCTCTTTCATGCTGTTGTTTCGGTTGAGGCTCCGGGACCCTCTTATTAAAAATGCCTGAGGATAAATAAGTGTAACGGGTGTCTAATGAATGTTTTTTTCTATTTCATTGGTCATATAAATGATCTCTGGGATTCTAAAATCAATGCCTTTCCTGTAATCTATTATTCAAAAGGATGACATATCTCCTCTTTCATGCTGTTGTTTCGTTTGAGGCTCCGGGACCCTCGTATTAAAAAGGCCTGAGGATAAATAAGTGTAACGGGTGTCTAATCAATGTTTTTTTCTATTTCACGGTTGCAAATAATGATCAGTGGGGTTCTAAAATCAATGCCTTTACTGTAATCTTTTATTCAAAAGGATGACATATCTCCTCTTTCATGCTGTTGTTTCGGTTGAGGCTCCGGGACCCTCGTATTAAAAAGGCCTGAGGATAAATAAGTGTAACGGGTGTGTAATCAATGTTTTTTTCTATTTCATGGTTGCAAATAATGATCTGTGGGGTTCTAAAATCAATGCCTTTACTGTAATCTTTTATTCAAAAGGATGACATGTCTCCTCTTTCATGCTGTTGTTTCGGTTGAGGCTCCGGGACCCTCGTATTAAAAAGGTCTGAGGATAAATAAGTGTAACGGGTGTGTAATCAATGTTTTTTTCTATTTCACGGTTGCAAATAATGATCTCTGGGGTTCTAAAATCAATGCCTTTACTGTAATCTATTATTCAAAAGGATGACATATCTCCTGTTTCATGCTGTTGTTTCGGTTGAGGCTCCGGGACCCTCTTATTAAAAATGCCTGAGGATAAATAAGTGTAACGGGTGTCTAATGAATGTTTGTTTCTATTTCACGGGTCATATAAATGATCTCTGGGATTCTAAAATCAATGCCTTTCCTGTAATCTATTATTCAAAAGGATGACATATCTCCTCTTTCATGCTGTTGTTTCGTTTGAGGCTCCGGGACCCTCGTATTAAAAAGGCCTGAGGATAAATAAGTGTAACGGGTGTGTAATCAATGTTTTTTTCTATTTCACGGTTGCAAATAATGATCTGTGGGGTTCTAAAATCAATGCCTTTACTGTAATCTTTTATTCAAAAGGATGACATATCTCCTCTTTCATGCTGTTGTTTCGGTTGAGGCTCCGGGACCCTCGTATTAAAAAGGCCTGAGGATAAATAAGTGTAACGGGTGTGTAATCAATGTTTTTTTTCTATTTCACGGTTGCAAATAATGATCTGTGGGGTTCTAAAATCAATGCCTTTACTGTAATCTTTTATTCAAAAGGATTACATATCTCCTCTTTCATGCTGTTGTTTCGGTTGAGGCTCCGGGACCCTCGTATTAAAAAGGCCTGAGGATAAATAAGTGTAACGGGTGTGTAATCAATGTTTTTTTCTATTTCACGGGTCATATAAATGATCTCTGGGATTCTAAAATCAATGCCTTTCCTGTAATCTATTATTCAAAAGGATGACATATCTCCTCTTTCATGCTGTTGTTTCGTTTGAGGCTCCGGGACCCTCGTATTAAAAAGGCCTGAGCATAAATAAGTGTAACGGGTGTCTAATTAATGTTTTTTTCTATTTCACGGTTGCAAAAAATGATCTGTGGGTTTCTAAAATCAATGCCTTTCCTGTAATCTATTATTCAAAAGGATGACATATCTCCTCTTTCATGCTGTTGTTTCAGTTGAGGCTCCGGGACCCTCTTGTTAAAAATGTCTGAGGATAAATAGGTGTAACGGGTGTCTAATGAATGTTTTTTTCTATTTCACGGTTGCAAATAATGATCTGTGTGTTTCTAAAATCAATGCCTTTCCTGTAATCTATTATTCAAAAGGATGACATATCTCCTCTTTCATGCTGTTGTTTCGGTTGAGGCTCCGGGATACTCGTATTAAAAAAGCCTGAGGATAAATAAGTGTAACGGGTGTCTAATCAATGTTTTTTTCTATTTCACGGTTGCAAATAATGATCTGTGGGGTTCTAAAATCAATGCCTTTACTGTATTCTTTTATTCAAAAGGATGACATATCTCCTCTTTCATGCTGTTGTTTTGGTTGAGGCTCCGGGACCCTTTTATTAAAAATGCCTAACGATAAATAATTGTAACTAGTGTCTAATGAATGTTTTTTTCTATTTCACGGGTCATATAAATGATCTCTGGGATTCTAAAATCAATGCCTTTCCTGTATTCTATTATTCAAAAGGATGACATATCTCCTCTTTCATGCTGTTGTTTTGTTTGAGGCTCCAGGACCCTTGTATTAAAAAGGCCTGAGGATAAATAAGTGTAACGGGTATCAAAATAATGTTTTTTTTTAAATTTCCCGGGTCATATAAATGATCTCTGGGATTCTAAAATCAATGCCTTTCCTGTAATCTATTATTCAAATGCATGACATATCTCATCTTTCATGCTGTTGTTTCGGTTGAGGCTCCGGGACCCTCGTATTAAAAAGGCCTGAGCATAAATATGTGTAACGGGTGTCTAATCAATGTTTTTTTATATTTCACGGTTGCAAATAATGATCTGTGGGTTTCTAAAATCAATGCCTTTCCTGTAATCTATTATTCAAAAGGATGACATATCTCCTCTTTCATGCTGTTGTTTCGTTTGAGGCTCCGGGACCCTCTTATTAAAAATGCCTGAGGATAAATAAGTGTAACGGGTGTCTAATGAATGTTTTTTTCTATTTCACGGTTGCAAATAATGATCTGTGGGTTTCTAAAATCAATGCCTTTCCTGTAATCTATTATTCAAAAGGATGACATATCTCCTCTTTCATGCTGTTGTTTCGGTTGAGGCTCCGGGACCCTCGTATAAAAAAGGCCTGAGGATAAATAAGTGTAACGGGTGTCTAATCAATGTTTTTTTTCTATTTCACGGTTGCAAATAATGATCTGTGTGTTTCTAAAATCAATGCCTTTCCTGTAATCTGTTATTCAAAAGGATGACATATCTCCTCTTTCATGCTGTTGTTTCGGTTGAGGCTCCGGGACCCTCGTATTAAAAAGGCCTGAGCATAAATAAGTGTAACGGGTGTCTAATCAATGTTTTTTTCTAATTTCACGGTTGCAAATAATGATCTGTGGGTTTCTAAAATCAATGCCTTTCCTGTATTCTATTATTCAAAAGGATGACATATCTCCTCTTTCATGCTGTTGTTTCGTTTGAGGCTCCGGGACCCTCGTATTAAAAAGGCCTGAGGATAAATAAGTGTAACGGGTATCTAATGAATGTTTTTTTTCGATTTCCCGGGTCATATAAATGATCTCTGGGATTCTAAAATCAATGCCTTTCCTGTAATCTATTATTCAAAAGGATGACAGTACTACCAAAATACAGCCAATGAAGGGCCTTAGGAAGACTGAGCCAAGGTTGGATTGTAGTATTTGGTTAGGCTAATCATGATGGCCATGTAGACCACCACCACCGAGAGTCCTGGAAGTAACAGGGATGAGATGAAAGAGCTAAGAATAGTAGAACTTGAAACAACAGAGTTAGCCATGGGTGTTAGTGCAAAACCGCTTGGCTTTTTTTGGCTTTGGGTGCGGCTATTCATGCAGGCCATATAGAGCTGCCACCATTCGGTGTCGTATCAGCTGTTAAACTAATAAGAACAGTACTACCAAAATACAGCCAATGAAGGGCCTTAGGAAGACTGAGCCAAGGTTGGATTGTAGTATTTGGTTAGGCTAATCATGATGGCCATGTAGACCACTACCACCGAGAGTCCTGGAAGTAACAGGGATGAGATGAAAGAGCTAAGAATAGTAGAACTTGAAACAACAGAGTTAGCCATGGGTGTTAGTGCAAAACCGCTTGGCTTTTTTTTGGCTTTGGGTGCGACTATTCATGCAGGCCATATAGAGCTGACAACATTCGGTGTCGTATCAGCTATTAAACTAATAAGAACAGTACTACCAAAATACAGTCAATGAAGGGCCTTAGGAAGACTGAGCCAAGGTTGGATTGTAGTATTTGGTTAGGCTAATCATGATGGCCATGTAGACCACCACCACCGAGAGTCCTGGAAGTAACAGGGATGAGATGAAAGAGCTAAGAATAGTAGAACTTGAAACAACAGAGTTAGCCATGGGTGTTAGTGCAAAACCGCTTGGCTTTTTTTTGGCTTTGGGTGCGGCTATTCATGCAGGCCATATAGAGCTGCCACCATTTGGTGTCGTATCAGCTATTAAACTAATAAGAACAGTACTACCAAAATACAGCCAATGAAGGGCCTTAGGAAGACTGAGCCAAGGTTGGATTGTAGTATTTGGTTAGGCTAATCATGATGGCCATGTTGAACACCACCACCGAGAGTCCTGGAATTAACAGGGATGAGATGAAAGAGCTAAGAATAGTAGAACTTGAAACAACAGAGTTAGCCATGGGTGTTAGTGCAAAACCGCTTGGCTTTTTTTTGGCTTTGGGTGCGGCTATTCATGCAGGCCATATAGAGCTGCCACCATTTGGTGTCGTATCAGCTATTAAACTAATAAGAACAGTACTACCAAAATACAGCCAATGAAGGGCCTTAGGAAGACTGAGCCAAGGTTGGATTGTAGTATTTGGTTAGGCTAATCATGATGGCCATGTTGAACACCACCACCGAGAGTCCTGGAATTAACAGGGATGAGATGAAAGAGCTAAGAATAGTAGAACTTGAAACAACAGAGTTAGCCATGGGTGTTAGTGCAAAACCGCTTGGCTTTTTTTTGGCTTTGGGTGCGACTATTCATGCAGGCCATATAGAGCTGACAACATTCGGTGTCGTATCAGCTATTAAACTAATAAGAACAGTACTACCAAAATACAGTCAATGAAGGGCCTTAGGAAGACTGAGCCAAGGTTGGATTGTAGTATTTGGTTAGGCTAATCATGATGGCCATGTAGACCACCACCACCGAGAGTCCTGGAAGTAACAGGGATGAGATGAAAGAGCTAAGAATAGTAGAACTTGAAACAACAGAGTTAGCCATGGGTGTTAGTGCAAAACCGCTTGGCTTTTTTTTGGCTTTGGGTGCGGCTATTCATGCAGGCCATATAGAGCTGCCACCATTTGGTGTCGTATCAGCTATTAAACTAATAAGAACAGTACTACCAAAATACAGCCAATGAAGGGCCTTAGGAAGACTGAGCCAAGGTTGGATTGTAGTATTTGGTTAGGCTAATCATGATGGCCATGTAGAACACCACCACCGAGAGTCCTGGAATTAACAGGGATGAGATGAAAGAGCTAAGAATAGTAGAACTTGAAACAACAGAGTTAGCCATGGGTGTTAGTGAAAAACCGCTTGGCATTTTTTTGGCTTTGGGTGCGGCTATTCATGCAGGCCATATAGAGCTGACAACATTCGGTGTCGTATCAGCTATTAAACTAATAAGAACAGTACTACCAAAATACAGCCAATGAAGGGCCTTAGGAAGACTGAGCCAAGGTTGGATTGTAGTATTTTGTTAGGCTAATCATGATGGCCATGTAGACCACCACCACCGAGAGTCCTGGAAGTAACAGGGATGAGATGAAAGAGCTAAGAATAGTAGAACTTGAAACAACATAGTTAGCCATGGGTGTTAGTGCAAAACCGCTTGGCTTTTTTTTGTCTTTGGGTGCGGCTATTCATGCAGGCCATATAGAGCTGACAACATTCGGTGTCGTATCAGCTATTAAACTAATAAGAACAGTACTACCAAAATACAGTCAATGAAGGGCCTTAGGAAGCCTGAGCCAAGGTTGGATTGTAGTATTTGGTTAGGCTAATCATGATGGCCATGTAGACCACCACCACCGAGAGTCCTGGAAGTAACAGGGATGAGATGAAAGAGCTAAGAATAGTAGAACTTGAAACAACAGAGTTAGCCATGGGTGTTAGTGCAAAACCGCTTGGCTTTTTTTTTGGCTTTGGGTGCGGCTATTCATGCAGGCCACATAGAGCTTCCACCATTCGGTGTCGTATCAGCTATTAAACTAATAAGAACAGTACTACCAAAATACAGCCAATGAAGGGCCTTAGGATGACTGAGCCAAGGTTGGATTGTAGTATTTGGTTAGGCTAATCATGATGGCCATGTAGACCACCACCACCAAGAGTCCTGGAAGTAACAGGGATGATGAGATGAAAGTGCTAAGAATAGTACTACTTGAAACAACAGAGTTAGCCATGGGTGGTAATCCAAGACCGCTTGGATTTATTTTTGTATTGGGTGCGGCTAATCATGCAGGCCATATAGAGCTGCCACCATTCAGATGTCTTATTATTATATTTTGTATGGGTAATCATCCAGGCTGTATAGACCTCACCAAATAGGGGGAGTTACAGAGATTAAAGTGCTAAGAATGGTAGTACTTAAAACACAACCTAGTTAAAATAGGTAGCAGACCACATGTCTTATTATTATAATTTTTCAGGGTAATCTGGCAGGCCATATAGAACTCCCCCGATAGGGGGGGGGGGAACAGGGATTAAAGTGCTAAGAAAAGTACTAATTAACACAAGCTAGTTGGGTCCAAGAACGCATGTTTGATTATTAGAATTTATTAGGGTAATTATTTATCTAACAAATCTATCTATTTCTCTTCTATCGATTCTATCTAACTATCAATCTATGTATATCTATCTATCCTATCTATCAATCTATCTTCTGTCCGGGATGTTTTGAGACAGCCGCTTTGGGAATGTTAGTTGATTTAGACCCATTATGGCTTAAAAGCAGACTCTGCATAAACTATGTAATTTTCCATGGGAGTTTTGCCAGGGATCCCCCTCCAGCATGCGACAGTCCAGGTGTTAGTACCCTTGAAACAACTTTTCCATCACTATTGTGGCCAGAAAGAGTCCTTGTAGGTTTTAAAGTTCGCCTGCCTATTGAATTCAATGGCGGTTCGCGCGGTTCGCGCGTTTGCGAACAATACCGGAAGTTCGAGTCACCCCTTCATCAGACCAAACAAATAGTGAACAAACAGTGTTTAAATAAAGTGTTAACCCCTCCCCCAGCTCAGAATAAGACAACCCCATAAGGTCATGTGCAATTTGACCCATCCAGAATATACATAAAGTGACATTTCAACTAGACAAATAATATCATAACTCATATATACTATAACAACATATTAACAGTGAAAAAAAATAATGCATCTTATAATATAAGGGGCTAAAATAGTGCACATATTCAATATAGTGAAAAACTTATTATAATAATACCAACTAAATAACAGTGGCAGAGCGGTCGGGTAAACTGCAATATGATTACATCTGAAAAACGTTAGAATATAAGAAGGGCAATAATGCAGATAAAAATGAAAGCTTACATTTGAAATAGCAAACACTCATACCGCCATTACGGTTAACCAGTCCGCCAAAAGCTGACAAGATGGGCGTGGCCAAAAACGGCATTGAGGGGAAAAAACGCCATCAGACGCCCACCAATAAGAGGAAGTACTGGCAGGCTAGGTAAATGTAAGGGCAAACGAACTTAGTGCCAAAACAAACCGAAATGACAGGACGCAAAATCAATATCATGCATAATGTAAATAACAGTCATCCTAAAGAGTATACACAAGAGAAACAAACAATAAAAAGTTTTTGATACAAAATGACATAGCGCTCTCTGTACATACTGATCGCAACCCCCAGCCAGCAATGTATAATGCATCCAATGCAGAAAGCAAATAAACAGATCTGGTGAAAAATAATATAGATCCAAATAATGTAAGAAAAATAGTGATATCCGTATGTAAAAAAAAGAAATTAAAGAATCATAAAAGTTCTTTAAACCCATAAAGACCAGCTACGTATAAGTTGTAAGCAAAAAAAATATATAACTTTATTTTGTGATTCAGATAGAGCATGCAATTTTAAGCAACTTTCTAGTTTACTCCTATTATCAATTTTTCTTCGTTCTCTTGCTATCTTTATTTGAAAAAGAAGGCATCTAAGCTTTTTCATTGGTTCAGAACTCTGGACAGCACTTTTTTAGTGGTGGATGAATTTATCCACCAATCAGCAAGAACAACCCAGGTTGTTCACCAAAATTTGGCCGGCATCTAAACTTACATTCTTGCATTTCAAAAAAAGATACTAAGAGAATGAAGAAAATGTGATAATAGGAGTAAATTAGAAAGTTGCTTAAAATTTCATGCTCTATCTGAAAGAAGAAATTTGGGTTCAGTGTCCCTAAAGGAACATTGTACCGTATAATTTTACCTCTTTAATATGTTCCAAAATGTCTATTTTACCAGCTAGAGTGTATTAAATTGTATTCAAATGTCTCCACTTTTATTTTGTAATTAGAAATAAATCCTGTAAACATAAGGCAGCAGCAGAAATAAACCACTATTGAGGGTGCAAGAGACAAACCAGCTCATTTGAAAGGGGGATCATGCAGCTGCTGGAATCGAAAGAACACTTATGAGATGAGTACATTTATCCTTTAATTCAAGCATTATCAATATTGAATCAATAATAAATTAAGTAGCCAATATATATTATTTTGGCTTTTTCTCATGTATTTTGCTTCTATGAAGCTCTGTAAATATGCCTTGACTTTTTATAATAAAGTGTAATGCCACAGAAAAAGAAACCAAAAAACATCCAAGCAGATTATGGCCCAGATTACGAGTTTTGTGTTAGAGGCTATGCGGTGCTAACGAGCAGTTTTCCCTCACAGCTCACTTGCATGCAGCGCTGGTAATGCAGGATTTTAGAAACCCGTCGTTAAAAGACAAGAAGTGAGCATTGAGCAAAATTTTGCTCATTACCGCACTCCAATACCAGCGCTGCTTAAGTCAGCGGTGAGCTGGTGTAACGTGCTCGTGCATGATTTCCCCATAGGAATCAACGGGGAGAGCCGGCTGAAAAAAGTCTAACACCTGCAAAAAAGCAGCGTAAAACTCCTTAACGCAGCCCCATTGATTCCTATGGGGAAATACATTTTATGTCTACACCTAACACCCTAACATGAACCGCGAGTCTAAACACCCCTAAACTTACACTTATTAACCCCTAATCTGCTGACCTGACATAGCTGATTTATTTAATTGTATTTAATTTAGTTAATTTATTTAATTATAGTGTAGTGTTAGGTGTAATTGTAACTTAGGCTAGTTTTTATTTTAAAGGTACTTTTGTATTTATTGTAGCTAGGTAGTTATTAAATAGTTAATAACTATTTAGTAACTATTCTACCTAGTTAAAATAAATACAAACTTGCCTGTAAAATAAAAATAAGTCCTAAGATAGCTACAATGTAACTATTAGTTATATTGTAGCTAGCTTAGGGTTTATTTTACAGGTAAGCATTTAGTTTAAATAGGAATAATTTAGTTAATGATAGTAATATTTATTTCGATTTATTTTAATTATATTTAAGTTATGGGGTGTTAGGGTTAGGGTTAGATTTAGATTTAGGGGTTAATAACTTTCATATAGTGGCGGCGACGTTGGGGGCGGCAGATTAGGGGTTTATTGTAGGTAGGTGGCGGCGATGCTAGGGATGGCAGATTAGGGGTTAATAATATTTAACTAGTGTTTGCGAGGCGGTAGTGCAGTGATTTAGGGGTTAATATATTTATTATAGTGGCAGAGATTTCCGGTTTGGCAGATTAGGGGTTAACATTTTTCTTTTAGTGTTTGTGATGTGGGAGGGCCTCGGTTTATGGGTTAATAGGTAGTTTATGGGTGTTAGTGTACTTTTTAGCACTTTAGTTAACTTTATGCTATGGCGTTGTAGTGTAAAACTATAACTACTGACTTTAAAATGCGGTACCAGTCTTGACAGGAGAGGGTCTACCGCTCACTTTTTGGCAGACTCGTAATACAGGCACTATGCAAGTCCCATTAAAAAAAAGAGGATACGCAATTTACGTAAGTGGATTTGCAGTATTTCTAAGTCTCGGCAAAAAAGTGAGCGGTACACCTGTACCTGCAAGACTCGTAATACCAGAGGGCATTAAAAAGCAGCGTTAGGACCAGCTAACGCTGCTTTTTAAGCCTAACGCAAAACTCATAATCTAGCTGTATGTTTTTTAAACTAATAGATTGAGACCAGGTACTAAAGCACTTTGACCATTAAAGCATAATTATTAAGGATTGAAATAATTTTCTCTTTGTATGGTGTGGTGGAAATAATACCACCATTTAATTGCTGTATAAGTGTTTTAAAACTTTAGAATATAATAACATGGTTATTTGCATATATGTCCTAGATTAATCTAGGAGACATTTTTGGTAATTATCTCTACTAAAGGCAATTTTAAGTTTTTGCAATCAAAGTCTAAATGGCACATGTATATTGCTTTCCAAATGTTTGACTGAGTGACAATGCAATATTAAATAGGCATTTTACACACCAGACAAATTGAACAGCAATTAAATGGTTAAAATGAAACATGAACCCCAAGCGAATCAAATTGTTTTACACCTCTTAAAAAGCCCATTAGTGAGAGGGTGTTCAGCAAGCTATGAGTATGGCATTCCAGCCGAAACGCGTAAGCTTTGGACACTAAGGGCATGTTTTTGTCTAACATATACTTGTATGCTTTTATGGATTAATAAAAGATAAGAAGTTTTTAACTGCAGCTCCGGACTACTTGTTTTTTCTTCGATACCCAAGCCTATTCTTGAACGGAGCAATTGCAGCTGGTGAAATCCTGGAGGCTAAAGTAATTAAGGTGGTGTATTTGGATCACATGACTAACCTGCTGCCCCTTTGCCTAGAGGATTGTTCTGTTGGGCATCGCTATCTTCCCTCATTTGTAAGTCGGCCGCATCTGTGTTCAGACGGACGCCAGTGCAGCGTGTTGGCGGCTGCATGCTTGTGGGAGCAGACTCCAAGCAGGTATACGGCATACCGCAGAGAGCCCAGGAGTGAGGTCTCCCAAACGGCTCTCCACTCAAGGTGCATGGAGTCGTAGTAAAAGTACCAAGGGCCGTGAAGAGAGGGTAAGTCCCATTGTGGGTCTACAGAACAGCAGAGACATTGGTATCTAACGTGGGATCGTAGAAAACAGATTACCAGCCAGTTTTAGAATTTTCACACCAAAAAGAGACGCATACTGTGTGTCCCCAAGGGTCACCTTGTTATTGGGGCTATCTTTATTGTTGTTATTATGGTGTTTGGCTACACTAGACCCTGAGACCGACAGTCCTGTCATTGGATTTTCGGAACTTTCACACATTAGTGTACTCTTTCCTGCCCCTGTGAGGATTTTCACTAGAACTTTTTGTATTAATCGATTGTAATTAACAGAGACTTGATTGCAACAAATTTTGAAACTTTTGGTCTATGGACTACATATACGGAGGTCACGACTATACTCTCCACCTGATTATCTTGGTCACACCTGTTGAATAACCTATATTGATTGACCAATGCATCCAAATAATGACTGTTTTCATACTAGTCTAATGGACTTTTCGTTATAAGTTTTTGTCTATCCAATGTTCCATTATAATGTTTATGCTTTTGTGGTTTAATTACTGTCTGTGCTGCACCATCAGGCCAGTTCATGGAGTTCAATCATTTATTACTAATTAACTCCTTGTTAGTCTATTGAACACAAACCTGGGGGCCTTAGGGTGCAATACTTTTTGGTAACAGTTTAAATCTATGGTCTTAAAATTTATAATAGAATTTCTCCACATCTTCATATACAGGATTTAAGACTTATAATTCAGAATTTAGAGAAGACTATTAGGATTAATTTAAATCTTTTAGTTTCTACACTATTGGCTGGGGTAACCGTTTGAGTTACTTGAGGATGGCATATCTTCCCTTGTAATAAGTGCACATGATTTCCAGTGTTATATTCTGACATGGTGTAAAACCTGATCTGAAATCTTTATTCCCCCTCCCTTCCTCTATATCACTTTTATTCTCCTGTTGGTTTGCAGTTTGTTGAGATGCTACATTATAAGGCTACCAGTAGTCACTTTTAGTTTAATATTATCCGGGTCAGTCTAATACTGTAGTGGTTAAAGATTAGATTGAGATCTAGCATACTGCTTATTGTATATCGTTGGTTATTTATTCAATATAATTGTCTGTAGGTTGATCACCATATTATTCATGCAACTCCACTATGGAAGTAGAAACAGTAAATGAAGTAGGGGAATACTTTTCCTTAATTTCTACCCATGAGAGAGGAAGTTGTGTACAAGATTTAGATGATATCTTCTGTACAGATAGATCCAAATTCCCTCTAGCGAAGTTATTTGAAGAAGTTGAGTTCCTACTCATTAAGGAGAACAAACTAAGGTGGGATATCATGACATTAAACAAATATCATGAACTAAAAATTATTCCCAGGGGCCTTAGGATAAATAAATTTCCAACGTTCCAGACAGATAACACAGAATTCATCAATGAATGGAACATTATCCTTTCAGATTGTTCCCTCCGCTTAATATTGTTATTGGTACAGTTCAAAACCAAAGCCCTTAATACTGTAATCCAAAAAATAGAATTACTACAAGTTGAGCTCAACCTAAGGAGGAGTGGCTTGGAGTTTGCCAAATTTGATGGCATTTTGAAACAAACCATAGCTGAAACCAAGGCACTCTTGATAGAGGTTAAGCACAACAAGTACTTGAGGGATCAGTCCGATTACGATAATAATTGGATTTTTGTTTGGAACAGAAAAGATCGTTCTGAAGGCCGACAGGCCTACAATAGATCAAGAGGTAGAGGAAGGGGCAGAGGTAGAGGAAATAATCAAAATAGCAATAGAAGTCATAAGAACAGGAGTAGTTCAAGTATGGACACTTTAGAAAATGACTCTGGAAGTAAGAAAGTCACTTTCTCTGAAAGTGAGGCGGAGTCGTATGACAGTTCTGCGTCAGGTGGGGAGGATTCCGTTGGGAACTCCTTCCCAACTGCACAGAGCTCAGTAGGAGAATCAGTGGTTAAACCTAAGACAAAACCAAAGGAGGTACAGCCTATTCTCAAGAAACAACAAAAGACAGGAGGGTATAAATATACACCTGATATCATACAAGAGAGACACAGAGATATGCTTAGCCTGAATCAGGAGGATAGGGCAGATCTTAAACAGGTTTTTTTCCCTTCCCCAGGCCAAGCCAGAAGGAGGGGGTCGAGGGAGAGGGGCCCTAGATGGCCATGGAGGACAGAACAGATATCCAACCCGAAGAGGGAGATTCAGAAACAAATACCAGTAGAGAACAATGTTATACATTTTTCAGATTATACACTTACTGAGATTGAGTTAAAAGTGCTAAATTTGGGTCTGGGTTTTATTCCCTCACAAAGTTTCAATCTTTTTAACACTTTAATCGATGTTAATAAACTTATCAGGGGACTCACGTTGAAAAAATATTTCCATCACAACACAACAGAAGAAATGTCACATTACAATAGGGGGGATCAGGCCAGAGAGACAGCCACGGGGAACACATTGTCCTTTATCGAGGCATGTGATATTGCCACAATGGAAGATTTGTGGCAGGAAGGAATGGTGGAGGACCACCCATCATATACACAGGCACCTAGATTCAAAAGTGATTCCAGGTTTTACCCCATTCAGTGTAGGGGCAACACCTTGGAAACCTTTCAAGCAAGAGTAGAAAGGGACCTGACATCACTACACCGGACCACCCAGGCCGGCTTATATAACTTGAATGCCAAGGAGAGGAGGGCCTTGAAGAAAATTCAAAATAATACTGATTTGGTCATCAGAAATGCCGACAAGGGTGGTTCCGTCGTGGTGATGTCTAGGACACAATTTATCTCAGAAGCTGAAAGACAGTTGGGTAATGTCAAATTCTATCAGAAATTAGGTGGGGATCCCACTATTAGATTCAAAAGAGAATTAGCCCAATTGTTAGATGATGGTAAGGATTTGGGGATCTTGAATGAGTCTACCTGGGACTTCCTCTTGGTGGACAATCCAGTGATGCCCATATTTAATCATTTACCTAAAGTTCATAAATCACTAGAGGAGGTCACAGGTAGACCCATTGTCAGTGGCATAGGGTCATTATTGGAGAGAACTTCTCAGTGGCTAGATGGGATTTTGCAACCATTAGTCAGTGGACTGACCAGTTTTCTCCAAGATACCACCCATGTAAATCTTATGAAAGATCTTGACTGAGAGGAATCCGATGTATGAATAACAATCGATGTTAAGGCGCTCTATACTTCGATACCCCATGACAAAGGTCTGGAGGCTATCCAATTTTTTCTACAGAGAACTGGTTATTCAGATGAGTACACACAGTATATTTTAAGGATGCTAAAGTTCCTTTTGTCACACAACTATTTTTTCTTTTGAGGGGGTTTTCTATCTCCAGAGGTGTGGGACAGCTATGGGTGCTAAATTTGCACCCTCCTTCGCCAACCTATACATGGGTTGGTGGGAGCTGTCCCGCATCTATGGGGGTAGAAACCCCTTCTGACAGTCTATACGTTTTTACAAACGTTACATAGATGATCTGCTCCTGGTGTGGAGGGGTGTTGAATGCCAGGCTGTGGAATTTGTGGCCTGGTTAAATTCAAATGATGTGGGTTTGGAGTTCACTTATGAACTCAATAAAACCAGGATCATTTTTTTGGATTTGACCTTGATCGGTATTCCTAATGTAGGAATAGAAACAGAGGTTTACAGAAAACCGATAACAGGCAATATGCTCCTCCATGCCAGGAGCAGCCATCCTAAACAAGTGTTTAGGTCTGTGGCAAAGGGACAGTTCTCGAGACTTAAGAGAAACTGCAGCAATCCTCTTAAGTGCGAGACACATGCAAACCAATTAACTGAACGTCTATTAAACAGGGGCTACAACTACCATGTTATAGACAAGACCAGACAAGAGGTGGCTAAAATAGACAGAGGCACTCTGTTAGAAAAATCAGATGCTACTAAAAAATTAGCCAAGAGTGGAATCTTTTTTACTACGGATTATAGCATGCAATACCATCAAATTTGTAACATTATACAAAAAAACTTTAGATTATTGGCAGCAGATGGGGCTTTGGAGGAAACAGTTAAAAATGGATGTAAATGCTCCTTTAGAAAAGGAGTATCTTTGGGCAATATTCTGGCACCTACACAACTTAAGGATTTACAAAGGGGTGACCAGAGCTCATGGTTACGTTTCAAAGGGGTTTATAAATGTCACAACAACTCTTGCAAGGCATGTGAGCATGTCCTAACAGGCGAAGGTTTTAGGAGTGAAGTAACTAATAGAACCTATAATCATAGTAGGTGTATGAACTGTCGAAGTAATTACTTGGCAGGCTGTCAAGATTGTCACCTACAGTACGTGGGTATGACGACAAGAGAGACGAGTGAACGCATTAGGGAGCACCTTGTGGATATTAAAAACGGTGTCCTGACTACCCCTATGGTGCAACACTTCAATGTGGTCCACAATAAACAGGTGGATAGTTTTAAATGGACTATTATTGAAATAGTTAACACAAATAAAAGAGGGGGAGATAGAGACCAGACTTTAGCAAAGCGAGAGGTATTCTGGATTTTTCATCTTCAGACCAGGTACCCAAAAGGTCTAAATTCATCATATGATCTCATAAATTTCTGGAAGTAATGGTGACCTCCACAAGAGAAGTGTGATACATGGGTTACACACCTTGCCACCTTTATAGGTATATGATATTCAATTGACAAATTAGCAAATGGGTTGTTGACACAAAAATCTTTTTGGTATACTATATTTGATACCTGGATAAATAGGGCGGTGGGAACCTGTGTACCTCATTTACATTTACATTTATTTATTTTCATTTTTATATTCTATGCTTGAATTTTATATTCTATGATAGAATTTAACAGGACCAAGTTAATATGTAGGGAACGATATTGATAAACACTTTTCCAAGGATCAGTGTTGTTCACTCAGTACCTAGCAGCAATAATGCCATCCCCTCACAATAAGGCGATGAAATGCAGTAGTCCACTTATCCCTTAGTATCATACTAGGAAGGATTCTGACTAAGTTTAATATTTTTGAAGGGCATAAGTGTTGTGACAGGTAGGACAAGTGCAGTAAAATAAAATAAATAGCACTTTGACCATTAAAGCATAATTATTAAGGATTGAAATAATTTTCTCTTTGTATGGTGTGGTGGAAATAATACCACCATTTAATTGCTGTATAAGTGTTTTAAAACTGTAGAATATAATAACATGGTAAATGAGTATTTGCATATATGACCTAGATTAATCTAGGAGACATTTTTGGTAATTATCTCTACTAAAGGCAATTTTAAGTTTTTGCAATCAAAGTCTAAATGGCACATGTATATTGCTTTCCAAATGTTTGACTGAGTCACAATGCAATATTAAATAGGCATTTTACACACCAGACAAATTGAACAGCAATTAAATGGTTAAAATGAAACATGAACCTTAAGCGAATCAAATTGTTTTACACCTCTTAAAAAGCCCATTAGTGAGAGGGTGGTCAGCAAGCTATGAGTACGGCATTCCAGCCGAAACGCGTAAGCTTTGGACACTAAGGGCATGTTTTTGTCTAACATATACTTGTATGCTTTTATGGATTAATAAAAGATAAGAAGTTTTTAACTGCAGCTCCGGACTACTTGTTTTTTCTTCTAAAGTTTGTATAGGCCATTTAAAAAAAAAAAAAAGTCTTTATTCATTTTACTTTATTTATTTATTTTTTTATGTTGGCTCTTTAAAAAGTAACTTCATGAACTTGTTTTGTTTTACAATATTTGTAGATTAATGCATATTAAGTAGAATACAATAGTCAGTTTATTTACATTTAATATATTTAGAGCATTCCAACATTATTTTTACATCACATAGGTGATTTCACCCATTTACATAGATGTTTTTAATAAATAAGCAATTGTCTTTTTAAAATTCTGCAACTATTTTGACTGGGTAATGTTCATCTCTGTACTGGTGGCCATTAACTTCACCGAAGAAAAAAACATTTAATAGCACCCAGAAGGGAGATGAACAGAAACAGATATTTAACAAGTAATATTGCAAACGACAATCCTGTTGAGATCCAGGGTTACTGCTGAAAGTTCCTGTTTCTTGACATTTGTCAGTATTCTTCTGTAGTGTGCAGGTGGAAGTTTCCTAAAATTAGAAACAAGTGTTCTGGGAAGGTATCTGCTGTATGAAAGAATACATTTTTGTATTTGTCCATTCTACCTGCTAATTTTCAACTAATATATGAATCAGATGTTCACCACATGCCTTTTTTTTTTTCTTGACTACCCATCAAAAAAGGATTTAGGGAGTATGGACCATTCTCTAGCTGAAACATAGGAAATGAGTTGGGAAACATTATTAAAACATTTGGTAACACTTTATGTTAAGAGCTTCAACAGTGTATTGCCTTGTAGCCACTCTGTAAATATCTTTGTAAGACATGCTGTATCATATGAGGACATTAGTGGTGTAGTGTGAGATAAATTAAATGTTAGAATGTAGCGTTGTTAACTTAATGTCACATGTTAAACAATAAATCAACCAACTCTGCTTGCCCCGTAGTGGCAAAAAAGATTTATCCTTCTTGTCACACAAAATTTAAATAAATTATGTCATATAGTAATAAAGCATGAAACAGTTATCTGTAGTAATAGTAGAATATGTGAGAGCTGTATTGCCATGTAAGTACCCAGCTCTTGTTTTTGTTACCAGCTACCATTATTTTTTACCATTGTTGTCAAAATCTATTCCTCAATGGTCCTGGTTTTAGGTTTATCCGGGCAGAAAAGAGGCAGCACATATTTGACTGTTTTTTCCCCAACAGGGATAATCATAAAACCAGGACTATCAGTAAATCTTCAGAAAAAGATTTGTGCACACCTGCTTTATTCTATTGGTAATGATCTTTACATTTATATGTTATGTTAAATGAACAAAGTTGTGATATTAGCCTAGTATGATTAAGTAGGCTGGCGTTTAGCCATAAATGGAAACCTTACATACTTCAATTAAATTCAGACATATTAATTTGATTTCAAAGGGGTTCCATAATGCTAATTAACAGCAGCTTCTGTTACACAAATAAAAAAAAATCAAGGAAGTAAATAATAAGTAAGTTATTGCTCAACTGTAATGGGAAATAGACCTGAAAGATAGTATAAATAGCACAGTAATTGTTCAAAATAATGTAGTACAAACCATGGTGTATTGTCTTGTAGCCATATGTGAAGTGATTGCTCAACTGTAATGAGAAATAGACCAGAAAAGATAGAATAAATATTGCAGTAATTGTTCAAAATAATGTTGTACAAACCCCTTTTTATTTTCAGACACAAATAAGGAAGACTGATTAAATCCTTAGGCCTAGATTTGGAGTTTGGCGGTAGATGGGCTGTTAACGCTCCGCGGGCTTTTTTCTGGCCGCACGATAAAATTAACTCTGGCATCGAGAATTCAAAAAAATGCTGCGTTAGGCTCCAAAAAAGGAGCGTAGAGCATTTTTACCGCAAATGCAACTCTCGATACCAGAGTTGCTTACAGACGCGGCCAGCCTCAAAAACGTGCTCGTGCACTATTCTCCCATAGGAAACAATGGGGCTGTTTGAGCTGTAAAAAAACCTAACACCTGCAAAAAAGCAGCGTTCAGCTCCTAACGCAGCCCCATTGTTTCCAATGGGGAAACACTTCCTACGTCTGCACCTAACACTCTAACATGTACCCCGAGTCTAAACACCCCTAACCTTACACTTATTAACCCCTAATCTGCCGCCCCCGCTATCGCTGACCCCTGCATATTATTATTAACCCCTAATCTGCCGCTCCGTACACCGCCGCAACCTACGTTATCCCTATGTACCCCTAATCTGCTGCCCCTAACACCGCCGCCCCCTATATTATATTTATTAACCCCTAATCTGCCCCCCTCAACGTCGCCGACACCTGCCTACACTTATTAACCCCTAATCTGCCGAGCGGACCGCAACGCTATTATAATAAAGTTATTAACCCCTAATCCGCCTCACTCCCGCCTCAATAACCCTATAATAAATAGTATTAACCCCTAATCTGCCCTCCCTAACATCGCCGACACCTAACTTCAATTATTAACCCCTAATCTGACGACCGGAGCTCATCGCTACTATAATAAATGGATTAACCCCTAAAGCTAAGTCTAACCCTAACACTAACACCCCCCTAAATTAAATATAATTTACATCTAACGAAATAAATTAACTCTTATTAAATAACTTATTCCTATTTAAAGCTAAATACTTACCTGTAAAATACATCCTAATATAGCTACAATATAAATTATAATTATATTGTAGCTATTTTAGGATTAATATTTATTTTACAGGTAACTTTGTATTTATTTTAACCAGGTACAATAGCTATTAAATAGTTAAGAACTATTTAATAGTTACCTAGTTAAAATAATAACAAATTTACCTGTAAAATAAATCCTAACCTAAGTTATAATTAACCCTAACACTACCCTATCAATAAATTAATTAAATAAACTACCTACAATTACCTACAATTAACCTAACACTACACTATCAATAAATAAATTAAATACAATTGCTACAAATAACTACAATTACATAAACTAACTAGAGTACAAAAAATAAAAAAGAACTAAGTTACAAAAAATAAAAAAATATTTACAAACATAAGAAAAATATTACAACAATTTTAAACTAATTACACCTACTCTAAGCCCCCTAATAAAATAACAAAGACCCCCAAAATAAAAAATTCCCTACCCTATTCTAAATTAATAAATGTAAAAGCTCTTTTACCTTACCAGCCCTGAACAGGGCCCTTTGCGGGGCATGCCCCAAGAAAATCAGCTCTTTTGCCTGTAAAAAAAAACATACAATACCCCCCCCAACATTGCAACCCACCACACGCATACCCCTAATCTAACCCAAACCCCCCTTAAATAAACCTAACACTAAGCCCCTGAAGATCTTCCTACCTTGTCTTCACCATCCAGGTATCACCGATCCGTCCTGGCATCCGGTGCTGAAGAGGTCCAGAAGAGGCTCCAAAGTCTTCCTCCTATCCGGCAAGAAGAGGACATCCGGACCGGCAAACATCTTCTCCAAGCGGCATCTTCGATCTTCTTGCATCCGGTGCGGAGCGGGTCTATCTTGAAGCAGCCGACGCGGATCTATCCTCTTCTTCCGGCGTCTCCCGACGAATGACGGTTCCTTTAAGGGACGTCATCCAAGATGGCGTCCCTTGAATTCCGATTGGCTGATAGGATTCTATCAGCCAATCGGAATTAAGGTAGGAAAATTCTGATTGGCTGATGGAATCAGCCAATCAGAATCAAGTTCAATCCTATTGGCTGATCCAATAGGAAGGCGCGGGCAGACACCTACGATCAGCCTGTAACTTTTGGCGCTGCATAGAATGATGAAGGCAATCCTGAATCTGCACCCTCGTGGAATGGAGTTGCTGTAGATGCTCCTCCAAAGCCAGAATACCCTGAGACATGAATGAATTGGGCAAAAAGGATGGTTGGAACCCATAATTCGCCATGAACGGGGATAACTGGGGGGAAGCATTAATAGCACTATTACGAGCAAATTCTGCCCAAGGTAACAGTTCAGACCAATTATTGTGGTGATCTGAGACATACTACTCTTAATTTTTCAAGACTCATTATCCTCAGGCATGGTACCCAAGGATTGGTGTAAAGCTGATGTAGTGCCACTCTTCAAAAAGGGAAGTAGGGATGATCCAGGAAGCTATAGACCAGTTAGTCTGACATCAATAGTGGGGAAGATATTTGAAGGGATTATAAGGGATTATATTGATGAGCATATTCGTGTAAACAAGATTATGAGTTCTAATCAGCATGGTTTTATGAGAAATAGATCATGTCAAACTAATCTAATTAGATTCTATGAGGAAGTAAGTAAAAATATAGTTAAAGGGGAATCAGTTGATGTGATATACTTAAATTTTGCAAAGGCGTTTGATACAGTGCCACATGAGAGATTAATGCACAGAATTAAGGGACTGGGAATAGCTGAAAATGTAAGTTTATGGATAAATAACTGGATAAAAGATAGGGAGCAATGAGTGGTAGTAAATGGATCATACTCAGATTGGACAAAGGTAATCAGTGGAGTACCCCAGGGATCAGCGCTGGGCCCTATTCTTTTTAATATTTTATAAATGACTTGGAGCTAGGATTAAATAGCGACATCTCTATTTTTGCAGATGATACTAAGTTAAGTAAGGTAATTAGGTCAGTGCAGGATGAACCTTCGTTACAAAGGGACCTGCAAAAATTAGAAGTATGGGCAGGTAAATGGAAAATGAGATTTAATACGGGAAAATGCAATGTTCTACATTTTGGAAGTAAAAATAAGCAGGTAACATATTATTTGAATGGGACAAGACATAGCCAAACACAGGAGGAAAGGGATTTGGGGGTAATAATAGATATCAAGCTAAAGATGGGTGTACAATGCAGGGCAGCAGCTTCAAGGGCTAATAATATACTAGCATGCATTAAAAGAGGCATATACTCAAGGGAGGAAAGCATAATTATGTCACTATTTAAAGCCCTGGTAAGACCTCACCTTGAGTATGGAGTGCAGTTCTGGGGACCAATCACAAAAAAAGATATTGCAGAACTAGAAAAAGTTCAGAGAAGGGCCACAAAGCTAATAAGGGGAGTGGAGAATTTAACCTATGAGGAGAGACTAGCCAAACTGGGTCTGTTTTCTTTAGAAAAAAAGGCGCTTAAGAGGTGACATGATTACTTTATATAAATATATTCAAGGCCCATATACAGAGATTGCAGAAGCTCTGTTTATTCCAAGAAAATTGTTTGTGACCAGAGGTCACAATTTAAGGTTGGAGGAAAGGAGATTTAATCTCCTGCAATGGAAATGCTTTTTTTCAATGTAAGAGCAATAAAATTGTGGAACTCATTACCAAAGGAGGTAGTGAATGCCAATACCCTAGATACATTTAAAAAATATTTGGATACATTTATGTCTATAAACAAAATTCATGGATATGATTGCTAGTATTAAATGGGTCACCTTTTAGTGGGATTATTTAAGTTTAACTGGAGCTTTTTGTATATATTTTAGATTTGTATAGGTTGAACTCGATGAACTTCAGTCTTTTTTCAACCTCATTTACTATGTTACTATGTTACTATGTTACATAGCAATGGAGGAACTGTTCCAGAGCTTGATTAGACCGCTCCACAGCCCGTTTGGATTGAGGGTGATATGCCGAGGAGAATGAAAGCTGGATCCCCATTTGAGCACAAAAGGAACGCCAAAATCTGGAGACAAACTGGCTACCCCAGTCCAAGACTATCTCCTTGGGTAACCCATGTAAAAGGAAGACCTCCCGGGCAAAAATTGAAGCAAGTTCGTGAGTGGTAGGCAGCTTCTTCAAGGGAATGTAAATGTGATATTTTAGAAAAACGGTCAACCACCATTAGGGTAACAGTATTGCCATTGGAAACAGGGAGCTCGACAATGAAGTCCATGGAAATATATGTCCAAGGATGCTCACCATTAGCAATAGGTTGAAGAAGACCCACAGGAAGACGTTGAGAGTTTTATTCTGTGCACAGACTAAGTAGGAGACAACATACGTAACAACATCAGAATGAAGACCTGGCCACCAGAATTGTTGAGTGACAGACCAAATCATTTGGTTCTTGCCCAGGTGACCTGCGGCTTTAGGATAGTGGTAAGTGTGCAATAGTTTAGTTTGAAGATTGTCAGGAACAAAGCACTTACCAATAGGTTTCTCAGGAGGTGCATTCGTTTGTGCAGCCAGGATCTCCTCCCCAAAGGGAGAAGTCAAATTAGTACGTATGGTAGCCAAAATATGGTCAGGAGGTTTAACTGGAATAGGTACAGACTCCTCCTTGGACAGAGGCAAAAATTGTCAAGAGAGGGCATCAGCCCTAACATTCTTACTACCAGGCAGGTAGCAGACCACATAATTAAACCAAGACAAAAATAGTGCCCATCTGGCCTTTCGGGCAACAAACATTTGGCTTTGGGTAGATAAGTCACATTCTTGTGGTCAGTAAGAATGAGCACTGGTACGCTAATACCCTTGATTGGTGCCTCCATTCCTTGAGAGACAAAATTATGGCCAACTATTCCCTGTCACCAATTTCATAATTGCACTCCGCCGGAGACAATTTCTTAGAGAAGAAACGGCACAGATGCAAGGAACCGTCAGGTGTAGGACGTTGAGACAAGAGGGCACCTACTCCAGTCTCAGATGCATCGACCTCAAGAATGAAAGGTTCCAGGGTTAGGATGAGCCAGAACTGGAGCAGCAGCAAAGGCAGTCTTAATACTCTCAAAAGCCTTATTGGCAGTAGGTGACGAATGGAGTGTATCATTCTCCTTCCGGGTCATGTCAGTGATAGGTTTGACCAAGGAAGAAACGTTTTTAATAAACTTCCTATAGTAATTGTCAAAACTCAAAAAACGTTGAATAGAGCGAAGACCAACTGGGAAGGACATCAGACAACTTGTCAGGATCCATGGAGAACCCTACAATGGAGATAACATAACCTAGGAAGGTTACTTGAGTCTGATGGAACTCACATTTCTCGAGTTTACAAAACAGGCCGTTCTCACATAATCTCTGAAGTACCCGTGTAACATCAGAATGATGAGCCTCAAGAGTGTGTGAGTGTATGAGGATATCATCTCTTAGTACACCACCACACACTGTTGCAACATATCTCGTAGGACATCATTAATAAATTCCTGGAAAACAGCAGGAGCATTACAGGCCAAAAGGCATTACAAGGTACTCATAATGCCTGCTCCTGGTGTTAAATGCTGTTTTCCATTTGTGACCCTCCTTAATCCTAACGAGATTGTATGCTCCTCTCAAATCAAGTTTAGAAAAGACCGTAGCTCCCTTGAGGTGGTCAAAGAGTTCTGTAATGAGCGGAATAGGGTAAGCATTTTTAATGGTAAGGCGATTAAGACCCCTATAATCGATGTATGGTCTTAACTCGCCACCCTTTTTCTTCACAAAGACAGAGCATTGGCAACATACTCCTCCATAGCACAATTCTCCGCAACAGACAGAGGGTAAACCCGGCCCCGAGGAGAAATGGCTCCGGGTTGCAGGTCTATGGCACAATCGTAAGACCAGTAAGGAGGCAACGTACTGGCACTCACCTTGTCAAAAACGTCTAGGAACTCTCGGTACTCCTCTGGCGATTGAGATACCGAAGAAGTGCACAAGACTTTGACTGGTTTCCAAAGACACACAAAGATACATTGCGGAGACCATGACAAAATTTTGGACCTGCGCCAGTCGAGACTGGGATTGTGCTTTTGCAGCCAGGGATAACCCAGAACAACCGGAAAATACGGAGAGTTTATCACCTGGAACTGGAGGGTTTCAAAATGGAGAGCCCCGACAGCCATGGATAACGGAGCGGTTTCATGAGTAAAGTGTGCGGGCTGAAGGGGTCTGCCATCAATGGCCTCAATAGCTAGCGGAACGGACCGAGGCAATACTGGAATAGAGACCTTTGATACAAAAGCACTGTCAATTAAATATTCTGCAGCACCGGAGTCAACAAGAGCTTGGGTGACTATGGAGGAGTCCACCCAGGACCAAAGGTTTCTCCTTTAGCAGTTCCGGGGATGAGGATAAACCACCCAAGGTCTGCCCCCGACAGAACCTTAGGTGCAAGCATTTCCCAGCTGTGTAGGGCAAGAATATAAAAGGTGGCCCTATAACCCACAATAGAGGCAGAGCCCCTCGCTCCTCCTAAAGGCCCTCTCTGCTGCAGAGAGATGCGTGAATCCCAACTGCATCAGCTCAGCAGTACCTGGTGACTCAAGACCAGGAGGCATGGAAGGAGAGGGAGGCATGGGTGGGAACAAACACAAAGGAGACAACGTAACAGGAGGCTTCCGCAAGTGCTCCTTGAAAGAGGGCCTCTCACTTAGTCTGATGTCAATTAGGATTAAAAAAGACACCAATGCCTCGAGATCCTCTGGTAAATCTCTGGCAGCAACTTCGTCTTTAATCTCATGAGAAAGCACATGAAAGAAGGAGGCAACAAGGGCTTCATTGTTCCAACCTACCTCTGCGGCAAGCGTACTTAACTCAATGGCATACTGAGCAACAGATCTTGTACCTTGCTGAATGGACATGAGTCTTTTAGCAGCAGAGGAGGAGCGAGCCGGAACATCAAAAACCCTTTTTAAAGGAGGCCAAAAATTCAGGGTAATTTGAAATTACAGGTTTATTAGTCTCCCACAAGGGATTAGCCCAGGAAAGAGCTGTGTTAGTGAGTATCGAAATGAGAAATCCCACCTTAGCTCTGTCAGAGGGAAACGCCTGAGGTAACATTGCAAAGTAAATGCCAACCTGGTTCAAAAAACCTCTGCACTGAATAGGATTGCCTCCATATCGCTGAGGTAGAGGTGCAGAACCGAACATACTCCTGGTAGGACTAGGTGCAGCAGCGGAAACAGGAGCAGCCATAACTTGTGGGACACTCTGGTCCAAATGTGCAGCGCGAGTCAGCAGGGTTTGTAGGGCTAGTGCAAATTGATCCAAGCGGTGATCCTGTTCATCCATCCTGGAAATTATGGTAGGTAAAGGTGGATTATTAGCACCATCAGAATTCATGGCCCTTGCGTAATGTCAGGGTGCCAGGAATCAGACTTAGACGAGAAGTGCAAAAATAATCACACCTTTGTTAATAACAAAGAAATAATAAAAAGTCCACAAGTCACAGAGCCGAGTCAGGAGCCAAAGTGAATAGTCAGACAAGCCGAGTCAGGAACCAAGAGGGATGTCAGACAGCCAGGTAATACACAGGAACTCACAAACAGGTCTGAGAGAACCCAAGGGCAAAGCATACTGAACAGAGGCCCTTTAAATAATAACTGATGACATCACAATACTGGGACTGCAACCTGTCTCACACGGATGATATACACCAGTCCGGCCATAAGAGGGCGTGCAGGAAATGAGCAGCATCAGACACTCTGCACCAGATTCAGTAAAAGGTAAGTAAAATGGCTGCTAGCAGCACATGGCAAACAAAGCAGGGAAAAAACCCTGACAATTATGGAACGTGTCTAGTCTATTCGTTCTGAAATAAGAGTATTCTTCTAAAGTTATTAGCTCTTGAGTTCGGGTCTTCCAAACTATGTAAGACTTCCAGTTTCTCGCTATGATTGATTTTGCACCGTTTATACAAAATTGGAGAAGGCGTGTGCGTAGTTTACAAACCCGTTTAGGTCTATCATTAAATAAGACCATCTGGGGGGTGAATTTGAAGTTGGGACTAAAGATGGTACTCAGGGTAGCTTCCAGGGAGGCCCAAAATGATTTTAGACGGTGAAATATTGAAATATGAATTGAAATATTAAAGTGAAAACTTATAGAAGAAAATCTATTATATCTTATATGACAGTAAAAAAACATCGGCTAGATTACGAGTTTTTGTCGGTAATGGTGTGCAGTGCTAAGCACATTTTTTCCTTACCGCTCACCTACAGTAACGCTGGTATTACGGGTCTTTAGAAACCCGGCTTTTGCCGCAAAAAGTGAGCATAGAGCAGAATTTAGCTCCACATCTCACCTCAATACCAGCGCTGCTTACGGTAGCGGTAAGCTGGAAAAACGTGCTTGTGCACGATTTCCCCATAGGAATCAATGGGGGAGAGCCGGCTAAAAAAAAACCCTAACACCTGCAAAAAAGCAGCGTAAAGCTCCTAACGCAGCCCCATTGATTCCTATGGGGAAATACTTTTTATGTCTACACCTAACACCCTAACATGAACCCCGAGTCTAAACACCCCTAATCTTACACTTTTTAACCCCTAATCTGCCGCCCCCGACATCGCTGACACCTGCATTATATTATTAACCCCTAATCTGCTGCTCCGGACACCGCGGCCACCTACATTATAGTTATGAACCCCTAATCTGCTGCCCCCAACATCTCCGACACCTACATTATATTTATTAACCCCTAATCTGCCGCCCCCAATGTCTCCGCAACCTACCTACACTTATTAACCACTAAACTGCCGCCCCCAACGTCGCCGCCACTATAATAAAGTTATTAACCCCTAAACCTATTATTCTTATTTAAAACTAAATAATTATCTATAAAATAAACCCTAAGCTAGCTACAATATAGCTATAGTTACATTGTAGCTATCTTAGCGTTTATTTTTATTTTACAGGGAACTTTGTATTTATTTTAACTAGGTACAATAGTTATTAAATAGTTATTAACTATTGAATAACTACCTAATTAAAATAAAGACAAATTTACCTGAAGATTGCCAAGACCCTGAAACTGAACTGCAGCACAGTGAGCAAGACCATACTGCGGTTTCACAGGACAGGTTCCACTCAGAACAGGCCTCACCATGGTCAAACAAAGAAGTTGAGTGCACATGCTCAGAGTCATATCCAGATGTTGTCTTTGGGAAATAGACGTATGAGTGCTGCCAGCATTGCTGTAGAGGTTGAAGGGGTGGGGGGGTCAGCCTGTCAGTGCTCAGATACATACGCTGCACATTGCAGCAAATTGGTCTGTATGATTGTCGTCACAGAAGGAAGCCTCTTCTAAAGATGATGCACAAGAAAGCCCGCAAACAGTTTGCTGAAGACAAGCAGACTAAGGACATGGATTACTGGAACCATGTCCTGTGGTCCAGTGATACCAAGATAAACTTATTTGGTTCAGATGGTGTCAAGCGCGTGTGGTGGCAACCAGGTGAGGAGTACAAAGACAAGTGTGTCTTGCCTACAGTCAAGCATGGGGGTGGAAGTGTCATGGTCTGGACCTGCATGAGTGCTGCCGACACTGGGGAGCTACAGTTCATTGAGGGAACCATGAATGCCAACATTTACTGTGACATACTGAAGCAGAGCATGATCCCCTCTCTTTGGAGACTGGGCCGCAGGGCAGTATTCCAACATGATAACAACCCCAAGCACACCTCCAAGACAGCCACTCCCTTGCTAAAGAAGTTGAGGGTAAAGGTGATGGACTGGCCAAGCATGTCTCCAGACCTAAACCCTATTAAGCATCTGTGGGGCATTCTCAAACGGAAAGTGGGGGAGTGCAAGGTCTCTAACATCCACCAGCTCCATGATGTTGTCATGGAGGATGGAGGAGGACTCCAGTGGCAACTTGTGAAGCTCTGGTGAACTCCATGCCCAAGAGGGTTAAGGCAGTGCTGGAAAATAATGGTGGCCACACAAAATATTTACACTTGTGGCCCAATTTAGACATTTCCACTTAGAGGTGTACTCACTATTATTGCCAACGGTTTAGACATTAATGGCTGTGTGTTGAGTTATTTTGAGGGTACAGCAAATTTACACTGTTATACAGGCTGCACACTCACTACTTTACATTTTAGCAAAGTGTCATTTCTTCAGTGTTGTCACATGAAAAGCTATAATAAAATATTTACAAAAATGTGAGGGGTGTACTCACTTTTGTGAGATACTGTATATATATATATATATATATATATATATATATATACATACATACATACACATATATATATATATATATATATGCACTCTCACCACTGTCCTGCAACTGCCTGGGTGCTCTTGAGGAGTATACAGCAAGAAACATATTGAAGCACTCACTGGACTTTAGATATCAAAGTGAAATATTTATTTAGTGACGTTTCGAGACCTCAAAGGGAAGAAGGGACATTTGAGGTCCCGAAACGTCACTAAATAAATATTTCAAATTGATATCTAAAGTCCAGTGAGTGCTTCACTTTGTTTCTTGTTTTCTCTCTCTCTCTCTCTCTCTCTCTCTCTCTCTCTCTCTCTCTCTCTATATATATATATATATATATATATATATATATATATATAAAACAAATATTTGGCAGCATTGTTTATATATATATATATATATATATATATATATATTTAAACGTATTACTGGTCAATAAGATAACACATAAGATAACACAGATATGAAAATGATGTGGGTATAAAGTTTACCTAGCAGCAGTCACCCGAGGCATGTCTTTAAAGGCAAAGCCAAGGGGCAGTTTATGAGGGCGCATGGTAATTGTACCCTGGACAGCATGTTTCTTAAGGAGAGCAGACACCTCAATAGAAGGTTGAGAGAGAGAGGGGTTACCCTAAGTCCACAGTGGATAAAGCATTCCAAGAGGTGATTAAGATGGAGAGGGTTTCCCTTCTCAAGAATGCCCCCTATAAAAGGGGATCAGAGGGGTCTTTGCCACAGGTAAAACCAACATTTTTCACCTCATTCTCCAACTAATACAACCAAATATGTAAAATTATCAACAAGAATCTACCCATATTAATGGGAGATAAGAAATTGAGAAACACTGTAGAAGTTCATGGTTGTAATGCAATGGAACATACAGGTGTGGGAGACGTACATGTACCTCCTGTGATTAAGTCAAGGTTGGCAAGACTTTCACCTCTTTTCACTCAGGGGAGACATTTGACACAAGAGGCTGTGTCAATTGTAAAAGTACCTTTATTATCTATTTGGTAGAGTGCACACAATGTTCCAAAAGCTATGTAGGTAGAACTACTCAAGAAGTAGGGACTCGGATTAGGGAGCATTTATCCTATATATTGGGGAAAAGACCTTGCTCTGTTCTGTCCAGGCACTTCTTGGAGTACATTGTCAGGATGTTAGTAGCTTTAAATGGAGATCCATTGAACAAATTAGAAGACCTCCTAGAGTGGGAGACAGATTTTCATTGCTTTGCAGACAAGAGATCTACTGGATATTTAGACTTAATAGTCTAATTCCGATTGGGTTCAACTCTGAATATGACATTATTAAGTATTGGCAACGTTAGGTCTATATATCCAGTGAATGGTTAATTTCTCAATGTCTCCCTCTATGATCTAAGGGTCTGTTCCTTTTGACATTTAATAAGGTTTCAATCTCCCTCCCTTTATTTACCTACCTGTTTGCCTCCCCTAGATATGAGTAGTCACCCACTCCCCCCAATTCCAACAGATATATCTATGATGGTGATCTCTCTTGTTGAGGGCTATTCAGGTTACATTTGAGTACACTAATGTGTCTTGATCAGGAAGACTATTAGAGTAGCCTTGAGAAATTTATATTTTATGATATGTATTCCCCTAACTCCTAATTATTGTTAAGGTTTGACTATGCCCATCACTATGATAAATTGTATTTGTTTTATATAGGGTGTTAAGGTCTGATTTTTATATATCATGTGGTTTACTCTGTAGGATTACTGAAGGGATGCATTAAGTCCTATATATATATATGCTGTACATTTTCAAGCGAAAATTTGGTTGCTGCTTATGATTGCTCATTGTATGTAAATATGCTCATCAATCTTTCTATGTGTTTACCCCTGTAAAAATTTACTCCCAGTCCTAAGCCATTGTTTTTAAATCAGATTGCGTTTTACCCTTTAAATTCTGTGTTCAGATGTCATCAATTGTGTCTATGATTACGGTCTCTGTGACCGAAACTGGTCAGACTAGCCTATGGGTTTAGGATTGTAAATCCATTTTCCTACTCAATTTTTAATGATTTTGGAATAAAGTATTGCATTTTTTATCAGAGGCTCATTTTTTAACTCTTCTTTATTTATACTGTTCTCGGACTTCAGGGGTCCATTTTCCACAAACTGAGCCATTTTTTGTCTGCGGGTTGCACACAACCTATTATTTTCAGCCATTGCCATGCAGAGATAAACGCAGGAGGAGCTTGACAGTGCTCTAGTGAAGCCATTAGCTTCAATGCTGTTTCTGGGCCTAAGTATCCCAGCGGACCCAGCATGAAATTGCCTGACATATGAGGACGCTTGAGCCTTTACCGATGGGTGAGTGAGTGAATTTGAGGATTCTTTTGTGGCATTTTATTGTGGGTGGTACAGAGAGGTTAGCACTGTCAGGACTGCTACGCTGATACCCAAGTGAGCAAGCGAGCAGTTGCTCATTTTCGGCCCTTAACCCTGGGTCTCCCCATACTAATCCATTACATACACATCAAGGCATGTGAGGGATAGAGCCCTTTTGCCCACATTTGCCTATATCGCTACTTTATTATTTACTAGTCTCGCTCACCTATTTAAAGTGAATGTGCTCTCTTTCCAACAAAGGACTGCCGTTTGCTTACTCAGCTGATTTTGATTTACACATTGTTTAGATAATAACTATATATAGCCCAATAACATTGCCAGAAGCTATACATGATCTTTCATAGAGAAGTGACAGGGGAGACTCAGTTACAAACTATAAATATACACTACAGGCAGTGCAGAATTATTAGGCAAATGAGTATTTTGACCACATCATCCTCTTTATGCATGTTGTCTTACTCCAAGCTGTATAGGCTCGAAAGCCTACTACCAATTAAGCATATTAGGTGATGTGCATCTCTGTAATGAGAAGGGGTGTGGTCTAATGACATCAACACCCTATATCAGGTGTGCATATTTATTAGGCAACTTCCTTTCCTTTGGCAAAATGGGTCAAAAGAAGGACTTGACAGGCTCAGAAAAGTAAAAAATAGTGAGATATCTTGCAGAGGGATGCAGCACTCTTAAAATTGCAAAGCTTCTGAAGCGTGATCATCGAACAATCAAGCGTTTCATTCAAAATAGTCAACAGGGTCGCAAGAAGCGTGTGGAAAAACCAAGGCGCAAAATAACTGCCCATAAACTGAGAAAAGTCAAGCGTGCAGCTGCCAAGATGCCACTTGCCACCAGTTTGGCCATATTTCAGAGCTGCAACATCACTGGAGTGCCCAAAAGCACAAGGTGTGCAATACTCAGAGACATGGCCAAGGTAAGAAAGGCTGAAAGACGACCACCACTGAACAAGACACACAAGCTGAAACGTCAAGACTGGGCCAAGAAATATCTCAAGACTGATTTTTCTAAGGTTTTATGGACTGATGAAATGAGAGTGAGTCTTGATGGGCCAGATGGATGGGCCCATGGCTGGATTGGTAAAGGGCAGAGAGCTCCAGTCTGACTCAGACGCCAGCAAGGTGGAGGTGGAGTACTGGTTTGGGCTGGTATCATCAAAGATGAGCTTGTGGGGCCTTTTCGGGTTGAGGATGGAGTCAAGCTCAACTCCCAGTCCTACTGCCAGTTTCTGGAAGACACCTTCTTCAAGCAGTGGTACAGGAAGAAGTCTGCATCCTTCAAGAAAAACATGATTTTCATGCAGGACAATGCTCCATCACACGCGTCCAAGTACTCCACAGCGTGGCTGGCAAGAAAGGGTATAAAAGAAGAAAATCTAATGACATGGCCTCCTTGTTCACCTGATCTGAACCCCATTGAGAACCTGTGGTCCATCATCAAATGTGAGATTTACAAGGAGGGAAAACAGTACACCTCTCTGAACAGTGTCTGGGAGGCTGTGGTTGCTGCTGCACGCAATGTTGATGGTGAACAGATCAAAACACTGACAGAATCCATGGATGGCAGGCTTTTGAGTGTCCTTGCAAAGAAAGGTGGCTATATTGGTCACTGATTTGTTTTTGTTTTGTTTTTGAATGTCAGAAATGTATATTTGTGAATGTTGAGATGTTATATTGGTTTCACTGGTAAAAATAAATAATTGAAATGGGTATATATTTGTTTTTTGTTAAGTTGCCTAATAATTATGCACAGTAATAGTCACCTGCACACACAGATATCCCCCTAAAATAGTTATAACTAAAAACAAACTAAAAACTACTTCTAAAACTATTCAGCTTTGATATTAATGAGTTTTTTGGGTTCATTGAGAACATGGTTGTTGTTCAATAATAAAATGAATCCTCAAAAATACAACTTGCCTAATAATTCTGCACTCCCTGTATATAAATTATATAATTTACTTTGTTCTCTTGGTATCCTTTATGGAAAAGTATACCTACATAAACTCAAGAGCAGCAATGTGCTATGACTGGAAATTAGCTGTTGATTGGTGGCTGCACGTATATGTCTCTTGTTATTGGCTTACCCAATGTGTTCAGCTAGCTCCCAGTGGTGCACAGGGCTGGATTGGGCTTTTCCTGGTGGGCCGCAGTGGATAGCAGCACCGCTGCCATCAGGGGGTGACCCAGGGCCCGGTGAATGCAGGATGCCCGTCCACCCGGGCGCCCGTGCAGAACACAGTTTGATTTTTTTCTGTGAACAGCTTTTTATGTATACCGTGAGCGCTGCATATGTCATTGCCCCAATGAAATGCGGGGATGCAATGAATGCCCCGCGCAACTTCTGGAAGGGAACTTCCGGAAGGGGTTCAGGCAGACTACTAGTGTAATGCTGTGTAAATGCAGGACAGGAAGTTTAGGAGGTGGGACTTAGACAGAGCGGGAACTCTAAGTGGGGCTGGCATGGCACTTCACCTGTTGGATGGTGTTAATCGGATCGCTATGAGTTCATTTTGGATGGAGGTAGGCAGGTCAGGGCAGGGGGGCCTTAAAAGAAAGGGAATTTGCACTGCTCCAACCATTAAATTTCTTTTTTTAATATTATTTATTTTAAACATGAGCTGGCTATTGTGGATGGAAGAAAGTGAGTGTAGGCAGCTTGAAAATAATTAAATACAGGGAGTGCAGAATTATTAGGCAAGTTGTATTTTTGAGGATTAATTTTATTATTGAACAACAATCATGTTCTCAATGAACCCAAAAAACTCATTAATATCAAAGCTGAATAGTTTTGGAAGTAGTTTTTAGTTTGTTTTTAGTTATAACTATTTTAGGGGGATATCTGTGTGTGCAGGTGACTATTACTGTGCATAATTATTAGGCAACTTAACAAAAAACAAATATATACCCATTTCAATTATTTATTTTTACCAGTGAAACCAATATAACATCTCAACATTCACAAATATACATTTCTGACATTCAAAAACAAAACAAAAACAAATCAGTGACCAATATAGCCACCTTTCTTTGCAAGGACACTCAAAAGCCTGCCATCCATGGATTCTGTCAGTGTTTTGATCTGTTCACCATCAACATTGCGTGCAGCAGCAACCACAGCCTCCCAGACACTGTTCAGAGAGGTGTACTGTTTTCCCTCCTTGTAAATCTCACATTTGATGATGGACCACAGGTTCTCAATGGGGTTCAGATCAGGTGAACAAGGAGGCCATGTCATTAGATTTTCTTCTTTTATACCCTTTTTTGCCAGCCACGCTGTGGAGTACTTGGAAGCGTGTGATGGAGCATTGTCCTGCATGAAAATCATGTTTTTCTTGAAGGATGCAGACTTCTTCCTGTACCACTGCTTGAAGAAGGTGTCTTCCAGAAACTGGCAGTAGGACTGGGAGTTGAGCTTGACTCCATCCTCAACCCGAAAAGGCCCCACAAGCTCATCTTTGATGATACCAGCCCAAACCAGTACTCCACCTCCACCTTGCTGGCGTCTGAGTCAGACTGGAGCTCTCTGCCCTTTACCAATCCAGCCATGGGCCCATCCATCTGGCCCATCAAGACTCACTCTCATTTCATCAGTCCATAAAACCTTAGAAAAATCAGTCTTGAGATATTTCTTGGCCCAGTCTTGACGTTTCAGCTTGTGTGTCTTGTTCAGTGGTGGTCGTCTTTCAGCCTTTCTTACCTTGGCCATGTCTCTGAGTATTGCACACCTTGTGCTTTTGGGCACTCCAGTGATGTTGCAGCTCTGAAATATGGCCAAACTGGTGGCAAGTGGCATCTTGGCAGCTGCACGCTTGACTTCTCAGTTTATGGGCAGTTATTTTGCACCTTGGTTTTTCCACACGCTTCTTGCGACCCTGTTGACTATTTTGAATGAAACGCTTGATTGTTCGATGATCACGCTTCAGAAGCTTTGCAATTTTAAGAGTGCTGCATCCCTCTGCAAGATATCTCACTATTTTTGACTTTTCTGAGCCTGTCAAGTCCTTCTTTTGACCCATTTTGCCAAAGGAAAGGAAGTTGCCTAATAATTATGCACACCTGATATAGGGTGTTGATGTCATTAGACCACACCCCTTCTCATTACAGAGATGCACATCACCTAATATGCTTAATTGGTAGTAGGCTTTCAAGCCTATACAGCTTGGAGTAAGACAACATGCATAAAGAGGATGATGTGGTCAAAATACTCATTTGCCTAATAATTCTGCACTGCCTGTAAGTACATTAGAAAGTTGTTTAAAACTGAAAACTCTATCTGAATAATGAAAGGAAATTTTGGGTTTTATGTATCTGTAAGCAAGCATTTTTTCCACTTCCTAATTTTTGAGTCTAGACCAAGACAATACAGTTTATGGCTTAGTTTGCTCGGGAAGTGTTATTGAAGTCTAGGATAAAGTCAGACAGACGTAGGACAGATTAGGTGGAACTACAAGGCTGTCCATGAGCCTTGAGAGGGTCAGTGGGTAATCACAGTTTCATTCAAAAAATCAGGACCTGACTAAAACAAGAAAACATCAGAAGGACAAAGGTCACAATCCATCAAACCTGCAATAAGTGGCATTTGATGGGAATGGTAAATATTTCCCTTTAATGAATCTTATAAATGAGTATAACAAAGGTAACTGACAGCGCCTGGATGAAAGTAACCAAGTTCCCTAAAAAGGGACTTCCTAACAAAAAGTCCCAAATAAATAAGTGAATGGAAGGACAAAAATAGGAGCGCTAATAGGCTAAAGGTTACTAATCATGGCTAATAGGCTAATAAATGGGGCAGTTTATACAAAACAAATTTAGGGGGAGTGTCCAAAATAGAATACCAAGGCTTAAATTAAGAGATACCAAGGCTTAAAATATCAAGGCTTAAAATATGAGAGATAGAAACCAATGATGCAGAAAAGTAGGGCATTAAAATATGGTAACATGTTTAAAAAACAGAGAATTTATTAATAATAGATCTGACCAAACATATGCAGATCAAGCTAACCAATCAGTGAAACATGGGAACATGGGTGCATAGAACATAAATAACTGAAAATGTGCTGTATAAACACCTGACTACAAAGTGCATATGACAGTGTACAAAAAAGCATATAACAGTTTACATTAGCAAAACGGAAGAGTCACAAATACATAGGCATCTATTTATCAAGCTGTCAACAGCAAATACGCTGGAATTCCGCAGCGTATTTGTGGCGAGCTTGATTCCCCTTAGTTATCAAACCCTACAGACCGGCAAAAGTAGAATTTTGTGACGTAACATACGATCCGCCGGGCAAAGTCCGACACAGATCAATGCTTACGTCACGTTACAAGTCTAAACACCCCTAATCTGCTGCCCCCTACACTACCACCACCTACATTATACTTATTAACCCCTAATCTGCCCCCCTACACCACCGCCACCTACATTATACTTATTAACCCCTAATCTGCCGCCCCAACACCGCCACCACCTACATAAAGTTATTAACCCCTAATCTGCCCCCCTACACCGCCGCCACCTACATTATACTTATTAACCCCTAATCTGCCACCCTCTACACCACCGCCACTATATTAAATGTATTAACCCCTAAACCCCTAAAGTCTAACCCTAACACCCCCTATCTTAAATATAATTTAAATAAATCTAAATAAATATTCCTATCATTAAATAAATTATTCCTATTTAAAACTAAATAATTACCTTTAAAATAAACCCTAAGTTAGCTACAATATAACTAATAGTTACATTGTAGCTATTTTAGGATTTATTTTTATTTTACATGCAAGTTTGTATTTATTTTATCTGGGTAGAATATTTATTAACTATTTTACTAACTACCTAGCTAAAATAAATACAAATATACCTTTAAAATAAAACCTAACCTATGTTAAACTAACACCTAACACTACACTATAATTAAATTAATTCCCTACATTAAATACAATTAAATAAAATTATCTAAAGTACAAAAAAAACAAACACTAAATTACAGAAAATAAAAAACAAATTACAAGATTTTTAAACTAATTACACCTAATCTAATACCCCAAACTAAAAAAAGCCCCCCAAAATAAAAAAGCCCTACCCTACACTAAATAACAAATAGCCCTTAAAAGGGCCTTTTGCTGGGCATTGCCCTAAAGTAATCAGCTCTTTTACCTGTAAAAAAAATTAAAAATCCCCCCAATATTAAAACCCACCACCCACACAATCAACCCTACTCTAAAACCCACCCAATACCCCCTTAAAAAAAACCTAACACTAACCCCTTTAAGATCACCTTACCGGGAGAGGTCTTCACCCAACCGGGCCGAAGTCCTCAACGAATCCGGCGGAAGTGGTCCTCCATACGGGCAGAAGTAGTCCTCCAGATGGGCAGAAGTCTTCATCCAGATGGCATCTTCTATCTTCATCCATCCGGCGCGGAGCGGGTCCATCTTCAAGACATCCGACGCAGAGCATCCTCTTCAGCCGACGTCTTCTTGTTGAATGAAAGTACCTTTAAGTGACGTCATCCAAGATTGGAACAGCCAATAGAATGCAAGCTCAATCCTATTGGCTGATTGGATCAGCCAATAGGATTGAACTTAAATCCTATTGGCTGATTGCATCAGCCAATAGGATTTTTCTACCTTAATTCCGATTGGCTGATAGAATTCTATCAGCCAATCGGAATCTAAGGGACGCCATCTTGGATGACATCACTTAAAGGTACCTTCATTCAACAAGAAGACGTCGGCCGAAGAGGATGCTCCATGTCGGATGTCTTGAAGATGGACCCGCTCCGCGCTGGATGGATGAAGATAGAAGATGCCGTCTGGATGAAGACTTCTGCCCGTCTGGAGGACCACTTCTGCTGGATTCGTTGAGGGCTTTGGCCCAGTTGGGTGAAGACTTCTCCCGGTAAGGTGATCTTCAAGGGGCTAGTGTTAGGTTTTTTTAAGGGGGTATTGGGTGGGTTTTAGAGTAGGGTTGGTTGTGTGGGTGGTGGGTTTTAATGTTGGGGGGGATTTTGTTACAGGTAAAAGAGCTGATTACTTTGGGGCAATGCCCCGCAAAAGGCCCTTTTAAGGGCTATTTGTAATTTAGTGTAGGGTAGGGCTTTTTTATTTTGAGGGGGCTTTTTATTTTGTTAGGGGGATTAGATTAGGTGTAATTAGTTTAAAAATCTTGTAATTTGTTTATTATTTTCTGTAATTTAGTGGGGGGGGGTTGTACTTTAGATAATTTTATTTAATTGTATTTAATTGTATTTAATTTAGGGAATTAATTTAATTATAGTGTAGTGTTAGGTGTTAGTGTAACTTAGGTTAGGTTTTATTTTACAGGTACTTTTGTATTTATTTTAACTAGGAAGTTATTAAATAGTTAATAACTATTTAATAACTATTCTATCTAGTTAAAATAAATAAAAACTTGCCTTTAAAATAAAAATAAACCCTAAGCTAGATACAATGTAAGTATTAGTTATATTGTAGCTAGCTTAGGGTTTATTTTATAGGTAAGTATTTAGTTTTAAATAGGAATAATTTATTTAATGATAGAAATATTTATTTAGATTTATTTAAATTATATTTAAGTTAGGGGGTGTTAGGGTTAGGCTTAGACTTAGGTTTAGGGGTTAATAAATGTAATATAGTGGCGGCGGTGTAATGGGGGCTGATTAAGGGTTATTAAATATAATGTAGGTGGCGGCGGTGTAGGGGGCGGCAGATTAGGGGTTAATAAATATAATGTAGGTGGCGGCGGTGTAGGGGGCGGCAGATTAGGGGTTAATAAATATAATGTAGGTGGCGGCGGTGTAGGGGGCAGCAGATTAGGGGTAAATAAGTATAATGTAGGTGGCATCGGTGTAGGGGGGGCAGATTAGGGGTTAATAAATAAAATGTAGGTGGCTGTGGTGTAGGGGGCAGATTAGGGGTTAATAAATATTATGTAGGTGGCGGCGGTGTAGGGGGTGGCAGATTAGGGGTTAATAAGTATAATGTAGGTGGCGGTGGGCTCCGGGAGCGGCGGTTTAGGGGTTAAACACTTTATTTAGTTGCGGCGGGGTCCGTGAGTGGCGTTTTAGGGGTTAGTACATTTATTAGAGTTGCGGTGGGCTCCGGGAGCGGCGGTATAGGGGTAAACAGTATAGTATAGTGTGGGTGTTTAGTGACAGTATACCAATAAAGCTGGGAAAAAGCCGTGGAGCAGTGAGATCGATGACTGTTAGTTAACAACAGTCTGCTGCTCATCGCCCAGTACTTGGTGCGTGGCTTTTTGACAGCTTTTTTAGTAACTTTGGAGAGCATATTCAGGTCCACGGCCGTGATGTTAGGCGATCTTAGGCGAGCGTATTGGTGCCGTCGAATGCAAGTAAGTTGACGGCTTGATAAGTAGAGGCCATAGTGTGAACAGAAATAGTACTCTAATAATACCCAGGTATAAACTGATTATAAGTGCTATAATAATGAATACTCTAATGATGGATATCCCTCCTGGGACAAAAAGAGCAAAAATGGTAAAAAAAAAAAAACCCACGTGTACAAAAAATATAAACTAGTGTTCAAAAGGCCAATATTTAGTGATGGAAATAAATTCCTGAATAGTGTCCTATATAGTGTCAAAATAAGAGAAATTGAAAATGATAAAATCCTTAGGGGTGTCTTAAGTGGTGCTGTACCAGCCTTAGGAATGTAGAACCGTTGGGATCTGTGAGCCTAAACGTGCTCCGCCTGTGAAAAATGAAATAAAAACATGCACAAAACAGCTACATATAGTGAGTCTAATTGAAAAATGACTCACCAGGATAGAATACAAGCCTCATTATGTGCAAATCTATGCGTTTCTTCTATCTATTGATTGGTATTAATTATATTTATAAGGCCTTACCATACACACCTCCTTATGTCTTGAAAAAGGACCTTTTACGGGCTGAAACACATTGATTTGCACATAATGAGGCTTGTATTCTATCCTGGTGAGTTATTTTTCAGTTAGACTCACTATATGTAGCAGTTTTTTGCATGTTTTTATTTCATTTTTCACAGGCGGAGCACGTTTAGGCTCACCGATCCCAACGGTTCTACATTCCTAAGGCTGGTACAGCACCACTTAAGACACCCCTAAGGATTTTATCATTTTCCATTTCTCTTATTTGAACACTATCTAGGACACTATTCAGGACTTTATTTCCATCACTAAATATTGGCCTTTTGAACTCTAGTTCCCATTTTTTGTACACATGTATGGTACTCTATTATTTTTTTTACAATTTTTGCTCTTTTTGCCCCAAGAGGGGTATCCATAATTAGAGTATTCATTATTATAGCACTTATTATCAGTTTATACCTGGGTATTATTAGAGTACCATTTCTGTTCATACTATGTATTTGTGACTCTTCCGTTTTTGCTAATGTATACTGTTATATGCTTTTTTGTACACTGTCATATGCACTTTGTAGTCAGTTCTTTATACAGCACATTTTCAGTTATTTATGTTCTATGCACCCATGTTCCCATTTTTCACTGATTGGTTAGCTTGATCCGCATATGTTTGGTCAGATCTATTATTAATAAATTCTGTTTTTTAAACATGTTACCATATTTTAATGCCCTAATTTTCTGCTTAATTGTTTTTTATCTCTCATATTTTAAGCCTTAATATTTTAAGCCTTGGTATCTCTTAATTTAAGCCTTGGTATTCTATTTTGGACACTCCCCCTTACTTTGTTTTGTATAAACTGCCCCATTTATTAGCCTATTAGCCATGATTAGTAACCTTTAGCCTATTGGCTCTCCTATTTTTGTCCTTCAATTTAAATCTTATAAATGACCTCACAGCTAAACCCATATTTAGTGAATCATCTCTGATATGATTACCTTAAATTACTTCAAGAGGCATGGAAATCAACTTTAATGAAATCTCATGATTTTAGGATATCAGGGGTTAATTTTCTTTATTTTTCTTCTGCGTTTTCTGTATTTCCATGTTGCTATTTACAACTCTTTATCAGAACCTATTTAAAAAAAGTCAATCTTTTGGGACAATTTATTTTTATGAACTAGATACAAGCTGCAATTCCCTCTTCTCAGGAGAGCGATCTTTACAGGCCAGGATGTCAACACAGAATGAAAGAAGACAGTGTCTTCTGATCACCGTCTGTGTATAACATTGTTACACACATCTGCCATATAGTGGTTAATGCACATGCTTTCTCCTAAACATGCATCAGTATGCTCTCATGGAAAGGGAGCATGCTTCAACTCCTTTAAACAATAAGAAACAAACAATTGAATATGCATGCTGCTAATTATAGAAAAACCCTTCAATTGGCCATTGACCACAAATTTACTTGAATATATTTCACATTTTTATTTCCCAAAGTTAAATAAGTAATCAAATATAACATTTATGAATACAAATATTTTAACTTTTCATTAATAATTTTAAATCGGCTAACATCGTGACAAACATTTTTCTCCATACTTACGATTCTGTATCAATTACTTTTTCATTGAAAAATACCAATAATGAACAGGAAGATTACACACACATCTTTTTTTCCCCCCAAGAAACAGATAGTAGCCAATAAAATGACTATAGTATAATCACAGCAAGGCGCATAAGTAAAAAAAAAAGAAAAATACTGTACATAGTCTAATACAGAATCTGGCAAATAACCAAAAATGTTGAGTATTTGCGGTCACAGTTGTAACACTTCCAGTGAACTTACTGAAGTTGTCTACATGGAACATAACTTTTTTCCTACTCACACAGTGACCTTAGTTTGAACTGTATGAATCAAGCAGCTTCTTCTAAACTCATGTGAAGAGCTTCAATACTTTCTGATATTTGACTAATTTCTAGTGCTGTTACTATAAACTATATCAAAATTCCCTTGCACATTTCATAGCTGAATTGTATGTTCTTCCTTTGTTGCTGTGCTTGACACTAATATGACATACTTGTTGCTTCATTAATATTAATATGCATTGTAGTAATTCAATTTCTTTGCTGTCAGTATAATAGCTCAGCTATAATGGCACAATTCAGTTTGATTAAGTAAAACAGTTACATGCAGTAATATTGAATCTGTCATGTATCTAACTGTCAGCTTTTGCTTGTGCACAATCTAAAATAATGCAGGATGTAAAGAATACATCATACTTTTTTTAAAAATAAATTGGCTTGTTAACTAATCTAGCGTGTAATGCTGTTTGCAGACCATGGGGTAAGGCTTCTTCCAATGCAACGTTGAGTACAAGTGAACAGTGATTCAAAATATTGAAGTCCTCACCTCCTGTTTCTCAACCTCCTACCCTTCTAGATTTTAAGTTCCCACGGGAATAGGGCCCTCAATCCCTCCTGTATGTGTTTGTAAATGTTGTCCTGTCTCTTACAAGTATTATATCATTGCCTTATCTAAATGAATTGTATCCATGGACAGGGCTGCGGAATATGTTGGTGTTTCATACATAAAGTATAATAATAATAATAATAATAATAATAATAATAATAATAATAATAAATTGTAAGAAATATAGGATTTATTTTGCCTTTATGGTACAATGGGGTTAGTCATCCATAACATTAAGGCAAATCAATGCAAATTAATAAATAGTCTATTTTTTTTCATATTTGAAGCATATTTATTTTTACTAATTCTTTTCATTATTCTGTTTGTTTAAAAAGTGTTCCCCTTATCATGCTCTCATATAATCAGATATTACATAACATGTATTGCATATTACATTTTCTGCTTGTCTTCTTAATTGTTTGAGGTACAAGTTATTAACGTAGCATAATATTTGGACAATTTTAGTTACTTCTTCTGAGAGTTGTAGAAAGTAATCATTATTTCTATTTCTTGACATCTTTAAAACATTTGGTGTAAATACTACAACAAACTTAAGACCCTGGAAAACGGCGGATGACTGTACAAGAGCCAGCTGTTAAACTGCCTTGATGAGTTTAGAAAGACACTGTTGGACTTTTTTTTAAAATGTGAAAAACAATTAATTTTTTTTTCATTTACATTTTTCATTATATATATATATATATATATATATATATATATATATATATATATATATATATATTTGTAATGATTAAGGGGACACTGAACCCAAAAAAAATATTTTGTAATTCAGATAGAGCATGCAATTTTAAGCAACCTTCCAATTTACTCCTATTATCAATTCTTCTTCTTTCTCTTGCTATCTTTATTTGAAAAAGAAGGCATCTAAGGGTTTTTTGGTACAGACCTATGGACAGCACTTTTTTATTGGTGGATGAATTTATCCACTAATCAGCAAGAACAACCCAGGTTGTTCACCAAAAATGGGCTGGCATCTAAACTTACATTCTTGCATTTCAAATAAAGATATCAAGAGAATGAAGAAAATTTGATAATAGGAGTAAATTAGAAAGTTGCTTAAAATTGCATGCTCTATCTGAATCACAAAATAAAAAATTTGGGTTCAGTGACCTTTAAACAGATAGTTCTAAAACATACTGAATGGTTTATATTTAAAGGGATTGTAAAGTTTACGCTGTCGGCAATACCACCCCCTGCAGATTCGCAACCCATCGGCCTCTAGCAGGGGGTGTCGATTAACCCGATCATATTCGATTTGGCTGAATGCTATCCGCCACCTCAGAGGCGGCGGATGAGTTAAGGAGCAGCGGTCTTAGGACCGCTGCTTCTTAACTTCCGCTTCAGGTGGAAATGAAGAAGAGTGGGTTGGAAGCAGCATCCGCTGCTTCATAAAATGACCCCTAAGAGTAAGAGTATCTAAAAATAATCTTAAAAATAGGGACACTTTTATTCATTAAACTTTACAAAGACGCTTTGGAGTAAGTCAGATTCTATATTGATCTGCTAAAGAAAGCAGGAGCTGCGGGTTGAGGATCAGGGTTATGTTTACCATAACGCAAAGGTAAGTATTTTAATAAAATAAGTGTGTTTGTAAAGTTTAATGAATGAAAGTGCCCCTGTTTTTAAGATTATTTTTAGATACTGGGCACTTATTCATTAAATTTTACAATCACTTTAATTATACATTTAAGGTTAGTGCAGCCTAATTCTAGCATATATATTAGTTTGTATACTTCATGGACCTTGAATATACATACACATCAAAGCATGTTAAACCATTGTTTAATATAAAAATGTGTTATGTTTATGGAAAATGTTATAGATATATTGTCATTTAAAATATAGCAATAATATTGCAATTGCGATTACAATAACACAATAACAAGATGTGTATAAAGAATACAGAAATAAATATGTATATAGATAGTTAAAGGACCAGTCAGCACAGCAGATTTGCATAATCAACAATTGAAAGATAACAAGACAATGCAATAGCACTTAGTCTGAACTTCAAATGAGTAGATTTTTTTTTTCTGACAATTTTAAAAGTTATGTCTTTTTCCACTCCCCCTGTACCATGTGACAGCCATCAGCCAATCACAAATGCATACATGTAACATGTGACAGCCATCCGCCATTCACAAATGCATACACACTTATTCTTGCACATGCTCAGTAGGAGCTGGTGACTCAAAACGTTTAAATATAAAAAGACTGTGCACATTTAGTTAATGGAAGTAAATTGGAAAGTTGTTTAAAATGGCATGCTCTATCTGAATAATGAAAGTTTAATTTTGATTGAGTGTCCCTTTAACTGTGATCAGTGTTTTGTATTTTGAATCTACTTTGCATTAGATATTTAAAGGGATGTTACACAGTCTGTTTCATTGTTGTAATAAAAAAAACACTAAGCAGTTGCTTATACTAAATTTAAGTATACAGTAAGTGCAGAATTATTAGGCAAATTAGTATTTTGACCACATCATCCTCTTTATGCATGTTGTCTTACTCCAAGCTGTATAGGCTTGAAAGCCTACTACCAATTAAGCATATTAGGTGATGTGCATCTCTGTAATGAGAAGGGGTGTGGTCTAATGACATCAACACCCTATATCAGGTGTGCATAATTATTAGGCAACTTCCTTTCCTTTGGCAAAATGGGTCAAAAGAAGGACTTGACAGGCTCAGAAAAGTAAAAAATAGTGAGATATCTTGCAGAGGGATGCAGCACTCTTAAAATTGCAAAGCTTCTGAAGCGTGATCATCGAACAATCAAGCGTTTCATTCAAAATAGTCAACAGGGTCGCAAGAAGCATGTGGAAAAACCAAGGCGCAAAATAACTGCCCATGAACTGAGAAAAGTCAAGCGTGCAGCTGCCAAGATACCACTTGCCACCAGTTTGGACATATTTCAGAGCTGCAACATCACTGGAGTGCCCAAAAGCACAAGGTGTGCAATACTCAGAGACATGGCCAAGGTAAGAAAGGCTGAAAGACGACCACCACTGAACAAGACACACAAGCTGAAATGTCAAGACTGGGCCAAGAAACATCTCAAGACTGATTTTTCTAAGGTTTTATGGACTGATGAAATGAGAGTGAGTCTTGATGGGCCAGATGGATGGGCCCGTGGCTGGATTGGTAAAGGGCAGAGAGCTCCAGTCCGACTCAGACGCCAGCAAGGTGGAGGTGGAGTACTGGTTTGGGCTGGTATCATCAAAGATGAGCTTGTGGGGCCTTTTTGGGTTGAGGATGGAGTCAAGCTCAACTCCCAGTCCTACTGCCAGTTTCTGGAAGACACCTTCTTCAAGCAGTGGTACAGGAAGAAGTCTGCATCCTTCAAGAAAAACATGATTTTCATGCAGGACAATGCTCCATCACACGCGTCCAAGTACTCCACAGCGTGGCTGGCAAGAAAGGGTATAAAAGAAGAAAATCTAATGACATGGCCTCCTTGTTCACCTGATCTGAACCCCATTGAGAACCTGTGGTCCATCATCAAATGTGAGATTTACAAGGAGGGAAAACAGTACACCTCTCTGAACAGTGTCTGGGAGGCTGTGGTTGCTGCTGCACGCAATGTTGATGGTAAACAGATCAAAACACTGACAGAATCCATGGATGGCAGGCTTTTGAGTGTCCTTGCAAAGAAAGGTGGCTATATTGGTCACTGATTTGTTTTTGTTTTGTTTTTGAATGTCAGAAATGTATATTTGTGAATGTTGAGATGTTATATTGGTTTCACTGGTAAAAATAAATAATTGAAATGGGTATATATTTGTTTTTTGCTAAGTTGCCTAATAATTATGCACAGTAATAGTCACCTGCACACACAGATATCCCCCTAAAATAGCTAAAACTAAAAACAAACTAAAAACTACTTCCAAAAATATTCAGCTTTGGTATTAATTAGTTTTTTGGGTTCATTGAGAACATGGTTGTTGTTCAATAATAAAATGAATCCTCAAAAATACAACTTGCCTAATAATTCTGCACTCCCTGTAGATAAATATGTATTCCTCTATTTAAATTTGATTTTACCATTTATTTTTTTATTTTTTTACACTACATTTGTGCTTCCTGTCACAGCCCTACAATGAGGAGGCCTTTGCAGGAAGTTTTATTTTAGCCTGATGTCATAAAACGTCTAGTCTAGTGAATAGACTAGATAACAGGAAGTCAGATTTGCTCATGCCCAGACATGACATGAATGTCTGGGCATGAGCATCTGCTACTAAAACACTGGGGACAGGGCTATACTGAGAATTTCTGAGTGCTAATTTTGCAAGAAAACAAGTAAGTTATTTGCTGTTTTTTACACAATCTTTTCTTTTTAATATTTACTTTGATTTAACATACTTGTTTTACTAAAGGAGCTCAGTTTATATCCCTTTAAGAAAATGAAAAATCCATTACAAATAACTAATTCTTACACTGCTACACACAGTTTAAGAGTCTTTAAAATATAAACTACAATACATATAAATTGTTTTAAAAAGTAGCGGCTAGATTACGAGTTGTGCGTTAGGGTTGAAAAGCAGAGGTCCCAACGCTGCTTTTTAACACCCGCTGGTATTACGAGTCTTGAAATGACAGGCTCACCGCTCAATTTTTTGGCCAGACTCGGAAATACCGCAAATCCACTTACGTCAATTGTGTATCCTATATTTTCAATGGGACTTGCATAACGCCGGTATTACGAATCAAACCAAAAGTGAGCGGTAGACCCTCTCCTGTCAAGCCTGATACCACATTTTAAAGTTAGTAGTTAAGAGTTTGAAAATACAACGCCGTAGCATAAAACTCTAAACTAAAGTGTTAAAAAGTACACTAACACCCATAAACTACCTATCAACCCCTAAACCGAGGCCCCCCCACATCGCAAACAAGAAAATAATTTTTTAACCCCTAATCTGCCGAACCGGACATCGCCGCAACTATGATAAACATATTAACTACTAAACCGCTGCACTCCCGCATCACAAACACTAGTTAAATATTATTAACCCCTAATCTGCTGGCCCTAACATCGCCACCACTATATTAAATGTATTAACCCTTAAATCTAAGTCTAACCCTAACACCCCCTTACTTAAATATAATTACAATAAATCTAAATAAAATTACTATAATTAGCTAAAACATAGCAGACTAAACAGATCTAGTTTACAAGGAAGAGGGACCTGCTCAGAAAAGCTTACAGTCTACAGCTTGAGGGTGCAGAGAAATAAGGTTTGGGGTATCTTGTCACGTGGATTGTAGTTGCTGCAGTGAGTCAAGGCAGTTCAAGATTTATTTTTGGTAGGATGAGAAACAGAAGAGAAATGGTAAGTGCCTCTTTGAATAGGTGTGTTTTCAAAGAGGGCCTGAAGCTACAATAGTTTGGAGACAGTCTTATGAAGTGGGGTAGGGAGTTCCAGAGGTGCAAAGAAGGGAAGTGATTAGCGCAAAACCTAACCTTTAAAGCTCTAATGTAAAAAAAAAAAAGTTTTTGTGCGAGTCCTCCGGTTCTGTTTACCTTTCTCAACCACAATTCGTAGCTCCTGGGCGATGAACGTTGTCTCTGCAGCTCCAATCACGTGATCACTCATGTGACCTACTATGCACCAATCTGCTTTGAGATACCTGATATTGGCTAACAGTCTTTGTTTCTTTGTAACTCTGTGCAGAAAAAAATGGCTCAATCTCCTCTGTCCTCTGAGAAAGTAGGCATGGAGAGATGTAGGTCAGAGGTTGATCAAAGAGGATGGGTCAGGGAGTATTTGGAGATGAGACAGAAAATATAGAGCCAGATTACAAGTGGAGCGGTAGAGCACATAATACAAGTTAAAAGTAAAAAGCATGCAAGTAAAACCCAACGCGCGCTAACTGAAGAACTTCGGCTATCTCAAACGCGCTAACTTCTTTTCTCCATAGGATTAAATGGAGAGCACATCTTTAAAAAAAACGACACTGCGTTAAACCTACAACGCTAACCCAAAGTGAGTAATCAATATTTTCCCATATGTTAATTTTACACTGGAATGTAAAATATTTAACAAACAATCGGCTAGATTACGAGTTTTGCGTTAGGGTAAAAAAGCAGCGTTAACAGGTCCTAACGCTGCTTTTTTACGCCCGCTGCTATTACGAGTCTTGCAGGTTTAGGGGCACCGCACACTTCTTTGGTTTTACCGCAAAATGACTTACGTAAACCCTTTTTTCTATGAGACTTCCATAGCACCGGTATTATGAGTCTGTCCTGGGAGGCCAAACAGTGAGCGGTACACCCTCTACCTCCAAGATCCGTAACGCATTCAAAGTCAGTAGTTATGAGTTTTACACTACAACGCTGTAGCATAAACCTAAAAAGTACACTAACACCCATAAACTACCTATTAACCCCTAAACCGAGGCCCTCCCGCATCGCAAACACTGAAATCAAATTATTAACCCCTAATCTGCCGATCCGGACATCTAAACTGCCGCGCTCCCGTCTCACAAACACTAGTTAAATATTATTAACCCTTAATCTGAAGCCCCTAACATCGCCGCCACCTACATTATACTTATTAACCCCTAATCTGCCGTCCCCAACGTCGCCGCCACTATATTAAATTTATTAACCCCTAAATCTAAGTCTAACCCTAACCCTAACAACCCCTAACTTAAATATAATTTAAATAAATCTAAAGAAAATTACTATAATTAGCTAATTTATTCCTATTTAAAACTAAATACTTACCTATAAAATAAACCCTAAGATAGCTACAATATAACTAATAGTTACATTGTAGCTAGCTTATGGTTTATTTTTATTTTACAGGCAAGTTTGTATTTATTTTAACTAGGTAGAAAAAACAAATTACAGATCTTTAAACTAATTACACCTAATCTAATAGCCCTATCAAAATAAAAAAGCCCCCCCAAAATAAAAAAAACCCTATCCTAAACTAAACTATCAATAGCCAAATAAAGGGCCTTTTGCGGGGCATTGCCCCAAAGTAATCAGCTCTTTTACCTGTAAAAAAAAATACAAACAACCCCCCCAGTTCACAAAAAAAACTCCACTAAATTACAGAAAATAAAAAAACAAATTACAGATCTTTAAACTAATTACACCTAATCTAATAGCCCTATCAAAATAAAAAGCTCCCCCAAAATAACCCCCCCCCAAACTAAACTATCAATAGCCCTTAAAAGGGCCTTTTGCGGGGCATTGCCCCAAAGTAATCAGCTCTTTTACCTGTAAAAAAAATACAAACAACCCACCAACAGTAAGACCCACCACCCACACAACCCCCCAAATAAAATTCTAACTAAAAAAAACTAAGTTCACCATTGCACTGAAAAGGGCATTTGGATGGGCATTGCCCTTAAAAGGGCATTTAGCTCTTTTGCAGCCCAAAGCCCTAACCTAAAAAATAAACCCACCCAATACACCCTTAAAAAAAAATCCTAACACTAACCCCGAAGATTTACTTACCGGGAGAAGTCTTCATCCAAGCGGCAAGATGTCTTCAACGAAGCCGGCAGAAGTGGCCCTCCAGATGGGCAGAAGTGGTCCTCCAGACGGGCAGAAGTCTTCATCCAGATGGCATCTTCTATCTTCATCCTTCCGGCGTGGATGCAATCAGCCAATAGGATTGAGTTGGCATTCTATTGGCTGTTGCAATCAGCCAATAGAATGCAAGCTAAATCCTATTGGCTGATTGGATCAGCCAATAGGACTGAAGTTCAATCCTATTGGCTGATCCAATCAGCAATTAGGATTTTTTCTACCTTAATTCCGGTTGGCTGATAAAATTCTATCAGCCAATCGGAATCTAAGGGACGCCATCTTGGATGACGTCACTTAAAGAGACATTCATTACGAAGAAGCAGTTGTTTGAAGAGGATGCTCCGCGTTGGATGTCTTGAAGATGGACGCGCTCCACACCGGAAGGATGAAGATAGAAGATGCCGTCTGGATGAAGACTTCTGCCCGTCTGGAGGACCACTTCTGCCCGTCTGGAGGATCACTTCTGCCGGCTTTGTTGAAGACATCTTGCCGCTTGAATGAAGACTTCTCCCGGTAAGTGAATCTTCAGGGGTTAGTGTTAGGATTTTTTAAAGGGTGTATTGGGTGGGTTTATTTTTAAGGTTAGGGCTTTGGGCCTGCAAAAGAGCTAAATACCCTTTTAAGGGCAATGCCCATCCAAATGCCCTTTTCAGGGCAATGGGGAGCTTAGGTTTTTTTAGTTAGTATTTTATTTGGGGAGTTGGTTGTGTGGGTGGTGGGTTTTACTGTTGGTGGGTTGTTTGTATATTTTTTTACAGGTAAAAGAGCTGATTACTTTGGGGCAATGCCCCGCAAAAGGCCCTTTTAAGGGCTATTGATAGTTTAGTTTAGGTTTTTTTTTATTTTGGGGGAGCTTTTTTTATTTTGATAGGGCTATTAGATTAGGTGTAATTAGTTTAAAGATCTGTAATTTGTTTTTTATTTTCTGTAATTTAGTGGAGTTTTTTGTGATTTAGCTAATTTAATTTATTTGATTGTATTTAATTTAGTTAATTTATTTAATTTTAGTGTAGTGTTAGGTGTTATTGTAACTTAGGTTAGGTTTTATTTTACAGGTAATTTTTTTTTAGCTAGGTAGTTATTAAATAGTTAATAACTATTTAATAACTATTCTACCTAGTTAAAAATATATACAAACTTGCCTGTAAAATAAAAAGAAACCCTAAGCTAGCTACAATGTAACTATTAGTTATATTGTAGCTAGCTTAGGGTTTATTTTATAGGTAAGTATTTAGTTTTAAATAGGAATAATTTAGTTAATTATAGTAATTTTATTTAAATTATATTTAAGTTAGTGGGTGTTAGGGTTAGACTTAGGTTTAGGGGTTAATACATTTAATATAGTGGCGGCGACGTTGGGGGCGGCAGATTAGGGGTTAATAAGTGTAGGTAGGTTGTGGCGACATTGGGGGCAGCAGATTATTGGTAAATAAGTATAATGTAGGTGTCAGCGATGTCGGGGGTGGCAGATTAGGGGTTTATAAGTGTAATATTAGGGGTGTTTAAACTCAGGGTTCATGTTAGGGTGTTAGGTGTAAACATAAAATGTGTTTCCCCATAGGAATCAATGGGGCTGCATTACTGAGATTTACGCTGCTTTTTGGCAGGTGTTAGACTTTTTCTCAGCCGGCTCTCCCCATTGATGTCTATGGGGAAATCGTGCACGAGCACGTACGACCAGCTCACCGCTGACTTAAGCAGCGCTGGTATTGGAGTGCGGTATGGAGCACAATTTTGCTCTACGCTCACTTCTTGCCTTTTAACGCTGGGTTTGTAAAAACCTGTAATACCAGCCCTGCAGGTAAGTTAGCGGTGAGAAAAAACTCCTTGTTAGCACCGTATAGCTCCTAACGCAAAACTTGTAATCTGGCCGAATGTTCTAATTTTTAAATATATATGTCATTATATATATATATATATACATACATACATACATACATACATACATACCCAGTTGTATGCAAATGTTTAGGCACCCATGACAATTTCCACGATTTTCATTTATAAATAATTGGGTGTTTGGATCAGAAATTTCATTTTGATCTATCAAATAACTGAAGGACACAGTAATATTTCAGTAGTGAAATTAGGTTTATTGGATTAACAGAAAATGTTCAATAGGCATCAAAATGAAATTAGACAGGTGCATAAATTTGGGCACCCTTGTCATTTTGTTGATTTGAATACCTGTAACTACCTATCACTGATTAATTGGAACACACAATTGGTTTGGTGAGCCTATAAAGCCTTGAACTTCATAGACAGGTGCATCCAATCATGAGAAAAGGCATTTAAGGTGGCCAATTGCAAGTTATTGTTCTCTTTGACTCTCCTCTTAAGAGTGGCAACATGGGGGCCTCAAATCAACTCTCAAATGACCTGAAAACAAAGATTGTTCAACATTATGGTTTAGGGGAAGGCTACAAAAAGCTATCTCAGAGATTTAAGCTGTCATTGTCCACTGTGAGGAACATAGTGAGGAAATGGAAGACCACAGGCACAGTTCTTGTTAAGGCCAGAAGTAAAATATCGGAGAGGCAAAGGCAATGGATGGTGAGAACGGTCAAAAACAGCACACAGACCACCTGCAAAGACCTACAACAACATCATCTTGCTGCAGATGGTGTCACTGTGCATCGTTCAACCTTTTCTGCACACACAACACAAACAGAGTCACTTGAGGTATGCAAATGCACATTTGGACAAGCCAAATTCATTTTGGAAGAAGGTTCTGTGGGATGAAACAAAGATTGAGTTATTTGGTCATAACAAGGGACATTATTCATGGTGGCAAAACAAGACAAACACTTTCTAGCCACAGTAAAATTTGGTGGATGTTGCATCATGCTGTAGGGCTGTGTGGCCAGTGCCAGTACTGGGAATCTTGTTAAAGTTGAGGGTAACATGGATTCCACTCAATATCAGCAGATACTTGAGAATAATGTTTAGGAATCAATCACAAAGTTGAAGTTACGCTGGAGCTGGATATTTCAACAAGACAACAACCCAAAACACTGCTCAAAATCTAATCTGGCATTTATGCAGCGGAACAAGTACAATGTTTTGCAATGGCAATCCCAATCCCCAGACCTGAATATCATTGAAAATCTGTCGGGTGAATTGAAGAGGGTTGTCCATGCTCAGCAACCATCTACTGAATACATACAGGTATAGATATATACATATATATATATATTTATCAGATAGTGTTCATATAAGTGTAACTGTTTATTTTAATGTATTCATGTTGTGTTTGGTGCAACTTTTATTTTATCCCTAACATTTTACACATGGGGGCTTATTTATTAATGTGAGAGCGGACATGATACGATGTAGCGTATCATGCCCGCCGCGTACGCTGTCAGCATTTATCATTGCACCAACAGTTCTTGTGAACTGATTGGCCGCTAGCAGGGGTGTCAATCAACCCGATTGTATTTGATCAAGTTGATTTCTGTCCGGGTCCTCAGAGCAGGCGGACAAGTTATGGAATAGCGGTCTTTAGACCGCTGCTTCATAACTTCTGTTTCCGGCGAGCCTGAAGGCTCCCCGGAAACAAGGGGCATCAAGCATTATTCAGAGCTTGATAATTTGACCCAATGGTCTTTAGTTGCGCTAACCCAAGGCGCGCTAAATTTGATTGCACTCAAGCATTTACTTTCAATTTACTCGCAAATGAATGCGTATGCAATATTATTATTATTATTCTTTATTTATAAAGCACCAACAAATTCCAGAGTGCTGTCCATGATATTTCAATATCACACACACTAACATTATTGCACTTGTAATCTAGCCCTGTATGTGTAAAACAGCTATACACCGCCTTTTTTTTATTAATAAAAAAAATATTCAAATAAACCTATAAATATAAAAGCCTGAAGTTTGCTAAGCAACATTGGTATTTAGACTGGAATTCCAAACAATGCTCAGAAGAATAAAACAGCAGTTCATTTAAAAAAAATGCATATTATTATTATTATTATAGGGACAGACTACACTAATTTTCATATAACTGCATGTAATAGACACTATTATAAAGAATAATATGAACAGATACTAATATAAAAATCCAGTATAAAACCTTTTAAAAACTTACTTAGAAGCTCCCAGTTTGGCACTGTCGATGAGGTAATGCTGGGTCACCCACTGAAATGGGTTGAGAAAGCAGGAATATCAGACACCCCACCCCTCCCCTGCAAATTAAAAGACCCATTATGTAAAGAGCAGAATGCTGGAATCTGTAGACATCAGTATACATCTAAAACTTTGGGGCTTGATTAGAAGTCTGAAATTCAGCACAATGTTATTTAAAAATAAGCAAAACTATACATTTTTACAAAAACAATTCCAGATGGGCTATGTAAATGGATCAGCTACAAAACATTTATGCAAACAAAAATCTAATGTACAATGCCCCTTTAATTATTATTATTTATTTTACTATAAAAGCAATTACCACTTACTATACAGAGTTTTTTTACACATATTGGGATCTCCTAAAACATTTAATTTAGAAATTTCCTATTGTTGCTTTATGTGCAAAAATGTGCCTAAACATCAATCAATTGCCTCTAAACTTTGCACAAGCTAAGTTTATCACTGTCCAAGCCTGTTCAATTTCCTATATGCATTAAGCCCATTTTGTGAGTTCTTAATGTTGCTTAACGTACAAAAAAAACAACCTATAATATCACTTTATTGATGGCAAATTGTCCACATTACAATACAGGGAGTGCAGAATTATTAGGCAAGTTGTATTTTTGAGGATTAATTTTATTATTAAGCAACAACCATGTTCTCAATGAACCCAAAAAACTCATTAATATCAAAGCTGAATAGTTTTGGAAGTAGTTTTTAGTTTGTTTTTAGTTATAGCTAGTTTAAGGGGATATCTGTGTATGCAGGTGACTATTACTGTGCATAATTATTAGGCAACTTAACAAAAAACAAATATATACCCATTTCAATTATTTATTTTTACCAGTGAAACCAATATAACATCTCAACATTCACAAATATACATTTCTGACATTCAAAAACAAAACACAAACAAATCAGTGACCAATATAGCCACCTTTCTTTGCAAGGACACTCAAAAGCCTGCCATCCATGGATTCTGTCAGTGTTTTGATCTGTTCACCATCAACATTGCGTGCAGCAGCAACCACAGCCTCCCAGACACTGTTCAGAGAGGTGTACTGTTTTCCCTCCTTGTAAATCTCACATTTGATGATGGACCACAGGTTTTCAATGGTGTTCAGATCAGGTGAACAAGGAGGCCATGTCATTAGATTTTCTTCTTTTATACCCTTTCTTGCCAGACACGCTGTGGAGTACTTGGACGCGTGTGATGGAGCATTGTCCTGCATGAAAATCATGTTTTTCTTGAAGGATGCAGACTTCTTCCTGTACCACTGCTTGAAGAAGGTGTCTTGCAGAAACTGGCAGTAGGACTGGGAGTTGAGCTTGACTCCATCCTCAACCCGAAAAGGCCCCACAAGCTCATCTTTGATGATACCAGCCCAAACCAGTACTCCACCTCCACCTTGCTGGCGTCTGAGTCGGACTGGAGCTCTCCTTGGCCATGTCTCTGAGTATTGCACACCTTGTGCTTTTGGGCACTCCAGTGATGTTGCAGCTCTGAAATATGGCCAAACTGGTGGCAAGTGGCATCTTGGCAGCTGCACGCTTGACTTTTCTCAGTTCATGGGCAGTTATTTTGCGCCTTGGTTTTTCCACACGCTTTTTGCGACCCTGTTGACTATTTTGAATGAAACGCTTGATTGTTCGATGATCACACTTCAGAAGCTTTGCAATTTTAAGAGTGCTGCATCCCTCTGCAAGATATCTCACTATTTTTGACTCTTTTGAGCCTGTCAAGTCCTTCTTTTGACCCATTTTGCCAAAGGAAAGGAAGTTGCCTAATAATTATGCACACCTGATATAGGGTGTTGATGTCATTAGACCACACCCCTTTTCATTACAGAGATGCACATCACCTAATATGCTTAATTGGTATTAGGCTTTCGAGCCTATACAGCTTGGAGTAAGACAACATGCATAAAGAGGATGAAGTGGTCAAAATACTCATTTGCCTAATAATTCTGCACTCCCTGTATATATATATATATTTTTATTAATTGAGGTTGTCAACACATACAATGGTAAATGACCAGATAACATACAATAAAGTGTTACAAGATATAACAAATATAGTTGCATAGGTATATATTAGGTTACAAGGATTCCTGTTTTCAAACAATAAGGCATATGAGATCTGAAGTTATAAAGATTTCAAGATCAGGAAAGTTTAAAGCTATGCAGTATTGGAACCTCATTTTTCATACATTAAAAATTCCTCCAAGATTATATCGGGTCTCTCCCGGACCCAAGAGAAGAAAAAGAAGTTGGCTTAAAGGAGGAGAACTAGTTAGACCAATAGTCACTTTTAGATCTTTGAAATATTAAAGTGAAAACTCTATTATATCTTATATGACAGTAAAAACCTATCGGCTAGATTACGAGTTTTTGTCGGTAATGGTGTGCTGTGCTAACGCACAGTTTTTCCTTACCGCTCACCTACAGTAACGCTGGTATTACGGGTCTTTAGAAACCCGGCGTTAGCCTCAAAAAAGTGAGCATAGAGCAGAATTTAGCTCCACATCTCACCTCAATACCAGTGCTGCTTACGGTAGCGGTAAGCTGGAAAAATGTGCTCGTGCACGATTTCCCCATAGGAATCAATGGGGCAGAGCCAGCTGAAAGAAAAAAAAACTAACACCTGCAAAAAAAGCAGCGTTCAGCTCCTAACGCAGCCCCATTGATTCCTATGGGGAAATACTTTTTATGTCTACACCTAACACCCTAACATGAACCCGAGTCTAAACACCCCTAATCTTACACTTATTAACCCCTAATCTTCCGCCCCCGCTATCGCTGACACCTACATTATATTATTAACCCCTAATCTGCCTCTCCTACATTATACTTATTAACCCCTAATCTGCTGCCCCCAACATCGCTGACACCTACATTATATTTATTGACCCCTAAGATGCCGCCCCCAATGTTGCCCCAACCGACCTACAATTATTAACCCCTAATCTTCCGCCCCCACCATCGCCGCAACTATATTACATTTATTAACCCCTAAACCTAAGTCTAACCCTAACACCCCCCGAACTTAAATATAATTAAAATATATCTAAATAAAATAACTACAATTAACTAAATAATTCCTATTTAAAACTAAATACTTACCTATAAAATAAACCCTAAGCTAGCTACAATATAACTAATAGTTACATTTGTATCTAGCTTAGGGTTTATATTTATTTTACAGGCAACTTTGTATTTATTTTAACTAGGTAGAATAGTTATTAAATAGTTATTAACTATTTAATAACTTCCTAGTTAAAATAAATACCAATATACAGTACCTGTAAAATAAAACCTAACCTAAGTTACAATTACACCTAACACTACACTATCATTAAATAAATTAACTAAATTAACTACAATTACATACAATTAAAATAAATAAACTAAAGGACGAAAACAAATTACACCTAATCTAATCATTACACCTAATCTAATCCCCTAATAAAATAAAAAAGCCCCCCAAAATAAAAAAAAATCCCTACCCTATACTAAATTACAAATGGCCCTTAAAAGGGCTTTTTGCGGGGCATTGCCCCAAAGTAATCAGCTCTTTTACCATTTAAAAAAAGACAATACCTCCCCCAACATTAAAACCCACCACCCAACCCTACTCTAAAACCCACCCAATCCCCCCTTAATAAAACCTAACACTAACCCCTTGAAGATCACCCTACCTTGAGACGTCTTCACCCAACCGGGCAGAAGTGGTTCTCCAGACGGTCCGAAGTCTTCATCCTATCTGGGCAGAAGAGGTCCTCCAGACGGCCAGAAGTCTTCATCCGGACTGGTAGACATCTTCATCCATTCGGCATCTTCTATCTTCATCCATCCGGAGGGGAGCGGGTCCATCTTCAAGACATCCGACACGGAGCATCCTCTTCTTTCTGACACTAAATGACGTACCTTTAAGTGACGTCATCCAAGATGGCGTCCCTTCAATTCCGATTGGCTGATAGAATTCTATCAGCCAATCGGAATTAAGGTAGAAAAAATCCTATTGGCTGATCCAATCAGCCAATAGGATTGAGCTTGCATTCTTTTGGCTGTTCCAATCAGCCAATAGAATGCAAGCTCAATCCTATTGGCTGATTGGATCAGCCAATACGATTGAACTTCAATCCTATTGGCTGATCCAATCAGCTAATAGGATTTTTTCTACCTTAATTCTGATTGGCTGATAGAATTCTATCAGCCAATCAGAATTGAAGGGACGCCATCTTGGATGATGTCACTTAAAGGTACCGTCATTTAGTGTTAGTCGTCGGAAAGAAGAGGATGCTCCACGTCGGATGTCTTGAAGATGGACCCGCTCCGCACCGGATGGATGAAGATAGAAGATGCCGCCTGGATGAAGACTTATAGCCATCTGGAGGACCTCTTCTGCCGGGATAGAATGAAGACTTCGGATCGTCTGGAGGACCACTTCTGCCCGGTTGGGTGAAGACGTCTCAAGGTAGGGTGATCTTCAAGGGGTTAGTGTTAGCTTTTATTAAGGGGGGATTGGGTGGGTTTTAGAGTAGGGATGGGTGTGTGGGTGGTGGGTTTTAATGTTGGGGGGGTATTGTACTTTTTACAGGTGAAAGAGCTGATTACTTTGGGGCAATGCCCCGCAAAAAGCCCTTTTAAGGGCTATTTGTAATTTAGTATAGGGTAGGGATTTTTTTTATTTTGGGGGGCTTTTTTATTTTATTAGGGGATTAGATTAGGTGTAATTAGTTTAAAAAACTTGTAATTATTTTATTATTTTCTGTAATATAGTTTTTTTTTCCGTACTTTAGTTTATTTAATTTAATTGTAATTAATTGTAGTTAATTTAGTTAATTTATTTAATGATAATATAGTGTTAGGTGTAATTGTAACTTAGGTTAGGTTTTATTTTACAGGTATATTTGTATTTATTTTAACTAGGAAGTTATTAAATAGTTAATAACTATTTAATAACTATTCTACCTAGTTAAAATAAATACAAAGTTGCCTGTAAAATAAATATAAACCCTAAGCTAGCTACAATGTAACTATTAGTTATATTATAGCTAGCTTAGGGTTTATTTTATAGGTAAGTATTTAGTTTTAAATAGGAATAATTTAGTTAATTGTAGTTATTTTATTTAGATTTATTTAAATTATATTTAAGTTAGGGGGGGGTTAGGGTTAGGGTTAGACTTAGGTTTAGGGGTTAATAACTTTAATATAGTTGCAGCGACATTGGGGGCGACAGATTAGGAGTTAATAAATTTAGGTAGGTGTCGGCGATGTTAGGGACGGCAGATTAGGGGTTAATAAAATTTGACTAATGTTTGCGAGGCGGGAGTGCGGCGGTTTAGGGGTTAATATATTTATTGAAGTGGCGGCGATGTCCGGTCGGCAGGTTAGGGGTTAAAAACTGTATTTAAGTGTTTGTGATGTGGGGGGTGGCTCAGTTTAGGGGTTAATAGGTAGTTTATGGGTGTTCGTGTACTTTTTAGCACTTTAGTTAAGAGTTTTATGTTACAGCGTTAGCCCATAAAACTCTTAGCTACTGACTTTTAAATGCGGTAGGAGTCTTGACAGGAAAGGGTGTACCGCTCACTTTCTCCAAGACTCGTAATACTGGCGTTATGCAAGTTCCATTGAAAAGATAGGATACGCAATTTACGTAAGTGGATTTGCGGTATGCTCGAGTCGCGGAAAAAAAGTGAGAGGTGAACCTGTACCTGCCAGACTCGTAATACCAGCGGGCATTAAAAATCAGCATTGGGACCTCTCAACGCTGCTTTATAACCCTAACGTAAGACTCGTAATCTAGGCGTATATATTGTCCCAATAAACATTAAACAAAAATATAAAGTAACCATGTAGAAATAAAAAAAGAAGTTCTGTTGTTATCACAACTTTAGTGGTTTCTTTCTAGTTTTCAAAGTCCATTAGACTTAAAAAGGTGTTAACAGTGACTTTTGATCAAGTAGGAGAAAGGGTTATATTAAATGCAGTAATTACAAGAGATACAACTCTACTTGTCTCTGGGGGAGATCAAAAGGTACCGAAAACAGTTAATGGGGGGGGGAGCTTCCGGGCAGTCAATTGGGTTATATTTTAGAGTATATAAAAAATCTGTTCAGGACTGAATTAAGAATATATAGTACTGCGTAATACAAATATGACTTGATTATATTAAATGGTAAAGCTGAACTTTATTTCATAAACTAGGGCAGTATGACACTGTAAATATGGCGACAGGGAGCTATTAGGTTACGGTGTCTATTAGATAACTATCCAATGAGAAGTGGAATATAATCTAAAAACTAAGTACTATTTACAGAATTAAATTTTTTGAAATAGGGCTAGACATCTCCACGTATATAAAAAGGTAGTTTTGAAGCATTTATAAAGCTGTTTCATCATGTACTATAGGTATACTAGTACAAAACATATTGTAAGAGTGCGCCAAACACAATGAATAATGAGCATTCTATTAAGAAAACATGCTTAAAACATATGAGAAAAACTATAGGTCCACAATACCCCATACAGATAAATCAACAACATAAATATTAATAACCAAATATATTCTGAACACATTAGCACATATAATAATCTTATTCCTTTTTGCTCTGTCACATAGCCAGAATGAAGATTCTTAAGTGATTTTTAATTTGTGTATAGAACATTTATAGGTTGTCTATGTTATTAAATTGTGGCTGCTAAAGCTTCATAATTCACTTCCAAGGCGCTATTATAGTAACAAAGGGGCGTAGTAATACTGACATCTTATTAAGCATCACAGTCACTCTCCACACATTAAATAAAATATTTCAGAAGCATTGGTGTATGTAGTTTCATCGCCGGGGATACCATAAGGACACACTAAGAGCTGTTTAAATATAGGTTGTTTAAAAGTTATTAAATGAAGATATGTTTCCTGTACTGCGGACTAGACTGCATGTATGGCTATCTGAACTAGCAATGTAGTAAAGTGTATGTGTGGTTCCAAAATATATTAAATTCCACAGCTGTGTGAGCAGGTTTAAAGAATAATCCTCCAATCGTCAAACTGTCTAGTCTAAATATAAAATAAACACGAGAACAGTAAAATGGCTAAAACACATATAACAAAAACTAGCCAGCTTCTGTATCTAACATCAGACATGAATATCTTCATTAATGGTAATTTGTATATAACACAAAAACTTTGGAAGGTCTATAGCTTAAGACATCAGAATCTTCATTATGTATGCTGACTGCATATCATCACAGTCCACATAATATTTTATTGCAAACATCATCCTATGCCAGATTTGATGTAGAGAGGCGGGACAGTCGCCGCAGTAAGCCATGTGTGTTCCAGAGAACGAGTGTCACTGCTATATTATCTTGTCAAACAATCAATTAGGTTGGTGAGGAGGTACCAATACTGGTTGTTGCGATACTCCCTGTAGTAACCCACCGCCCACAGGGCCTGTACTGGTATGGCGTAGGTTAAAATCTGAGTGGGTCAATTTAAGAGTCTGTTAGAGAGGTTAAGAGCCAGATACTTCACCGAGCTGTCCTCCAGAGCTATACCTATCAGCCCCATTGCAAAGTCCATATTAGCGCTGCTGATAGTAGGGAATGTCTGTTCTCCATCTTCACTCTCTGTGGGAGGCTCAGGATCAAGGAATTGTATAGCCTCCTGGTGAGTAAGCCATTCCGTTGCCACAGTCTGCTGGTTAATCAAGCTTTTAGGTGGTTTGCGCTGTAGTAGATGGAGGGCTGAATGCGGCCTTTAGCGTTTCCTCAAGAGCCTTCTGATGCGCTTGTAGTAGAACACTAATGTCTCGGTATAGAGATATATTATTCGCCATATTGAGCTTGTAAGATATATAAGCGCTTTATAATAAAAAAAAAAAGGCACGCTGTCTAGGCTCACATCTGAGGCTAAAATCTTAGTTGCGGTGCTGGAGCAGTAATATCTGTATTATCAGTAGTGATGTCGCGAACAGTTCGCCGGAGAACAGTTCCCGGCGATCTTAACTTGTTCGCGTTCGCTGCGGCGGACAAACATATGCGATGTTCGATCCGCCCCCTATTCGTCATCATTGAGTAAACTTTGACCCTGTATCTCACAGTCTGCAGACACATTTCAGCCAATCAGCAGCAGACACTGCCTCCCAGACCCTCCCAGCTCCTAGGCAGCAGCCATTTTAGATTCATTATGATCCTGCATTCTTAGTGAGAGGAGTGATAGTGCTGCTGCTGGTGATTTTATAAGGAAATTGATAGCTAGGCTAGTGTATTCAGTGTCCACTACAGTCCTGAAGGACTCACCTGATCTCTGCTGTAAGGACAGCACCCCAAAAAGCCCTTTTTAGGGCTGGAACGTCAGCCCAAAAAGCCCTTTTTAGGGCTAGAATTTCAGTCGTTTTTTGTTTTTTTTGTAATCTAATTGCATTTGCCTGCCTGTCAGCCTCTGTGTGAGGCTCACAGCATATACTGTGCCTACTTGCTCACTGCCACCACTCATATCTGGTGTAACATTAGTGTAAATTTTAAAAAAACAAACTTTTACATCAGTTTGCTAGTGTAATCTAATTTCATTTTCCATCAGGCCTGTGTGTCAGGCCCACAGCATATACTGTGATTAATTGCTCTGTGCCACCACTCATATCTGGTGTAACATTAGTGTAAATTTTAAAAAAAAAACTTTTACATCAGTTTGCTAGTGTAATCTAATTTCATTTTCCATCAGGCCTGTGTGTCAGGCCCACAGCATACACTGTGCCCAATTGCTCTGTTTTCCACCACTCATATCTCGTGTAACATTAGTGTAAATTTAAAAAAAAAAAAAAAACTTTTACATCAGTCTGCTAGTGTAATCTAATTTCAGTTGCCAGGCCAGCCTGCCACTGCCAGCCTCAGTACCACCACTCATATCTGGTGTAACATTAGTGTAAATCTTTTTTAAAAAAACCCATTTACATCAGTCTGCTAGTGTTATTTAATTTTAGTTGCCAGGCCAGCCTGCCACTAGTGCCAGCCTGTGTGTCAGGCTCCCAGCATATACTGTGCCTACTTCCATCCTCAGTGCCACCACTCATATCGGGTGTAACATTAGTGTAAATTTTTTTTAAAAAAACTTTTACATCAGTCTGCTAGTGTTATTTAATTTTAGTTGCCAGGCCAGCCTGCCACTAGTGCCAGCCTGTGTGTCAGGCTCCCAGCATATACTGTGCCTACTTCCATCCTCAGTGCCACCGCTCATATCGGGTGTAACATTAGTGTAAATTTTTTTTAAAAAAACTTTTACATCAGTCTGCTAGTGTTATTTAATTTTAGTTGCCAGGCCAGCCTGCCACTAGTGCCAGCCTGTGTGTCAGGCTCCCAGCATATACTGTGCCTACTTCCATCCTCAGTGCCACCGCTCATATCGGGTGTAACATTAGTGTAAATCTTTTTTAAAAAAACTTTTACATCAGTCTGCTAGTGTTATTTAATTTTAGTTGCCAGGCCAGCCTGCCACTAGTGCCAGCCTGTGTGTCAGGCTCCCAGCATATACTGTGCCTACTTCCATCCTCAGTGCCACCACTCCTATCTGTTGTAACATTAGTGTAAATTTTGTAAAAAAAAACTTTTACATCAGTCTGCTAGTGTTATTTAATTTCAGTTGCCAGGCCAGCCTGCCACTAGTGCCAGCCTGTGTGTCAGGCTCCCAGCATATACTGTGCCTACTTCCATCCTCAGTGCCACCACTCATATCTGTTGTAACATTAGTGTAAATTTAAAAAAAATAATTTTTTTAGATCAGTCTGCTAGTGTTATTTAATTGCAGTTGCCTGCCTGCCAGCGTGTGTGCCAGGCTCATTTTCCAACTAGTGCCACCAATCATAGTTGTTATAAAAGTAGTGTAAATATTTAAAAAAAAAAACTTTTTTGACTGTGAAACATCAGTCAGCTAGTGCAATCTAATTGCAGTTGCCTGCCTGCCAGCGTGTTTGCCAGGCCCACTTGCCAACTAGTGCCACCACTCATATTTGTTATAACAGTAGTGTAAATATTTTAAAAAAAAACTTTTTTGACTGTGAAACATCAGTCTGCTATTTGTAATCTTATTGAAGTTGCCTGCCTGCCAGCGTGTGTGCCAGGCCCACTTGCCAAGTTAGTGGCACCACTCATATTTGTTGTAACAGTAGTGTAAATATTAAAAAAAAAACTTTTTTGACTGCGAAACATCAGTCTGCTAGTGTTATTTAATTGCAGTTGCCTGCCTGCCAGCGTGTGTGCCAGGCCCACTTGCCAACTAGTGCCACCAATCATATTTGTTATAACAGTATTGTAAATATTTTTTAAAAAAACTTTTTTGACTGTGAAACATCATTCAGCTAGTGTAATCTAATTGCAGTTGTCTGCCTGCCAGCGTGTGTGCCAGGCCCACTTGCCAACTAGTGCCACCATTCATATTTGTTGTAACAGTAGTGTAAATATTTAAAAAAAAAAACTTTTTGGACTGTGAAACATCAGTCTGCTATTGTAATCTTATTGAAGTTGCCTGCCTGCCAGCATGTGTGCCAGGCCCACTTGCCAACTAGTGCCACCAATCATATTTGTTGTAACAGTAGTGTAAATATTTTTTAAAAAAACTTTTTGGACTGTGAAACATCAGTCTGCTATTGTAATTTTATTGAAGTTGCCTGCCTGCCAGCATGTGTGCCAGGCCCACTTGCCAAGTTAGTGGCACCACTCATATTTGTTGTAACAGTAGTGTAAATATTTAAAAAAAAAACTTTTTTGACTGTGAAACATCATTCAGCTAGTGTAATCTAATTGCAGTTGCCTGCCTGCCAGCGTGTGTGCCAGGACCACTTGCCAACTAGTGCCACCAATCATATTTGTTATAACAGTAGTGTAAATATTTAAAAAAAAAAATTTTGACTGTGAAACATCAGTCTGCTAGTGTAATCTAATTGAAGTTGCCTGCCTGCCAACGTGTGTGCCAGGCCCACTTGCCAACTAGTGCCACCAATCATATTTGTTGTAACAGTAGTGTAAATATTTAAAAAAAAAAACTTTTTGGACTGTGAAACATCAGTCTGCTATTGTAATCATATTGCATTTGCCTGCCTGCCTGCCTGCCAGCGTGTGTGCCAAGCCCACTTGCCAAGTTAGTGGCACCACTCATATTTGTTGTAACAGTAGTTTAAATATTTAAAAAATAAACATTTTTGACTGTGAAACATCAGTCTGTTTTTTTGTGTCAGGCTCACAGCGTATACTGTGCCCACTTGCCCAGTGCAACCACTCATATCTTGTTTAATAGTAGTGTAAGTGTACATTTAAAAAAAATAAACTTTTTGGATTGTGAAACATCAGTCTGCTTTTTTGTGTCAGGCTCACAGCGTATACTGTGCCCACTTGCCCAGTGGCACCACTCATATTTTGTTTAATAGTAGTGTAAGTCTACATTTTTAAAAAAAAATGACAGGCAGAGGCAGGCCACCCCGCAGGTGCCGTTGTGGTCGTGGTGCTGTGATTCCCTTTGACCCTACAATAATGCACAGTGTTCAGAGGCCACATGCCATGAACACGAAATGTTCTAAGGAGGACCTAGTTGAATGGCTAACACAGGACACCCAATCTTCTACAGCTTCCGCTCCTAACCTTGACGCACCATCCACCTCCAGCTTAGCTTCGGGCACCTCTCAAGTGACCAGTGCCACTCGCCCGCCTGCCGCCACCACCAACACTAGCACCACAGCCGCTTCACTTGATCTGTCAGCGGAGTTATTGACAAATCAGTTGGAAGAAATGAGTGATGCGCAACCATCATTGACAGAGGATGTAGATAACAGTGATATGTCTCAGTCAGGCAGCATTACAGACATGGACGTACGGTGTGATGATGATGGTGATGTTGTACCCACTGCTGCTTCCTTTGTTGATTTGTGAGATACAAGTGAAGCGGTTGATGATGATGCGTCCGTGGATGTCACATGGGTGCCCGCTAGAAGAGAAGAAGAAGAAGGGGAAAGTTCAGATGGGGAGACAGAGAGGAGGAGGAGGAGATGAGTTGGAAGCATGGGGAGGTCATCGCAAGGAGATAGTGGCACAGTCAGACAGCATGCATCGGCACCCGGGGTCAGCCAGACAGCACGCCAATTAACGCATGCTGTTGCCACCACCAGAATGCTGTCATCGCAGAGCTCAGCAGTGTGGCATTTTTTTGTGTGTCTGCCTCTGACAACAGCGATGCCATTTGCAACCTGTGCCAAAAGAAACTGAGTCATGGGAAGTCCAACACCCACCTAGGTACAACTGCTTTGTGAAGGCACATGGTCTCACATCACAAACACTGATGGGATGAACACATGAGTAGAAGCAGCACACAAACTCAAAGCCGCCATCCTCCTCCTGGTCCAGCATATTCAGCCACGTCAACCACTGCTGTACTCCTTGCCCCCTCTCAACCATCCGCCACTCAGTCTCTCTTATGTAGCAGTTCCTGGTCATCTGCCCACAGTCAGGTGTCTGTCAAGGACATGTTTGAGTGTAAGAAGCCAATTTCCCAAAGTCACCCCTTGCCCGGCGTCTGACAGCTGGCTTTTCTGAACTCTTAGCCCGCCTGCTTTTACCATACAAGCTGGTGGAGTCTGAGGCGTTCCAAAAATTTGTATCTATTGGGACACCGCAGTGGAAGGTACCTGGCCGAAATTTCTTTTCACAAAAGGCAATCCCCAACCTGTACTCGATTGTGCGAAAGGAAGCAATGGCATGTCTGGCACACAGTGTTGGGGCAAGGGTCCATCTGACCACTGATAGCTGGTCTGCAAAGCATGGTCAGGGCAGGTATATCACCTACACTGCGCATTGGGTAAACCTGCTGACGGCTGACAAGCATGGAATGCGTGGCTCTGCAGAGGAGTTGGTGACACCGCCACGACTTGCAGGCAGGCCTGCTGCTACCTCCTCTACTCCTCCTACTCCATCCTCTTCCATAACCTCTTCCTCGGCTGAGTCCTCTTCTGCTGCTGCGCCTTGCTCCACATCAACGGCACCCCCCAGCTCCCCAGGTGCTATTCAACATCCCGGATACGGCAGTGTCACGCCGTCTTGGGGTTGACTTGCCTGAAAGCAGAGAGTCACAGCGCATCAGCACTCCTGTCCACCCTGAACGCACAGGTGGATCAGTGGCTGACTCCGCACCAACTGGAGATTGGCAAAGTTGTTTCTGACAATGGAAGTAATTTGGTGGTGGCATTGAAATTGGGCAAGCCAATAGAATGCGAGCTCAATCCGATTGGCTGATCGGATCAGCCAATCGGATTGAACTTGATTCTGATTGGCTGATTCCATCAGCCAATCAGAATTTTCCTACCTAAAGTCCGATTGGCTGATAGAATCCTATCAGCCAATCGGAATTCGAGGGACGCCATCTTGGATGACGTCATTTAAAGGAACCGTCATTCGGCTAGTAGGCGTCGGGAGAAGAGGATGTTCCGCGTCAGATGGAAGATGATGGCTCCCGAAGAAAGAAGATTGAAGATGCAGTTGATAGAAGACTTCATCCGGATCATGGACCTCTTCAGCTCCCGCTTGGATGAAGACTTCAGCCGGATCATGGACCTCTTCAGCTCCCGCTTGGATGATGACTTCAGCCGGATCATGGACCTCTTCAGCCCCCTGCTTGGGCTTGGATCAGGACATCGGAGGAGCTCTTCTGGACCGATCGGTGAACCTGGTATGGTGAAGATAAGGTAGGAAGATCTTCAGGGGCTTAGTGTTAGGTTTATTTAAGGGGGGTTTGGGTTAGATTAGGGGTATGTGGGTGGTGGGTTGTAATGTGGGGGGGGGGGTATTGTATGTTTTTTTTTTACAGGCAAAAGAGCTGAACTTCTTGGGGCATGCCCCGCAAAGGGCCCTGTTCAGGGCTGGTAAGGTAAAAGAGCTTTGAACTTTAGTAATTTAGAATAGGGTAGGGCATTTTTTTATTTTGGGGGCTTTGTTATTTTATTAGGGGGCTTAGAGTAGGTGTAATTAGTTTAAAATTGTTGTAATATTTTTCTTATGTTTGTAAATATTTTTTTATTTTTTGTAACTTAGTTCTTTTTTATTTTTTGTACTTTAGTTAGTTTATTTCATTGTAGTTATTTGTAGGTATTGTATTTAATTAATTTATTGATAGTGTAGTGTTAGGTTTAATTGTAGGTAATTGTAGGTATTTTATTTAATTTATTTATTGCTAGTGTAGTGTTAGGTTTAATTGTAAATTAGGTTAGGATTTATTTTACAGGTAAATATGTAATTATTTTAACTAGGTAGCTATTAAATAGTTCTTAACTATTTAATAGCTATTGTACCTGGTTAAAATAAATACAAAGTTACCTGTAAAATAAATATAAATACTAAAATAGCTATAATATAATTATAATTTATATTGTAGCTATATTAGGATTTATTTAACAGGTAAGTATTTAGCTTTAAATAGGAATAATTTATTTAATAAGAGTTAATTAATTTCGTTAGATTTAAATTATATTTAATTTAGGGGGGTGTTAGTGTTAGGGTTAGATTTAGCTTTAGGGGTTAATACATTTATTAGAATAGTGGTGAGCTCCGGTCAGCAGATTAGGGGTTAATGTTTGAAGTTAGGTGTCGGCGATGTTAGGGAGGGCAGATTAGGGGTTAATACTATTTATTATAGGGTTAGTGAGGCGGATTAGGGGTTAATAACTTTATAATAATAGCGGTGCGGTCCGCTCGGCAGATTAGGGGTTAATAAGTGTAAGCAGGTGGAGGCGATGTTGTGGGGGGCAGATTAGCGGTTAATAAATATAATATAGGGGTCGGCGGTGTTAGGGGCAGCAGATTAGGGGTACATAGGGATAATGTAAGTAGCGGCGGTTTAGGGGTTAAAAATAATATACAGGGGTCAGCGATAGCGGGGGCGGCAGAATAGGGGTTAATAAGTGTAAGGTTAGGGGTATTTAGACTCAGGGTACATGTTAGGGTGTTAGGTGCAGACGTAGGAAGTGTTTCCCCATAGCAAACAATGGGGTTGCGTTAGGAGCTGAACGCAGCTTTTTTGCAGGTGTTAGGTTTTTTTTCAGCTCAAACAGCCCCATTGTTTCCTATGGGGGAATCGTGCACAAGCACGTTTTTGAGGCTGGCCGCGTCCATAAGCAACTCTGGTATCGAGAGTTGCAGTGGCGTTAAATATGCTCTACGCTCCTTTTTTGGAGCCTAATGCAGCCATTCTGTGGACTCTCAATACCAGAATTATTTTAAAGGTGCGGCCAGAAAAAAGCCAGCGTTAGATACGCGGGTCGTTACCGACAAAACTCTAAATCTAGCCATTAGTGTGGTATAATATATAGGATGCGGTATAGGAAAGAGAAACCGCATGGTTATCCCTCCCAGATAGGGGGGTATATTATAGGGGGGGGGTGAGAATTTGGGTATAACAAGCGGGATATAACAAATATGCACCCTATATTGGTAGCTTGGTAGTTGCATGCTTAATGGTTACAGTAGGGGCCCTTATAGATCCCATATTGTGTACATGCATAAACCTGTCACAAAGGTCAAATTATATGTGAGAGCCTACACTCCACGAAAACCATGCGAGAGGGGATCTTGCTGCCCCGGGCGCTGGCAGACCGCCCCCCATATAGTAAGGTTATTAATATTAGTGTGGAGACATTCCAGTGAAAGAAAATGAGACGTGTAACTAAAACCTCTGCTGTAGACTCTCTGTGGCAGTATAAAGGCATGCAAGGAGTTTCTAGAGTGCAATGTTGGCAAAGTACTCACAAATGTATGCACTTTTAGAGGAAGCCAACAAGATATATATAAGAATAAACAGGGGGTTAATACTCATCATGTGGAGTTATATGCTAGATGAGTTCCCAAGTAACTAGTAGAGTTAACTATCTATGTGGTGGACTTATGTGTGCCTCTGATGATTGGAGCTTACCCTCAATATGGATAGCTTATAACTTGCCTGGATCATTTGGAGCTCAGAGGACACTAACCCCATAGATTAATCTGATGTCAGTTGACACTCATCCCAGAGACTATAAACACTCCACAGTAAACAGATACACCAGTTGTAGCATGGCTTGCATTACCCCAGGTTAACTTTTGCATCAGAAATATGAAAAGCATAACAACTATCTATAAGAGCTGTCTGTGATTAACAGGATCATTAACAGACTATTTATATGTACATTTATATACTGGCTCTCAAGCTGCCTCATGCAAACAATAACACTTTAGCTACTAACTGAAGCAAGCAAGTCCATATTAATGCAGAGAACAACTTATATATGAATAGCCATTGAGTTTCTATATGAATGCTAACAGGGGGTGGCAAGAGACACATGAACAATACAAGTGAGCGGTATAACAAACTACATCAGCAATTTTTTGTGCGAGATCTCCGCTTACCACCTCTTATACATATAAAGCAAATATTGCATATAGTTTTAAACTTTTTGCTAGTATATCATTAAACAAGCAAGCAAACTCAGCAGGTAAAGAAAAACAAGTCCAGAACAGTACGTTTGATATTGTGCTGTAAAATGCTCTGCAACTACTAAGGCTGTTTTAACCAATACCAGATCTAGAGGCTGGATAGAGAGTCATCAAATGTCTGGTCACTTGGGTGCGATCTAGCTGGCCTCCCACTACTGACCTTAACCAGCCCTTGCATATATTTAGGAATGCCGAAGCGTTTTCTGGCGCCTGCCCCCAGAAGATTTGCGCAAATGACATACCGGCCGGACCAGCCGTCACCGGTCGAGACGGCAGATGTAAGTGAGCCAGAACAGTCTGAGGAACAGGTGCCACAGTCTTAAGTGTTACCTTCTGTATTACGCCCAAAGATACAGGACCCAGGCCTCCATCTCTTTCAGCAGGGGCCGGCTCCTGTATAGGCTGTTCAGACCCCAGATAGGTTGTACCGCGATCTCTATTTGTAGGATGCCTGAGTCCTGCATCGTCAGTATGTTCTCCCTGTCCGAGCTCTGACTGAGCTGGCAGCTGGACATCCTTGGAGTCGCTCCCATGGAGCGCCATGTGTAGGGCCTCTTCAAGTGTAGAATGGTGCTTTGCCAGTATATGCGGGCCAATTCTGCAATAACGCCTCGGGCAGTTATCTGGTGAGCCATATCTTTAGTGATTGGTTCCTTTGGATTGATACCTGTTATGTCGCTGACTTCGCTCTCTTGCCCATGTGGAAAAGTTAAAAGGCTGGACCTCCGCATGCAGCTTCTGTTCAGGACTTTCTGTCACTTTATACGTATACTTAATTAGTTAGCTTCAGTATATATTTCTGGTAGAGTAACCGATTCAGTGTCAGCATTATATTGAAGACAGCAGTTTGAGCCAAGGGTCTCAGCAAAGGGAAGGTATGATAGCCCAGGCCTGCAGGTAGAATGGTGACTCTTATCACATGGCAATATTAAAAGGTGTATGCTGGCTAAGCATATCCAAAGTAAGGCATCTCTGTACCCTTTAGTGTCTTTAAAGGTCTTTTAGTGTAGTTGTGAAGATTTAGATCTTATATTGATGAATTAGTTCAGGATTTTATGAGGAGCTCCACAAAAACACGTCTGGATGCCTCAATAGCTGGCTCCGCCCCCCCATGCGGACCTTTTTAAATCCTATGCATCGCCACAGCCCTTCGGGATCCAGCCTCAGAGAACGACTCAACCAACAGGTAGCAGACTACCTCGCATTAACTGTGGAACTTGACACTCTGAGGAGCGATGGACCCCTTAACTACTGGGTGTGCAGGCTTGACCTGTGGCCTGAGCTATCCCAATTTGCAATCGAACTTCTGGCCTGCCCCACTTCAAGTGTCCTGTCTGAAAGGACCTTCAGTGCAGCAGGAGGTATTGTCACTGAGAAGAGAAGTCGCCTAGGTCAAAAAAGTCTTGATTATCTCACCTTTATTAAAATGAATGAGGGATGGATCCCGAAGGGACTGACATTGTGCGATACATTCGAGTAAAAAAGGCCTAATGAGATGAGCTGCCTTGGGCTACAAATGGTACACAAGCTGCTGTATTTTATCTTTGAATGCCGGATGACTTGCGTGACTTATCCGCCAACAACTAGGGTTCAAGCCCCAATGTTTTAGGGCACTTTCTAACTGTCAAACAAACATCAATTTTTCCATCTCCCGGTTCCTAAAAATTATCTCCGGGTTCCTAAAATCGATGCCATACCTGTACTCGATTGTGCAAAAGGATGGCATATGTGGTGTTTCATGCTGTTGTGCCTGTTGAGGGTCGGGGACACTCGAATAAAAAGGCTGAAAGAGAACGACCTGTACTGGGTGTCCAAGCATCTTTTTCCATCTCCCGGTTCCTAAAAATTATCTACAGGTTCCTAAAATCGATGCAATACCTGTACTCGATTGTGCAAAAGGATGGCATATGTGGTGTTTCATGCTGTTGTGCCTGTTGAGGGTCAGGGACCCTCGTATAAAAAGGCTGAAGGAGAACGACCTGTACTGGGTGTCCAAGCATCTTTTTCCATCTCCCGGTTCCTAAAAATTATCTCCGGGTTCCTAAAATCTATGCCATACCTGTACTCGATTGTGCAAAAGGAAGTCATGACTCATGGCATATGTGGTCTTTCATGCTGTCGTGCCTGTTGAGGGTCGGGGACCCTCGTCTAAAAAGGCTGAAGGAGAACGACACTGACAGCCACTTGTGTTTCGGCCAAATTTGAAGTAGGAGGACCGACCAAGCATCTTTTTCCATCTCCCGCTTCCTAAAATCCATGCCATATACACCTCCCCTGGTGCCGCAACTGCCTCTGGGAACCTTACCATGGGTCCCAGACCGCACGTCTTGTAATTCTCTGTCTGTGAAATTTTATATCTATCAAATCAATCTATTTATCTATCAAATCTATCTAACTATCAATCGTAGCTATCAAATGTATATTGCATCTATTGATCTATGTAATTCGTATCTATCCAATGTATATTGCATCTATTGAACTATGTAATCTATGTATCTATATATCAAATCTATCAATCTTGTGGCCGGACTGTTTTGTGACACTGACAGCCACTTGTGTTTTGGACAAATTTGAAGTAGGAGGACCGACCAAGCATCTTTTTCCATCTCCCGCTTCCATGGGTCCCAGACCGCACGTCTTGTAATTCTCTGTCCGTAATAATTATATATCTATCAAATCAATCTATTTATCTATCAAATCTATCTAACTATCAATCTTATCTGTCAAATGTATATTGCATCTATTGATCTATGTAATTTGTATCTATCCAATGTATATTGCATCTATTGATCTATGTAATCTATGTATCTATCTATCTATCTATCTATCTATCTATCAAATCTATCTATCTCGTGGCCGGACTGTTTTGTGACACTGACAGCCACTTGTGTTTTGGCCAAAAATTCTTTTTCCATCTTCCGCTTCCTAAAATCCATGCCATATACACCTCCCCTGGCGCCGCAACTGCCTCTGGGAACCTTACCATGGGTCCCAGACCGCACGTCTTGTAATTCTCTGTCTGTGAAATTATATATCTATCAAATCTATCTATTTATCTGTCTATCAAATCTATCTAACTATCAATCATATCTATCAAATGTATAATTGTATATTGCATCTATTGATCTATGTAATTTGTATCTATCAAATGTATATTGCATCTATTGATCTATGTAATTCGTATCTATCAAATGTATATTGCATCTATTGATTGATGTAATTCGTATCTATCAAATGTATATTGCATCTATTGATCTATGTAATCTATGTATCTATCTATCAAATCTATCTATCTCGTGGCCGGAATGTTTTGTGACAGCCACTTGTGTTTCGGCCAAATTTGAAGTAGGAGGACCGACCAAGCATCTTTTTCCATCTCCCGCTTCCTAAAATCCATGCCATATACACCTCCCTCGATAGGGGGAGTAACAGGTATTAAACTGCTAAGAATAGTACTACTTAACACACCACTCATATCTGGTGGCACAATAGATTGCATGGGCAGTGCCCCAAATTTGAAGCAGGAGGATCGACCAAGCATCTTTTTCCATCTCCCGGTTCAGAAAATCCATGCCATATACACGTCCCCTGGCGCCGCAACTGCCTCTGGGAACCTTACCATGGGTCCCAGACTGCACGTCTTGTAATTCTCTGTCTGGTGAAATTATATATCTATCAAATCTATCTATTTATCTATCAAATCTATCTAACTATCATTCGTATCTATCAAATGTATATTGCATCTATTGATCTATGTAATTCGTATCTATCAAATGTATATTGCATCTATTGATCTATGTAATTCGTATCTATCAAATGTATATTGCATCTATTGATCTATGTAATTCGTATCTATCAAATGTATATTGCATCGATTGATCTATGTAATTTGTATCTATCATATGTATATTGCATCTATTGATCTATGTATCTATCTATCTATCAAATCTATCTATCTGGTGGTTGTGCAAATGGACTGTTTGCTGTTGTTTGTGGTGCGTTACACGGGGAGTTTGGTCTGTCACTGTGAAGCGGGCGTAACCCTTACACTACCTGATCGATACAATATCATACCTGATGTTTTAAAGCACGTTATTCCAAACAATTTAGGAATGTTAGGTGATTTATGCCCTTTATGGATTAAAACCAGACTCTGCATCAACTATGTAATTTTCCGTGGGAGCTTTGCCATGGATCCCCCTCCGGCATGCCACAGTCCAGGTGTTAGTCCCCTTGAAACAACTTTTCCATCACTATTGTGGCCAGAAAGAGTCCCTGTTGGTTTTAAAGTTCGCTCACCTATTGAAGTCAATGGCGGTTCACCCGGTTCGCCGGTTCGCGAACAGTTGCGGAAGTTCAATTCCGCCGTTCGTGAACCGAAATGTTTAGGTTTGCGACATCACTAATTATCAGTGGCGATATTGGTCTTGTTCGATAGGTAATTTAATGATGAATATGACCTGTCCTTTTCTTTCACGGATTGGTCACCAGCAAGGAGATATTATGCAGATAATCTTGTAAAGTTGAAGCAGAAAGCTGTAATGCTTCCTATCATGGCCGCTACCCATAAGTTCCCCCACATTACAATATTCTAAAAACACACCTACACAGAAAATTTCAGGACTTAAACAAACTATGGCCTAGATTTGGAGTTTGGCGTTAGCCGTGAAAACCAGCGTTAGAGGCTCCTAACGCTGGTTTTAGGCTACCTCCGGTATTTGGAGTCACTCAAAATAGGGTCTAACGCTCACTTTTCAGCCGCGACTTTTCCATACCGCAGATCCCCTTATGTCAATTGCGTATCCTATCTTTTCAATGGGATTTTTCTAACTCCGGTATTTAGAGTCGTGTCTGAAGTGAGAGTTAGACATCTAACGACAAAACACCAGCCGCAGGAAAAAAGTCAGTAGTTAAGAGCTTTCTGGGCTAACGCCGGTTCATAAAGCTCTTAACTACTGTACTCTAAAGTACACTAACACCCATAAACTACCTATGTACCCCTAAACCGAGGTCCCCCCACATCGCCGCCACTCGATTAAATTTTTTTAACCCCTAATCTGCCGACCGCCACCTACGTTATACTTATGTACCCCTAATCTGCTGCCCCTAACACCGCCGACCCCTGTATTATATTTATTAATCCCTAACCTGCCCCCCACAACGTCGCAGCCAGCTACCTACAATAATTAACCCCTAATCTGCCGACCGCAAAGCGCCGCCACCTACGTTATACTTATGTACCCCTAATCTGCTGCCCCTAACACCACCGACCCCTATATTATACAGGGAGTGCAGAATTATTAGGCAAATGAGTATTTTGACCACATCATCCTCTTTATGCATGTTGTCTTACTCCAAGCTGTATAGGCTCGAAAGCCTACTACCAATTAAGCATATTAGGTGATGTGCATCTCTGTAATGAGAAGGGGTGTGGTCTAATGACATCAACACCCTATATCAGGTGTGCATAATTATTAGGCAACTTCCTTTCCTTTGGCAAAATGGGTCAAAAGAAAGACTTGACAGGCTCAGAAAAGTCAAAAATAGTGAGATATCTTGCAGAGGGATGCAGCACTCTTAAAATTGCAAAGCTTCTGAAGCGTGATCATCGAACAATCAAGCGTTTCATTCAAAATAGTCAACAGGGTCGCAAGAAGCGTGTGGAAAAACCAAGGCGCAAAATAACTGCCCATGAACTGAGAAAAGTCAAGCGTGCAGCTGCCAAGATGCAACTTGCCACCAGTTTGGCCATATTTCAGAGCTGCAACATCACTGGAGTACCCAAAAGCACAAGGTGTGCAATACTCAGAGACATGGCCAAGGTAAGAAAGGCTGAAAGACGACCACCACTGAACAAGACACACAAGCTGAAACGTCAAGACTGGGCCAAGAAATATCTCAAGACTGATTTTTCTAAGGTTTTATGGACTGATGAAATGAGAGTGAGTCTTGATGGGCCAGATGGATGGGCCCGTGGCTGGATTGGTAAAGGGCAGAGAGCTCCAGTCCGACTCAGACGCCAGCAAGGTGGAGGTGGAGTACTGGTTTGGGCTGGTATCATCAAAGATGAGCTTGTGGGGCCTTTTCGGGTTGAGGATGGAGTCAAGCTCAACTCCCAGTCCTACTGCCAGTTTCTGGAAGACACCTTCTTCAAGTAGTGGTACAGGAAGAAGTCTGCATCCTTCAAGAAAAACATGATTTTCATGCAGGACAATGCTCCATCACACGCGTCCAAGTACTCCACAGCGTGGCTGGCAAGAAAGGGTATAAAAGAAGAAAATCTAATGACATGGCCTCCTTGTTCACCTGATCTGAACCCCATTGAGAACCTGTGGTCCGTCATCAAATGTGAGATTTACAAGGAGGGAAAACAGTACACCTCTCTGAACAGTGTCTGGGAGGCTGTGGTTGCTGCTGCACGCAATGTTGATGGTGAACAGATCAAAACACTGACAGAATCCATGGATGGCAGGCTTTTGAGTGTCCTTGCAAAGAAAGGTGGCTATATTGGTCACTGATTTGTTTTTGTTTTGTTTTTGAATGTCAGAAATGTATATTTGTGAATGTTGAGATGTTATATTGGTTTCACTGGTAAAAATAAATAATTGAAATGGTTATATATTTGTTTTTTGTTAAGTTGCCTAATAATTATGGACAATAATAGTCACCTGCACACACAGATATCCCCCTAAAATAGCTAAAACTAAAAACAAACTAAAAACTACTTCCAAAAATATTCAGCTTTGATATTAATGAGTTTTTTGGGTTCATTGAGAACATGGTTGTTGTTCAATAATAAAATGAATCCTCAAAAATACAACTTGCCTAATAATTCTGCACTCCCTGTATATATTAACCCCTAATCTGCCCCCCTCAACGTCGCCTCCACCTGCCTACACTTATTAACCCCTAATCTGCCAAGCGGACCGCACCCCTACTATAATAAAGTTATTAACCCCTAATCCGCCTCACTAACCCTATAATAAATAGTATTAACCCCTAATCTGCCCTCCCTAACATCGCAGACACCTAACTTCAATTATTAACCCCTAATCTGCCGACCGGAGCTCACCGCTATTCTAATAAATGTATTAACCCCTAAAGCTAAGTCTAACCCTAACACTAACACCCCCCTAAGTTAAATATAATTTTAATCTAACGAAATTAATTAACTCTTATTAAATAAATTATTCCTATTTAAAGCTAAATACTTACCTGTAAAATAAATCCTAATATAGCTACAATATAAATTATAATTACATTGTAGCTATTTTAGGATTAATATTTATTTTACAGGTAACTTTGTATTTATTTTAACCAAGAACAATAGCTATTTAATAGTTAAGAACTATTTAATAGCTAAAATAGTTAAAATAATTACAAATTTACCTGTAAAATAAATCATAACCTAAGTTACAATTAAACCTACCACTACACTATCAATAAATTAATTAAATAAAATACCTATAATTATCTACAATTAAACCTAACACTACACTATCAATAAATAAATTAAATACAATACCTACAAATAACTACAATGAAATAAACTATCTAAAGTACAAAAAATAAAAAAGAACTAAGTTACAAAAAATAAAAAAATATTTACAAACATAAGAAAAATATTACAACAATTTTAAACTAATTACACCTACTCTTAGCCCCTTAATAAAATAACAAAGCCCCCCAAAATAAAAAAAATACCCTACCCTATTCTAAATTACTAAAGTTCAAAGCTCTTTTACCTTACCAGCCCTGAACAGGGCCCTTTGCGGGGCATGCCCCAAGAAGTTCAGCTCTTTTGCCTGTAAAAAAAAACATACAATACCCCCCCCCCAACATTACAACCCACCACCCACATACCCCTAATCTAACCCAAATCCCCCTTAAATAAACCTAACACTAAGCCCCTGAAGATCTTCCTACCTTGTCTTCACCCTGCCAGGTTCACCGATCGGTCCAGAAGAGCTCCTCCAATGTCCTGATCCAAGCCCAAGCGGGGGGCTGAAGAGGTCCATGATCCGGCTGAAGTCATCATCCAAGCGGGAGCTGAAGAGGTCAATGATCCGGCTGAAGTCTTCATCCAAGCGGGGCAGAAGAGGTCTTCCATCCGATTGAAGTCTTCATCCAAGCGGGATCTTCTATGGTCATCCATCCAGAGCGGAGCGGCAGGATCCTGAAGACCTCCGACACGGAACATCCATCCTGGCCGACGACTGAACGACGAATGACGGTTCCTTTAAATGACGTCATCCAAGATGGCGTCCCTCGAATTCCGATTGGCTGATCGGAATTAAGGTAGGAATATTCCGATTGGCTGATGGAATCAGCCATTCAGAATCAAGTTCAATCCGATTGGCTGATCGGATTGATTGGAGAGTTGAAGCTGCGTTAAAAATGCTCTACGCTCCTTTTTTGGAGCCTAACGCAGCCTTTATGTGGACTCTCAATACCAGAGTTATTTTTATGGTGCGGCCAGAAAAAAGCCGGCGTTAGCTACGCGGGTCCTTACCGACAAAACTCCAAATCTAGGCCTTTTTTTGCTAATTCTACAACATTTAGGGCTCCATGTACGAAGCAGCGAAAGCTGCTCCGGAGCCTTTGCGGGGCAGGTTCGCATATGCGAGCCTGCTTCCCGCAATGTAAGAAGCAGCGGTCATTAGACCGCTGCTTCCTACACCCTACGCCACCTCTTAGGTGGCGAAGCAAAATCACAGAGAGCTCGCTCGCTCTCGGTGATTGACAGCCCCTTCAGTCGCGTGATTGGTCGCGCGACTGAAGGGGCGGGCATTACACACTCCGCTGAGTGTGTAATGATACATACGGGCAAGCGGATAAATAGATCCGCTGCCCGTGTGTAGCGGAGGCGGGCGGACAGCTTCGCGAGTTAAGAAGCTGTCCGCCCGCCTCTTAGTACATGGAGCCCCTAATGTTATCTGCATAATGTGAAAAAGTTCTAAATGTACCAAAAATGCCCAAATATCAACCAATTGTCTTTCAACATTGCACAAGCTAAGTTTACAAATGTAATGAAACTGGCAGAGAATAGGATGACCCCACCCTTGAGCAAAATCAGTTGTAGACTTCTTTGTATTCATATGCTATAGGTCAAGTTAAACAAAAGATCAGTATGAATATTTCTGGTGGAAAATAAACACATTTAGTACTGCGGAATCTGTTGGCGCTCTACAAATAACCGATAATAATAACACAAAAGAAGGACAGTGGAAAAAGAGTGCATTTGCCGTTGATGTTTACAAACAAAAGATTTTACAATATGGACAACTTTCAAATCAGTGTTGTGTACTAGAGAGCAAACGTCTGTCATGTAATTTCTTGTAGTCACATTAGTTGTGAGAATCACAGCTGATGGCAATTACAGAATGATTATATAAAAGAACAAGAACTAGGGAGAAGATTGTAGTGAGATGAAAGAAGAACCTGCATTGTTATTTTATAGTCTGTGAGAGTTGCAATCTTTTTTTTCAAATGTAGTTACAATAAGTGTTAATGTTCACAGAGCTGTTTAGATCAGTTGCTTGAAGTCTGTGAAAACTGAAGATTATTCATAAAATGGAGAAAATCTCTTGTTCTTTTTTACATGCATCATTTTTCATTGCATAATTTATATTTAAACATCTGCTCAGCCAAGAATAGATGGTAAGTTTGATCCTACATCCCAATTGAACAGATGTTGTGGATTTGGATCCTACACAGATTTGTTTTCAGCTGCAGATACACCAGCTACTACCCATTCTGCTCCTATTGCTGCTATATATGTGTCTATTTGCCAAGGCTTAGAAAACAATATACATATAGATGCAGCGGTGAAAAACACATGATATGATGAATAGTTTGGTAAGTACACAGAATCTGGAGGTGAATAGTTGAACATATAAAGTTTTGAAGTTAAAGTGAAGGTCAATTTTCATGTGAAAGTGCCCGGTTTTTTTAAAAACTATTAAAAACAAGAGCACTTTCATTCATGAAAATTGACATTTCAGCCATTTTTTAAAAAATATACTTACCTTTTCTTCTTGAAGCCGCTCCAGTGCTTCACCAGCCCGTCGCAAGCCTCTTCATATGTCAGCAATGACGATTCCAGGATCCTCCCATCACGGCTTCCCCCTGAGGTAATCATTGCCTGAGAAGTCATCATCCAGATGGCAAGAAGTCTTCATCCGTGCAGTCTCTTCCATCTTCATCCATCCGGCACGGAGCGTGTCCATCCTAAAGACATCCGGCGCGGAGCATCCTCTTCATATGGTCGCCGCCGTAAACTTGAATTTCAATGCAAGTGAAGCCATCCAAGATGGTGTCCCTTGCATTCCTATTAGCTGAAAGATTTCAAACAGCCTATAGGATTAGAGCTGCTAAAATCCTATTGGCTGTTCCAAACAGCCAATAGGATTGAGCTCTCATCCTATTGGCTGTTCCAATTAGGCTGTCTGATGAAGACTTCTTTTCGCTTGGATGATGACTTTTCCGGCTGGATGGATCCTTAAGCCGGACTTCAAGAACTGTAAGTGGATCGTCAGGGGTCAGTGTTAGGTTTTTTTAAGGGTTTTTTAGGTGGGTTTTATTTTTAGATTAGGGTCTGGGCATGTAAAAGAGCTAAATGCCCTTTTAAGGGCAATTCCCATACAAATGCCCTTTTTAGGGCAATGGGGAGCTTAGGTTATTTTAGATGTTTTTTATTTGGGGTGGTTGGGGGGGTGTTTGTATTTTTTTTACAGGTAAAAGAGCTGATATTTTTGGGGCAATGCCCCACAAAAGGCCCTTTTAAGGGCAATTTTTAGTATATTGTAGGCTAGGGTTTTTTTTATTTTGGGGGGAGGTTTTTTTTATTTTTATAGGGCTATAAGATTAGGTGTAATTCTTTTTTATTTTTGATAATGTGTTTTTTTATTTTTTGTAATTTAGTGTTTGTTTTTTTAACTTTAGGGTTTTTTTTTGGTAATGTAGTACTTTTAATAATGTTTAATAGTATATTTAAATAATTTGAGTAGGGTTAGGTTTTTTTAATATGTAATTTAGTTAATTTAATTGGTAGTTTAATTTAATTGTAGGATAATAGTTAGGGTAGGTTAATTAATAGTTTAGTATAGTTTATTTTAATTCTACAGGTAAGTTTAAATTTATTTTAAGATAGGGATGTTGTAATTTTAATTTAAAGTTAGCGGGTTGTTAGGTTTAGGGGTTAATAGCTTAATCTAGTTTTTGGCGATGTGGGGGGCTGACGGTTTAGGGGTTAATAGGTTTAGTTAGTGGTCGTGATGTGGGAGGCCAGAGGTTTAGGGGTTAATACATTTATTTAGTGGTGGTGGTGTCAGGGAGCGGCGGGATAGGGGTTAATACGTTTATTTAGATTGCGGTGGTGTCGGGGAGTGGCAGAATAGGGGTTAATAATGTTATTTAGGTTGCGGCGATGTTGGGGCGGCAGATTAGGGGTGTTTATGTTAGGGTATTAGTTGTAAACATAACTTGTTTACTACCATAGAAATCAATGGGTTATATTTCTTTGTCTTGCCGCATCGAACATATGCTTTCGCTGCATTAAGACTCCCATTGATTTTTATGGCATTCGCTGCCTCCAGGGTGGTGGATTGAAAACCAGGTACGCTGGGCCGGAATAGCCGCGAGCGTACCTGTTAAATGTTTGATAACTGGGAAAAGGTGTCAAATAGAACATCTGTAATGACGTAAGCATCGATCTGCGTCGGATTGAGACCGGCGGATCTAACGTATGTTACGTTACAAATTTCAAAATTTGCCGGTCTGTAGGTTTTGATAACTAGGTCGGATCAATCTCGCAACAATTATGCTGTGGAATTCCGGCGCATTTGCGGTTGAGGCTTTGATAAATATTCCCCAAAGAGACTGCATATTTCAAACATTAAAAAATAAAGAATAAAATAAAAAAAATGAAATCTTCTTTTATTCTGAGGGAAACTTGATGCTTCTATGTAACAAATTACCTAGTATTTATTTCAGAATTATGGGAACAAAACACAACATTATAGAACACAAATAGTCTTGACAAAATAGCTGTTATAAAGTAAGGTTATTTATTGGATATAGGGAAGAATAAAATCTTTTTTACAGGCAATTCACACCTTTTAATTTTATTTTCAAATTAATGTAATCCAATTCAGTGCATTTAGTCAATAACTTGCATCAAATCTATATTCCTGTTTAACTTCCACAAGTCAATTTTAAAGATCCAAGCTACTTTGTACTATGTATTTAAAAAATGCCAACCTCTTTAGAATTGTTATATTATCTATTGCTAACATTTAAATTAGTTGCACAGACATACATCAGACCTTTCACTGCTGCTGCACACTATGGGGGATATTTATCAAAGCGTCAACTGAAAATACGCTCAAATTCCACGTTGTAATTGTCGCGAGATTGTTCCGCCGTAGTTATCAAAGCGTCAACATCGCAAATGTTGAAATTTGTGACGTAACATACGATCCCACAATCTCAATCCGACGCACATCGATGCGAGTTGAAAACCCGTGGAATTTGAGCGGAATCTTGTTCATTTGCCCTCCTATTCGACACTATTTGAAGCTCTCACAAAGTTATCAAAATTTCTACATTTACGCTCGTGTCTTTTCCGACTCAGCGTACCTAGTTTTTAATCTGCCACCCTTCAGGTCGTGGATGCCATAGAACTCTATGGGAGTCTGACAACACAGAAAGCTTATGTTCGATGCTGCAAGAGAATGAAGTATATTACATAATAAAAGTAAATTAGAAACTTTATTAAAATTGTATACCCTTTCTAAATCAAACAATATTATTGCTCCACATTTGGTGCACTAGTAGATATAGGGATAAAAATGAAAATTACATTACTACTGATGGATTATGTTACAGCTTTGTCTCTCTTTACAAATCAAGGGGACCATATTATTTTTACATATTTGGTGCAAAGTCGCACTAATAGATATAGAGATAAAATGAAATAAATGCACAACATGATATAGCTAACTTCCTTTTTAGTTTTTGGAAAAATCTATGTGCACCATGTTTAAGCCATGTAACACTTTTCGCACCAATTATGACGCAAACTCCTAAATAACCCACACACTAGTGAAATTTTCCACCACTTTTGATTGGAATATGCATAATCACATGATTTATGACATCAGCCAATCTGATTCAAATACACATTATAAACTATCACTAACGAATCAAATTGCTCGATACTTCTGCCATTGATCACTCATCAGAACTTGTAAGTGCCATTTGTTACATTGTGTATTATACTTTGAAAGTATGTATACGTGAAATTACTATTAAAGATAAACATTGATGCTGACATTAGGACAAAGTGTAATATTTTAGACAAGGATTTTAAAATTTGAATTGATGTTTGATTCAATATAATTTTAAGCTGATAGCTCAAAGGGATAGCCCACCTAACTTTAAACTGTCATGAATCAGATACAGCAGAAATTAAATTCACCTCTTTACTGGCATGCTATTTTTAGTGTATTTCTTCCTTCTCTTGAATTTTTTTTTCCAGTAAGAAATGTCATTTTATATGCCAGCCCATTTTATAACACCTGTGAAGGGGTGTTTTTTTAAAAATAGATTGCAATCAGGAGGGGTTAGACAGGTGCAGAGAGAAACCTGGCCCAGCTCGTAAAGGTACAGGAAACCCCAAAATATTATTTCATGATTTGGATAGAACATACAATTTTAAACAGCTTTCCAATTTACTTCTATTATCAAATTTGCTTCATTCTCTTGTTATCCTTTGCTGACGGAACAGCATTGCACTACTAGCAGTTAGCTGAACACATCTATTTAGCCAATCACGAGAGACAAATGTGTGCAGGTACCAATTAACAGCTAGCTACCACTAGTACAACTTAAATGTTTACTTTCCTATCCTTTTAAAATATCCATAGATTGCAAATAAATACATATGATACTCTGATTACATGTTATATTTGCAATTATTCCTGCTCATAATAATAATACATTTATACTATATAAATATAGTGGTATAAATAAACAGAGATATGACAGACAACATTGTTTAGAACAAAAAAGGAACATGTAAATATGTTTGCAAAAGATTTCTGACATTTGCACCAAATACGTCGCTACTTGCTATATTCGCAATTAGTCCTGCTCAGAAAAAGAATACATTTACACTATATACAATAATGTGCTAAAGAGAAATGTCCTTGTTCGTGGACAGTAATGAAATGGTATAAATAAAGATGGGGAAAACCCGAATAGCTGCGACATCGATGACTGTTAGTTAACACCAATCCGATGCTCTTCGCACCCTACTTGACACGCGTGTTTTTGACGACTTTTTTTATATATAAGGAGATCGTATTCAGATCCACGGCCGCGATGTTTGGCGAGCGTATTGACGCCTGCGAATGCAACATAGTTGACGCTTTGATAAATATCCCCCTCTGGCTTAATCCTGCCCCCTGCAAAATGGAGCATCAAGAAACTAGAGTCTAGGATGATAAAGGGTGTGCTATTGGGTGCAAGATAAAAATTAAAATGTAGGTTATTGACTGTATTTAGCTAAAATATGATAGAAGGAACAGTGAGGAGAGAAGGATTTAAACTGGAATATGTCAAACAGGCAATAGATATTAGTGAACCACCGACTATTGCTGACATTTTGCTTCAAACTCCTTTGTTTGCACTTGAAACACATACAATCTAGAACCACCTCAACTTTTTGGCAACTGTCTATAGCTTTTGTATTTTTGGAATGGCTGCCTTTGGTCAACTAAATTTCTTTCTGCAACTTAAACTATATCAAGAGGCTAACATTCCCCATTTATTGTGTGACATTTCTCATTTAGTAGAAGAAGCTATCCTCTTACAATTTGTTTTTACCTTTTCTATATTTATAATCAACATCATCTTTTAGTTAAGAAGATCTGTTTGGTTGTTTTTTTAATAATTGCTATAATATAATTTGTGCACATTGTATGCTGATTTTCACTATGGTGTGTCTAATCATATTTACATTTGTGAGTCTTCTGAATATTAGACTGGATATTTAGAGTGTCAGGTTTCTAAACCTGTCTGTCATGTTAGCCCATCCACCTTTCCCTACTTAACCTTCTCCCAAACTAGCACAGGTGCTTAATAATTTTGTTTAGGTGCTTAAAGCATTTTGAGCATTGCAAGCAACACTCCTACTGAGGATTTACTCCTTGTGAGTTTACCTTTTTCCTTTTATAACTTTGCTACCCGATTACAGTTGGAATCTGCATTCCTAATCCACATCCTGCAGTTCAACGGAACTTACAACTTAACAGTGGATAATAATTTTGCTGTTGTCTCCTAACATACAGCTAAGATCACAAACCTTCTACTTTGAGGATTCATCAAACCGGACTTCCATCTATTTTTTAGCCGCATATACAAACCGCTATGGTACCGGAGAGAAGCCCCACCTCTTTCTGTGACATCATCTCTTGCATCACTCCTCTCCGTGAAGGGAGTTTAGGCGCAGCCTTTCACATTCACTACTTCCGCAACAGCACAGAGAGTAAGTAGAACTTCTCTTGATCTATTCAAAATGTACTCACTATTTGACGATTGCAAAGCTGTTTTATACATAAGAGTGGAATAACTCAAAAAGCTAAATATAGTAAACTTAAAGGACATTTACTGTTTAATTTGGAATCAATGTATCAAGGAAAGATACTACTTACAAAATAGTTATATGTTAACCTACGAGTGGATTTAACTCAGTGGAATCTATTATTTTGAATTGACTGTTAAAATACGTTACAAGGAAACCTAAACGTAATTTTTGCTACATTTCGTTATTGGAGACATTCACCGAGATTATGAGTTTTGCGGTAACAGGGGTGCATTGCTAACGAACAGTTTTTTCTCACCGCTCACTTAACCCCTTAATGACCGGACCATTTTTCAATTTTCTTACCCTTAATGACAATGGCTATTTTTACATTTCTGCAGTGTTTGTGTTTAGCTGTAATTTTCCTCTTACTCATTTACTGTACCCACACATATAATATACCGTTTTTCTCGCCATTAAATGGACTTTCTAAAGATACCATTATTTTCATCATATCTTATAATTTACTATAATGAAAAATATAAAATATGAGGAAAAAATAGAAAAAAAACACACACTTTTTCGAACTTTGACCCCCAAAATCTGTTACACATCTACAAACACCAAAATACACCCATTCTAAATAGTTTCTAAATTTTGTCCTGAGTTTAGAAATACCCAATGGTTACATGTTCTTTGCTTTTTTTGCAAGTTATAGGGCCATAAACACAAGTAGCACTTTGCTATTTCCAACCACTTTTTTTCAAAATTAGCGCTAGTTACATTGGAACACTGATATCTTTCAGGAATCCCAAAATATACCTTGACATGCATATATTTATATTTAGAAGACATCCCAAAGCATTGATCTAGGCCCATTTTGGTATATTTCATGCCACCATTTCACCGCCAAATGCAATCAAATAAAAAAAATTGTTGAATTTTTCACAATTTTTTTCACAAACTTTAGGTTTCTCGCTGAATTTATTTACAAACAACTTGTGCAATTATGGCATAAATGGTTGTAAATACTTCTCTGGGATCCCCTTTGTTCAGAAATAGCAGACCTATATGGCTTTGGCGTTGCTTTTTGGTAATTAGAAGGCCGCTAAATGCCGCTGCACACCACACGTGTATTATGCCCAGCAGTGAAGGGGTTAATTAGGGAGCTTGTAGGGAGCTTTTAGGTTTAATTTTAGCTTTAGTGTAGTGTAGTAGACAACCCAAATTATTGATCTAGGCCCATTTTGGTATATTTCATGCCACCATTTCACCGCCAAATACGATCAAATAAAAAAAAACTAAAATTTTTCACAATTTTAGGTTTCTCACTGAAATCATTTACAAACAGCTTGTGCAATTATGGCACAAATGGTTGTAAATGCTTCTCTGGGATCCCCTTTGTTCAGAAATAGCAGACATATATGGCTTTGGCGTTGCTTTTTGTTAATAATAAGGCCGTTAAATACTGCTGCGCACCACACTTGTAATATGCCCAGCAGTTAAGGGGTTAATTAGGTAGCTTGTAGGGTTAATTTTTAGCTTTAGTGTAGAGATCAGCCTCCTACCTGACACATCCCACCTCCTGACCCCCCTCAAACAGCTCTCTTCCCTCCCCACCTCACAATTGTCACCGCCATCTTAAGTACGGGCAGAAAGACTGCCAGTACTGAAATAAAAATATTTTTTATTTTTTTATTTTATTTTTTCATACAGTCTGCAGTGATGGATCCCCCCTTACCCCACAACTTCCCTGATCCCCCCCATACATCTCTCTAACCCTCCCCCTCTATCTATTTGCCGCCATCTTGGGTACTGGCAGCTGTCTGCCAGTACCCAATTTGCCCCCAAAAATATTTTTTTTTTACTTTTTTTATATGAAGTATTTATTTTCTGTAGTGTAGCTGGCCCCTCTAAATAATATACATCCCTCCCCCTCCCAGATCCCTTACTAAAGAAAGGAGATCCCCTGCATCTACATTGATGCTTTTTTTTTAAAAAGTTGCAAGCATATTTTGCGTGCGCCCTTTCTGCATCGGTATGTTAAATGGGGGATTGCAGTGATGCCTCAATATTGAGGCATCACTACAATCCTTTGTAAGCATCTGGAAGCGATCATGATCGCTTCCAGCACTTCAGACAACAGAGGACGTACCAGGTACGTCAACTATCATTAAGGGAAGTTTTTCCTATGACGTACCTGGTAAGTCCTCTGTCATTAAGGGGTTAAGACAACGCTGGTATTACAGGCTTTTTTAAACCCGGCGTTAGCCGCAAAAAAGTGAGCGTAGAGCAAAATTTTGCTCCACATCTCACCTCAATACCAGCGTTGCTTACAGTAGTGGTGAGCTGGCAAAACGTGCTCATCCACGATTTCCCCATAGGAATCAATGGGGCAGATTCGGCTGAAAAAAAACCTAACACCTGTAAAAAAGCAGCGTTCAGCTTCTAACGCAGCCCCATTGATTCCTATGGGGAAACAAAAGTTATGTCTACACCTAACACCCTAACATGAACCCCCAAGTCTAAACACCCCTAATATTACACTTATTAACCCCTAATCTGCCGCCCCCGTCATCGCCACAACCTACATTATATTTATTAACCCCTAATCTGCCGCTCTGGACACCGCCGCCACCTACATTATACTTATGAACCCCTAATCTGCTGCCCCCAACATCGCCAACACCTACATTATATTTATTAACCCCTAATCTGCCACCCCCAATGTCGCCGCCACCTAACTACACTTTTTAACCCCTAATCTGCCGCCGCCAACATCGCCGCCACTATAATAAAGTTATTAACCCCTAAATCTAAGTCTAACCCTAACCCTAACCCCACCTAACTTAAATATAATTTAAATACATCTAAATAACATTACTACAATTAAATAAATAATTCCTATTTAAAACTAAATACTTACCTATAAAATAAACCCTAAGCTTGCTACAATATAACTAATACTTACATTGTAGCTATCTCAGGGTTTATTTTTATTTTACAGGCAACTTTGTATTTATTTTAACTAGGTACAATAGTTATTAAATAGTTATTAACTATTTAATAACTTGCTAGTTAAAATAAGTACAAATTTACCTGTAAAATAAACCCTAATCTAAGATACAATTACACCTAACACTACACTATCATTAAATAAATTTACTAAATTACCTACAATTAACTACAATTAAATAAAATAAACTAAAGTACGAAACCCCCCCCCACTAAATTACAGAAAAAAGAAATTAATTACAAGTTTTTAAACTAATTACACCTAATCTAATCCCCTTAATAAAATAAAAAGCCCCCCAAAATAATAAAAATCCCTAACCTATACTAAATTACAAATAGCCCTTAAAAGGGTCTTTTGCAGGGCATTGCCCCAAAGTAATCAGCTCTTTTACCTGTAAAAAAAAATACAATACCCCCACAACATTAAAACCCACCACCCACACACCCAACCCTACTCTAAAACCCACCCAATCCCCCCTTAATAAAACCTGACACTAACCCCTTGAAGATCACCCTACCGTGAGACATCTTCACCCAGCCGGGCACAAGTGGTCGTCCAGAGGGGCAGAAGTCTTCATCCGATCCGGGCAGAAGAGGACCTCCAGACGGGCAGAAGTCTGCATCCAGGCGGCATTCTCTATCTTCATCCATCCGGAGCAGAGCGGGTCCATCTTTAAACCAACCGACGTGGAGCAACCATCCAGACCGACGACTACACGACGAATGACGTTCGGATAGGATTCTATCAGCCAATCGGAATTAAGGTAGGAAAAATCCTATTGGCTGATGCAATGGTGGGTTTTAATGTTGGGGGGTATTGTATTTTTTTTTACAGGTAAAAGAGCTGATTACTTTGGGACAATGCCCCGCAAAAAGCCCTTTTAAGGGCTATTTGTAATTTAGTATAGAGTAGGGATTTTTTTAATTTTGGGGGGCTTTTTTATTTTATTAGGGGGATTAAATTAGGTGTAATTAGTTTAAAATTCTTGTAATTATTTTTTTTTTCAGTAATTTAGTTTTTTTTTCGTACTTTAGTTTATTTTATTTAATTGTAGTTAATTGTAGGTAATTTAGTAAATTAATTTGATTATAGTGTAGTGTTAGGTGTAATTGTAACTTAGGTTAGGATTTATTTTACAGGTACTTTTGTCTTTATTTTAGCTAGGTAGTTATTAAATAGTAAATAACTATTTAATAACTATTGTACCTAGTTAAAATAAATACAAAGTTGCCTGTAAAATAAAAATAAACCGTAAGCTAGCTACAATGTAACTATTAGTTATATTGTAGCTATTTTAGGGTTTATTTTATAGGTATTTAGTTTTAAATAGGAATCATTTATTTAATTGTAGTAATTTTATTTTGTTTTATTTAAATTATATTTAAGTTAGGGGGGTTAGACTTAATGTTAGACTTAGGGGTTAATAAATTTAATATAGTAGTGGCGACGTTGTGGGCGGCAGATTAGTGGTTAATAAATGTAGGTAGGTGTCGGCGATGTTAGGGACGGCAGATTAGGTGTTAATAAAATTTAACTCGTGTTTGCGAGGTGGGAGTGCGGAGGTTTAGGGGTTAATATATTTATTAAAGTGGTGGCGATGTGCGGGTGGCAGAATAGGGGTTAAAAAATGTATTTAAGTGTTTGCGAAGTGGGGGGCCTCGGCTTAGGGGTTAATAATATTTTATGGGTGTTAGTGTACTTTGTAGCACTTTAGTTAAGAGTTTTGTGTTACAGCGTTAGCCCATAAAACTCTTAACTACTGACTTTTAAATGCGGTAGGAGTCTTGACAGGAGAGTGTGTACCGCTCACTTTCTCCAAGACTCGTAATACTGGTGTTATGCAAGTCCCATTGAAAAGATAGGATGCGCAATTTGACGTAAGGGGATTTGCGGTAAGCTCGAGTCACGGAATAAAAGTGAGCGGTACACCTGTACCTGCCAGCGTCGTAATACTAGCGGGCGTTAAAAAACAGCGTTGGGACCTCTCAACGCTGCTTTTTAAGGCTAACGCAAGACTCATAATCTAGGTGTTTGTTTCCTTCATTTCTGCTACGTATTATAATCACTGCAGCTGTATTGATTTACTTCCATATAGTAACTCAATTGCCAAGTGAGACAAACACAAATTTTGTAACTTATATCTGCAGTTGAGATCCTTAAAGGGCCATGATACCCAAATGTTGAAACAATTGAAAGTTATGCAGCATAGCTTTAAAAAGCTGACTAGAAAATATCACCTGAACATCTCTATGTAAAAAAGAAAGATATTTTACCTCAAAAGTTCCTCAGTAGCCACATCCCATTGTAAAGGACTTCTAAGCAACAAATCAGTATGTCTTCCTTTTTTTTTTACCTGCAGCTGAGCAACAGCTGAAATATAACTTTTTACACAGCACTTACTCTGAGGAAGGTGTGAGGTAAAATATCTTCCTTTTTTACATAGAGATGTTCAGGTGATATTTTCTAGTCAGCTTTTTACAGCTATACTGCATCACTTTAAATTGTTTCAACATTTGGGTATCACGGCCCTTTAAAGGAACAGTCCTTTTTATTTGGAAATCTTACTGACACAGAGTCAGACTACTAGTTACACTCTAATTTGTTTTTCCTATCACATGAGCACTAACTGTGCTCAAAGTAAAAAAAAATAGCATGGCCGGATTAGCATTAGTCCTGGACCACTTAGAAATTGCAGCGGACGATTTAGAAATTTTACTTTTTCCTGTCTTTAACATTTAGTGGACTAGTAACGTTTTCCCTTTGAGCATGTAGATTTTAACCCCTGACTAGTAAACCATAGTGATATTTTTCAATATATATATATATATATATATATATATATATATATATATATATATATATATTTAAAAAATCTATACGTATATATCTGTATGAATAGATACAAATATGGATATATATTGTAAAGAACATAGAAATGTAAAGTATTAATTATCTATTCTTACTTCCTGACATTAGAGTTTGCTGAGGGCAGATCAAATGGACTGAACTTTCCTCTCTGGGAATAAATATTTTATTGATGGGAACCAGTGGTCTGACAGAGAGGCATTCTTCTTACTTTTTCTTTCTTTCCAATTTCCTTTCCATGTTCTTTCTTTTTATGGTGATATTATTTGACTATCTCATAATGCTAAAAACATGTGATATAATAAGATTTCAGAAGGAATACCATAGGACCATAGAAGCCTTAGGGGCCCATTTATCAAGCTCCGTTTGGACCTTGTAGGGTCGTGTTTCTGGCGAGTCTTCAGGCTTGCCAGAAACACCAGTTATGAAGCAGTGGTCTAAAGTGCTCTGAGGAGGCGGACAGACATAGCTGGAAATCAACCCGATCAAATACAATCGGGTTGATTGACACCCCCTGCTAGTGGCCAATTGGCCACAAATATGCAGGGGGCGGCATTGCACCAGCAGTTCACAAGAACTGCTGGTGCAATGATAAATGCCGACAGCGTATGCTGTTGGCTTTTATCGATGTGCGGCAGACATGATCCGCAATATCGGATCATGTCCACTCGCACATTAGTAAATAGGCCCCTTACTCTCTACAATATACTCTCTTGCTGTTGTGGTGTCATTTGGTAACATGTGATATGTTTTGAGCAGCTTGGAACATTATACACCATGTACTATTGATAAAATGTTATTAAAATAGATTTTAACATAAAATATATTACAATTTAATAAAAATTATATTGCATGTTTAAATGTATATGATTGGGAAGGGCTCAAAGTATATATATATATATATATATATATATATATATATATATATATATATATATATATATATATATGAAAAAATGGTTCAAAGTGTCGGCTCAATCCAATAATATTTATCCGATTTTTAGATAACCCTAGATATCTCTATGGTCATATGTCTAGGGGTGCAAGGGGGTATAAAATATAGTAATAAATAATGGAAGAAAAAAAGAAGATAGAAAACCAAGAAATCCCAGTATGCCCTATGCCAGCACAATCTATAAATAATCAAATTAGAAAATAAATCAAATAAACACTGGGTGTTGAGGTCCCTTTCTAACTGGAAACAGATTCCCTTCCCATAACTAATACAATGCCTCTAAATGTATATGCAAAGGTATAATATTTTATTCAACAATAAATCTAATACAGTGAATACAATGATAAAAAAGGTTAGTAAATGTCATAAAATTCTAGTATGATGCCTATCTACCAATGACCATTGGAATGATGTACTAATCTTATTTCAGTATAAGAGCTCTTATGGATCCTTATCGAGTTGGGGAAAGAAAATGGATATATCGCTATTCTTGTGACCTCTGATGGCCTAGAGGGCAATACAAATCCATTGTTGTGGAAATGCTGTCCCCCATTAAACTTCTTTACTTGTATTCTCAAAGTACCAAAAGTCTGCGCAAATTCAGGTGATTAGAGAGTGTGTGTAAGCAGGTTAGAAGTCCACTGGCGTGGCGCTGTATTAATAAGCAACCACAATGTTAGTTGACAGCAGCAATAATGGTTAGCAGTGGCGATGGTGGTAAAGCAAGCCAAAGTTTTGTTCGCAGTTAGTCAAGCAGTTAATGCAGTGATTCAGCAAGCAAACAGTTAATTAACATGTCAGCGAAAGTAGAATACAAATCAATGTTAAGCTGTGATGTCTCTGTGAGAATCCCAAGTCATGTACTGTGAGTATGTAGACACGATCAACTTTGCAGGGTACAACCTACTGAGGTATATTCCTTGCCTTAGGGACCCTATAGTTACAGTGTCAAAATAGATCGATCTCACCAGTTTTCTTCGTTGGGATCTCTACCATGGCAACGCCAATCACTTGTCGGTAACAATATCCTGCTGTTTAGGCTGTTTAAATCCCTTCGTCAGCACCTTTCACCACTAGCATTTAAAGTCTTCCCTTCAAAGCTTTAAAAATAATGTATTAGGTGTTTCTTATGACAATTTTGAGAGGGGCCTGGAACCTAACCCCCTCACTTCTCATTGACTTACATTATAAACTGGGTTTCAATTTAGAACGGTTTCGATTTACGACCATTCCTCCTGGAACCTAACCCCGGCGTAAACTGAGGGCTACCTGTATTCCATTTACTAAGACACTCTGTTTTCTATCCTTAAAGGGACAGTCAAGTCCAAAAAAAACTTTCATTTTTCAAATAGGACAGAAGATGCTTAGATACAAGTTAGTCACAGAAGTAAAAAGTGTATTAATATAACAGTGTTGGTTTTGCAAAACTGGGGAATGGGTAATAAAGGGAGTATCTATCTTTTTAAACAAAAAAAAATTCTGGTGTTGACTCTCCCTTTAAGACAGCATTCTACCCAATTCACAATTTGGAGTCTAGACCAAGGAGATACAGTTTGTGAATTAGTTTGTTGTGTGGGACGGTGTCAAATGCTTTGCTGAAATCTATATATGCTACACTCTGGTCTACTATTTTTGTTACATAATCAAATAAGTCAATTAGATTAGTCTGACATGATCTCCCTGAAGTAAAACCATGATGATTTTGGTCAACTAAATTGTTTGTCTTTATATAAGCCATAATTCTTTATTTTCAGAGGCTTTCCATTAATTTCCCTACTACTGAATTTAAAGTGACTGGCCTTTAGTTACCAGATTCTTCTCTATTGGTTAAAAGGTATATGGCATATGACAAGGTATTTAAAGGGAAAGGGCTACATATACATGTGTATAAATGTATATATGTATATATATGTTCTTTCATAGATATGTACACATATAAATATATATATATATATATATATATACATACATACACACATGTATACACATATCTACATATGTATATATACCTTAGAGCCCTTTCCACTCAAATATCTCTGAAAATATGAAAAATATTTTTTATTGAATTTTAATATTTAATAATGTGTTTAATAATATTTTACATTCCAATGTTCTTCACATAGGAAAAAATGTTCAATGTATCTTTAAATATATATATATATATTTATATATATATATATATATATATATATATATATATATATATATATATATATATATATATATCATCCAAAAGAGACATGCAGTCACTCCCCTTTCATCAATGAATTGCCCAGGTGACTCCTCAAATCAGTATATGCAGTGGAAGAAGTGGGAGGGCACTCACAGGTCTTATCCAAAAATATTTATTTTTATTTATGTATTTCACAACATAGCAAAGTCGACGTTTCGCGCTGTTCTAGACAGCCTTTTTCAAGACAATCTATAATCAAACATATATTATAGGTCAAAACAATGCATACAGTCAATATACATACTAACATATAGATTTCACAGTGTGCAAAACATGCATCTAATAAATACATAAGAAAGCACCTTCGTTATCTCCCCTTATAAGTAACCCCCTATTAGTGTGTTAATATTATGCTAACAATAAAAAACATCATGAATAAATGCACCTAAAAAATGTGCATGCATCAATCTAAAAACTAGCAAAAAAGCTGTTTATATTATGAGACAAAAAGTGAAAGCTCACTCAGTGTTACAGACTAATGTTTATATTTTAATTGTCAATGTAAGTGAAGCACTCAAAATACAACACTGTTGCAACTTTAAATGACATATTATTCCCGATCAGTTCAGCATTGTTACCCCTGTATACCAATTTAAACCGGCATACATATAATACATTTCTCACAAGCAAGCCTTAGTATCAAAGCATATCAGTCATTACACAGTTGTAACTATGCACTCAAACATAGTTTTATCTATATCTGCATCATAGCTCAGTACAAAGAGACCACAAATTATACTCTGCATAAAAAAAGGCTCTAACTAGCACAAGCATTATACCGTACAAATTTTAAGGCTGCAGCCGAGATAAGTTGTGCATAGAAACGACAAAACTTTATATTGGGTATTTCCCAAAATGTTAAGATGGAGACTTTTAATATGAACTTCACATATATACATATATACACAAATAAATGCATATGTGTTCATATATATAAACATATATATGTACATTTAAATGTGAATAAGTTCCTAACATGCCTATTGTTTCCTTTTAGGCATGTTAGGGACTTATTCACATTTAAAATGAAGTATTTTAAAGCTAGTTTCATCAGCACTGTCACATTAAGAACGGTTTTGCACATGTTCCTTGCTTTTGCACACTATCGCCTAGATTTAGAGTTTTGTCGGTAAAAAGCCGCGTAGCTAACGCTGCTTTTTTTTCCAACGCACCCTTAAGACAACGCTGGTATTTAGAGTTGTCTGAGGGGCTGCGTTAGGCTTAAAAAAAGGGTGCGTTGAGCCTAACTTAGCTCCACTTCAACCCTCAATACCAGCGTTGCTTACGGTAGCGTTAAGCTGGAAAAATGTGCTCGTGCCCGATATCCCCATAGGAAACAATGGGGCAGTTTTGGCTGAAAAAAAACCTAGCACCTGCAAAAAAGCAGCGTTCAGCTCCTAACACAGCCCCATTGTTTCCCAAGGGGAAACACTTTCTAAGTCTGCACCTAACACCCTAACATGAACCCCGAGTCTAAACACCCCTAACCTTACACTTATTAACCCCTAATCTGCCGCCCCCGCTATCGCTGACCCCTGCATATTATTATTAACCCCTAATCTTCCGCTCCGGACACCGCCGCAACCTACATTATCCCTATGAACCCCTAATCTGCTGCCCCTAACACCGCCGACCCCTATATTATATTTATTAACCCCTAATCTGCCCCCCCAATGTCGCAGCTACCTTACCTACACTTATTAACCCCTAATCTGCCGACCGGACCTCGCCGCCACTATAATAAATGTATTAACCCCTAAAACGCCACACTCCCGCCTCGCAAACACTATAATAATTTGTATTAACTCCTAATCTGCCCTCCCTAACATCGCCGCCAACTACCTTTAATTATTAACCCCTAATCTCCCACCCGCACCATCGCCGCTACTATAATAAAGTTGTTAACCCCTAAACCTGTCTAACCCTAACCCTAACACCCCCCTAACATAAATATAATTTATATTAAACGAAATAATATTCCTAAAATTAACTTAATTATTCCTATTTAAAACTAAATACTTACCTATAAAATAAACCCTAATATAGCTACAATATAATTAATAATTACATTGTAGCTATTTTAGGATTTATATTTATTTTACAGGAAACTTTGTATTTATTTTAACTAGGTACAATAGCTATGAAATAGTTAATAATTATTTAATAGCTACCTAGTTAAAATAAATACAAAATTACCTGTAAAATAAATCCTAACCTAAGTTACAATTAAACCTAACACTACACTATCATTAAATTAATTATATATTAAACGAAATAAAATATTATTTTGTTTAATATAAATTATATTTATGTTAGGGGGGTGTTAGGGTTAGACTTAGGTTTAGGGGTTAATACATTTATTATAGTGGCGGTGAGGTCCGGTCGGCATATTAGGGGTTAATAAGTGTAGGTAGGTAGCGGCGACGTTGGGGGGGGGCAGATTAGGGGTTAATAAATATAATATAGGGGTCGGCGATGTTAGGGGCAGCAGATTAGGGGTTCATAAGTATAATGTAGGTGGCGGCGATGTCCGGTCGGCAGATTAGGGGTTCAAAAAAATGTATTAGAGTGGCGGCGATGTGGGGGCCTCGGTTTAGGGGTACATAGGTAGTTTATGGGTGTTAGTGTACTTTATAGCACAGTAGTTAAGAGCTTTATATTCACGCGTTAGCCCATAAAGCTCTTAACTACTGACTTTTTTTTGCGGTTGGAGTCTTGTCGGTAGAGGCTCTATCGCTCACTTCTCCCAAGACTCCAAATACCAGCGTTAGGCAGATCCCATTGAAAAGATAGGTATACGCAATTGGCGTAAGGGGATCTGCGGTAGCCTGGAATCGCGGTAGGGAAGTGAGCGGTAGACCTGTACATGCCTGACTCTAAATACCAGCGGGCGGCCAAAAGCAGCATTAGGAGCCCTTAACGCTGCTCTTGACGGCTAACGCAGAACTCTAAATCTAGGTGTATGTTTTGTGATTGGTTCTTCCACAGGGGAAGTGTTTTGTCTACCCTATTTAAGTTTTGAAATTGCACATTACTTGTTTGTCTGAAGAAGGGATAGGTTATATCCCAAAATGTCACTACTGAAATAAAGAAAGATCACTTTAATTAAGCTGACTGCAGACCAGTGAGTGCTTATTACGAACTTCTATATCTACTTTATAGCACCCTGGCAGTTGAAGTGAACTGGTAAGAGTGTAAAAACTTTACTGCTCTGTAAATATATGTATAGATATATATTGTACCAAAATACCATCAAATATATTTAGAAATCTGTGTTTATGAATAAATAGAACATATTCTTCTAAGTGAGGAACATTGGAATATGATATTATTTATATTTTCATGTTAGGTTAGCACACATGAGAATATGCGATTGGGTTTGCGTGTGAGTTTTTCCCCCACTTTTTTGCTCCATAGACTATAGGGGAATATATGAACACAAGATATTCTAAGTTCGGCTTTTTGCACTCATCGGGTTAGTGCAAGAGCAAAAACAGTTTACTTTCAACTCATAATACGAGCGCAACCCAACAATCACAAAAATCTTAATTCTAGTGCAGTTAACACTTAAGAGTGAGTGTTAAATAATGGAGAAGGGAAAACGCAGGCACTGCAGGATGGTGGTAAATACAATTTCAAAAATGTATTTACTCATATGAGTATTCACCACTAGGGGGAGAGAAACATGTCAGACGTCTTGTCTATTATCTATTTGTCCCATGTCTGTGCACCTTATCCATGAACTTTTCATTTTTTGAAATTCAGCACCATGCTGCAGTGCCTGCGTTTTCCCTTCTTTGTTGACTTATTTGCGGTGTGATTCCGCCGCTGCTACGGCACTCTGTGAGAGTGGGGAGGAGTTTGGATGACCTTTACTATAGCGGGTTTACTTCCGCTAGTGGTTTCTGCCTTGATCGAGAGACGCCGGGACCTGTTCTACATGGGATCAGCATTAAATAATGCTCCACTCGTAATCTTGCCCTTTATGTTTTGAAACAATCGAAAAGCACCTGCCTAGCATTACCTATGTGGTGTAATGTTTATATGCCAGAAAAATCCAAAAGTGCCAAGAAAAGCCCATCTCTTGCTGGTATACTGTTGTACGGAGCAATCTCTGTACGGAGCAACATGTGCAGTTGCCATTCTTTTTACATTTGATTTTGTTTATTGAGATATTAAAAGCATTTAATTTGATTGTAAATTAATTTACTGATGCTATTTAAAGCATACTTTAAGGGAAAAAAGTAACTTCATATTACTTTTATCAAGTGAAGCCTCACTGTAGATTACTAATAACCTTTAGTTATATATTTTGCTCTGTAGCTTACTTTAGGCTCCTTTGACCACAAAATATGTTTAGCTCTTTTTGGCTCTTTAGTAGAAGATGGAATTGTCCTCTCAAATGAAACTTTGAAATTTACCTAAAATAGAAAAAAATAAAATAGTCATAATAGCAAAATCAACCTGTGTACAAATATTCCTTATACTCTGTCATGTCACCAATAAACAGTCACATTCCTATTAACATAGTTTATCAACAAACACTTCTAATCTGAAGTCTTCACAGCTATTCAAGGACTAGAATGAAGAGTAATAATCAAATACATGGAATGTTTTTTCAGGCGAGAAACTAACTAGCTCTTAATGGGGCAACAAAAATGGAGTCACAATTAAAAAGCGGAAAAGCTCATTTTTAAAAAATGAATTTTTGTATTTAAAAAAAAATAAAATTGAATTTTGGAAAAAAATAACCAAAGTTAAGTGCTAATATAAATATTATTTTTTTTTGTAAAAAAAGACACATGAAGGAAAAAAAACAAAACGTAAAGAATGTTTTTGTGGGAAAACATGCTATTTGCATATAACGTAATAATAGTGGCTCCTTATGGCTGATTACAGCAGCCAAATTGAGCTCCTGACTTCCAGTCAAGAACAGGGAAAGTGAGGGTGAATTCCCTATGCCTTGTGCAAATGTCTAAAGCCTTATCCTGGGTTAGGTAATGAAAGATCCCTTAAAACATCCCAATTGCAGTTTATAGTATATGGATTTCTTTACAGCATTTTTTTCAGAGCTCTCACAAATGTATAGAGCAAGTGCAGGGTGTTTTTTAATCATCTCAATCAGATTAGATCGGGATGATTTAACTCTTTTTTACGCTAAAGGTGGCGGAGAGGCTAAGTAGCTGCAGGCCCGCTAACTTCCTGAAGCTGCAACTGCAGCTAATAAATGGGGCTCTTGGCTTTTAATCAAAATCAAGTAAAATTGACAATTCCCTGCTAAATATGATTGAAAAATTCAAGTCTGATATACGCAGCTCATTGGCTGATATATGAAATGTTGCAGAAAAATATACAAGCTTGCAATAGTTCACACTGGTCAACCATATTGGTTTGCAATGCTACTTAAAAAGCAACCGAGACTACAAAGACACAAGCACTATTGTTAGCAATGGGGGAAAAAATGTATACATTTATTTTCGATACAATTACAGATTATTTTTTTTTTATCTCTCTAGGTACACACAGGACTCCTCAAGTATTTTTTTTAAAAATGCTTAAAATATAAAACCTGTGAAGAAACCCCCCCCCCCCCGCAAATCGCTGCTTATTTTTCTCCAAGCTCTGCTTAAAAACATCACTACCATTTGCACATATATTGGGCTACATATTTTGCTTGCATTTATTTTTAAATTCACATGAAATTAGGATGTTAATTAAAGTGAGCATACATAAAACTATGCAAAGAGACTTTTTGAAAAAATCCCTTAAAGGAGAAACTCCACTTTCAAATTTGGGTCCACTTGCCTATCTACATCATAAGATCAATATAAAAATTAGCAATTAAGATTAAGAAATGTGTTTAAATGAGATTAAAATGGATGCAGAAAACTAATTAGCCTACTCCCATGTACCTTTAAAAGGATTTCTTTGTCCTTCAAAATTCCATTAATATTCAGCAGATATTGACAATCAATAAGTGCAATAAGTGTCATTATTCATTGATATTCACAAAAAATCATTAGATAACATGGGACCAATTTATCAATGTCTGTCCGACATGATACGCTGTAGTGTATCATGTCCAACAGACATCGCTGAATGCCGACAGCATATGCTGTCTGCATTTAACATTGCGCAAGCAGTTCACCAGAACTACTTGTGCAATGCCGCCCCCTTCAGATTCGTGGCCAATCGGCCGCTAGCAGGGGTGTCAATCAGCCTGATCATATAGGATCGGGCGGATTGCAGACCGCAGCCTTAGAGGTGGCAGACCAGTTATGGAACAGTGGTCTTAAGACCGCTGCTTAAAGGACCAGGCAACACAGTAGATTTGCATAAGCAACAAATACAAGATAACAAGACAATGCAATAGCACTTAGTCTGAACTTCAAATGTGTAGTAGATTTTTTTTCTGACAAATTTAAAAGTTATGCATTTTTCCACTCCCCCTATACCATGTGACAGCCATCAGCCAATCACAAATGCATACACGTACCATGTGACAGCCATCAGCCATTCACAAATGCATACACACTTATTCTTGCACATGCTCAGTAGGAGCTGGTGACTCAAAAAGTTTAAATATAAAAAGACTGTGCACATGTTGTTAATGGAAGTAAATTGGAAAGTTGTTTAAAATAGCATGCTCTATCTGAATAATGAAAGTTTAATTTTGATTGAGTATCCCTTTAATAACTGCTGTTTCTGGCGAGCCTAAAGACTCGCATGGAAACAAGGGCATCAAGCTCCATTCGGAGCTTGATAATTTGGCCCCATAGTCTTGTTCAATCAGGGCCGGATTGGGAAATTAGACTGTAAGTTTTTGAAGACCGGCCAGCCCCCGCCCCCCCTGGCCCAGGCAACACCACGCCCCCAGCTCCCCAACTCATTACCTTCAGGATTCCAGGAGCGGAGAAGCCTTGAATACATGTGATAGCCTGCACACAAGGCTCTCTCCATCTGTTGGCTGGGAGGCAACCTCGTCCCCAGGATGTGGCCCTGTGATACTGTTGACCCACCGTGAAATGTCCCGGGATGCCGGTAGGCCAATCTGTCCAAACACAAAGCATTAATTTTGATTAATTTGTCAGTGAAGGTTGAGGCAGAAAGTGATACAACACTTAAATAAAAAAATTATTCAGATTGCTTCACATTCCATATTAAAACATACTGGTTGGCAGCCTTGAAGGGTGACCCATGACATTTGAGCAAGTTAAACATATAGAGCCCGATTACAAGTGAAGCAGTATTTAATGCTTCTGCTCGAGCGTTAAATGCACTAGAAGTAAGCTTTTTGCATGCGTTGGGTAGCGCTCATATTAAAATTTGAAAGTAAACTGTTTTCGCTTGTGCACTAACCAGAAGCATGTAAAAAGCTGAATTAAGAATATCATGTGCGTGATAACCTATTCCCCCATAGAAGTCAATGGAGCAAAAAACACCCTTTTTGGATGCAAACTTGATTGCATATTTTCAAATGCGATAAACTGACACAAAAATATAAATATTTTGCATTCCAATGTTCTTCACATACAAGAATATGTTCTATTTATTCATAAATATATATATATATATATATATATTTTTTTATTTTTTTATTTTTTTTAAAGTGCTAAGTTTATTACCAGTAACATTTCGGGGTCGCCCCCATCTTCAGACTTAAACCATATACACATAATTATCTGCTTGTTTTAATAAATACCCCTCCACCCCTGTGCGCCTTCCATGGTGCCACTCACAGTGTTTCCAGAGACCTGTGACGTCACCGAGCATTCGCAATCACATGATCTGGCACTCATGTGTCCATAACTATGGTAACCAGATGCAGCACACACGGAGGATCACTTACACTTTTCGCTAGTGACTAGTAGAACAAGAAATAATAATAATAAGTGCATCAAAATATTAAGTTCATCAAATATTAATATGCATTAGATAATTAATCTTGTTAGGCAATGTAGGAGTTAAATATTGGATAATACAGAGCAATATGAAGTTATCGTCTAAAGCTGTAAGTAATAATGGTGGTTGATGATAGGGCATAACAGTGAATAGCTATATGTATAACTAGTATAGGGTCATGTGGATTGTTTTTAATATTTGATACACTTAATATTTTGGTGAACTTCTTTTTATTTTTTCTTATTTTAGTAGCCACTAACGAGGTGTGTAGGTGATCCTCAATGTGCGCTGCAGGACGGCATCTGGTTACTATAGTTACGGACACATGAGTGTCGGATCACGTGATTGCGGATGCTCGGTGACGTCACAGGTCTCCGTTAATGCTGTAAGCGGTGCCATGGAAGGTGCACAGTGGTGGAGGGGTATTTATTAAGGTGAATAATTATGTGAATATGGTTTAAGTCTGAAGATGGGGGCGACCCCGAAACTTACTGGTAATAAACGTATCACTTTTAAAAGACCTGGTGGTGAGTGCACCCACAATCCTTGACTTTATTATATGAATACTAGGGATGCACTCTGGGTAGAGGATTTCGGAAAGGTGTTACGTGAGTGCTTGACCCTGTCTGGAGTTTTATATATATATATATATATATATATATATATATATATATATATATAATGTTTTTAGCACAAATATATATTTATACACACACATATATATATATATATATATATATATATATATATATATATATATATATATATATATATAGGAATATCTACTTAAAAATACATAGAACATATTTCCCTATGTGAAGAACATTGGAATGTGAAATATTTCCAGTAAATACACAGTATAACACTTTATTAAATATGAATATTACATAAATATATTTTTACATGTTTTCATCTACTTGACTGCAAAGGGCTCCAATACACTTTATATATATATATATATATATATATATATATATATATATATATATATATATGACACACGTTTTTATTAGATGGTTCTATTATGGGTTTAAGTATACTCTGTATTGTATTTTTTATGTGTTTTGTGACACTTTTTTGTTTTGCAAAATAGTTAACCAGAGCTCTGAGGTTGTGCTATCCCAACGAGCGTTAACTTCAATTGTGCTTACTTTCAATTTGTAATACGAGTGAAAAACCTGACACGCTTAAAACACCTGCAATAAGCCCCTTTTTATTTGAGTATAACTGTTAGTGCTCCACTTGTAATATATATTGTTGCACAATTCTACAGCATAAAATCTCTCTCAGTGGTAAATATTTATATTCCTGTTGCTTTCTAGGCATAATCTGTTGAATATTTACATTTCAAGTTAAGAGTAATAATAATATAATAATAATAATAATAATACTCATCCTTGCTTTTGCTGACACAGGGATCAACAGATAGTTCTGAAACAGTGTTTTGTGTAACTGAAAAAGTTTAACCTCTTAAGGACATATGACGGAATTTTTCCGTCATAAAACAATTGAGCAAACTGAGAGCTTTGTCCTTAAAGGTTTAAAGGACTAATAAATAAAGTAGATTTACATATTGAGAATCCAGTGAGTTTGTGTGTGTATATACTGTGTATATATATATATATATATATATATATATATATATATATATATATATATGTGTGTGTGTGTATAAATGTATGTATGCATCTACAGTAACTGGCAATATGATTATGATTAAAAGGACACAAAAATATAGAAATAATATGCTCTAATACATTTATATATTTTATTATTACACTATTCCTTGCTTACAACGGTGTCAACCCCCTGCAGAGGGATTAAACACACAGTTTAAATCATATCCAGGATAGCAATGCGATAAATGGTTATAGCTGAACACATCTTGTGATCCAATGAAAAGAGACAAAAGTGTGTAACCACCAATCACTAGCTAGATCCCAGCAGAACAAAGTAAATTTGATAATAGAAATGAATTTAAAGGGACAGTCTAGTCAAAATTAAACTTTCATGATTCCGATAGGACATGTCATTTTAAACAACTTTTCATTTGACTTTTATCATTACATTTGCTTTGTTCCCTTGGTGGTATTTTTAAACCTAGCTAGGCTCAAACTGATTTCTAAACCGTTAAAAACCGCCTCTTAGCTGAGAGCATTTTGAAAGTTTTTTACAGTTAGACAGTACTAGTTCATGTGTGTCATATAGATAACATTGAGCTCACTCCCGTGGAGTTATTTAGGAGTCTGCACTGATAGGCTAAACTGCATGTCTGTCAAAAGCACAGAGATAAGGGGGCAGTCTGCAGAGGCTTAGACACAAGGCAATCACAGATGTAAAACATATATTAATATAACTGTGTTGGTTATGCAAAACTGGGGAATGGGTAATAAAGGGATTATCTATCTTTTTCAACAATAAAAATTCTGGTGTAGACTGTCCCTTTAAGTATCCTACAATTGCAAGCTTTATCTGAATCATGAAAGTTTAATTTTGACTTTCATGTCCCCTTAGATATTTTAAAAGTCAATATTGATGGCGAGCCAAGAACGCCTATTCATTTTCCAACACAGAAGTCAAAGATATCTTAGTAGCTGAAAAACATTTACTTCAAAAGGGAAATTTATAAGGATAAAAGGCATGGAGGCTATCAATAAAAGGTTAACTATTACCGTTTAAAGGAGTATGTGAAGGTTATCTAAAGGAAAATAGGGAGCATTAGATATAGCTGCCCACTATGAAAAGATTTTATGTTCTTTGTATCCTGAGTTAAGGATGCTCGGTCCATAGATAAGGAGGGAAAAACAGGATTTAGCAAATTACCAGGAATTGAAGAAGTTCATTTTGTTCCATAGTGCCACATAAATGACTCACTTGGCTTTGTTTTTTAGTTATTGAAACTGTAGGAAATGCATTCATTTTTCAAATGATGTTTTGTTTGTTTATTGTTTTCTAATGTTAGTTTCTATCTTTAGTTTGAATGATATTAGAAATTAGTACTATGAGATTATATAATAATCAAACTTTAAAGGAGCAGCCAAATTACGATTTTCACTTGGCTTAAATGCAACTGGTAATTACTTTCTGTATGAGTTTTACTTAAGTGATTTATGATATTATTATTTTTTTCAAATTTTTTAATAAAGCTCCCAATTTAAAATTGCAACATGAAGTAAATTATCTTCCCTACTTAGCTAGTTTCTTTTTCCAATGTTATAGAGATGTTTAGTAGTGTTTTTATACCATCATATAGTTCTATTCAGACCAAGGGCCTGATAATCTAAAACTCTCCTCTCAGATGAGAGAATCCCAGAGCTTCATTACTTTTTATGTACTTTCTGTCATCTCTCTGGGACTCTCACAAGATCACAATTTATTTGGAAATCAGCAGTATATTATTCTCTAACCCTAGGATTAATTTAAGAGACACTTTGAGAGTCAAACATGTAAATCTGTTAAGTAGTTTCAGAGATATTTAACTTCAATGTTAAGATATTTTTTTTATGAAATCATTTTAATTGATTTTTTTTTTTACAATCATATAACTTAAACACAAAACATAAAATGGAAAAGATAAAATGACATCAAGAGTTACACTCACAAACCCTTCTGTTTTCATTTATTGAATAACTAGAATAAAGAGAGATCTTTTAATATAGGTAATCACTTCAATTGAAGTCCTTCAATGTAAGAGATATGGAATTAGTCACTTTCTACATGTTCACATATCAACTAATATCAACAAATCCTCCACTAGGCTTAGAACTTATCCCCTGTCTAGTGTTACTCCTAGCTTCCTCATAAAACATGAGGCATGGTTCCCAGTTTACAATTAATTGATTTTGTTTATTTAATATGGTTGCGGTTAAACTACTCATATTATAGTGATATTCTAACTTTCATAAAATATAATCAAAAGTGGGGGGTTCTGATCTCCAATATCTTGCAATGCTTAATCTAGTGATAGTAGAAATCATTGCTGCCAGTTTGCTTTGATGTTTAAGAAAGTTATCTAACGGAAAGTGTAGGAGAGCCTGTTCGGGAGTGAGAGATATCGTTTTAGAGATAATTGACTTAGTAAGCGAGATGTCTGATTCCAGATTCCTCTTATTTTGGCACAATGCCACCACATATGTAGATAAGTTCCTTGTTTAACACATTATCTGTTTCTGTGTTAGACAGGCTATGGAATCTAGTTGGGTATAAATACCACTTGAAGACTACCTTCATATAATTTTCCTTCAAAAAGCATTTACTGAGAAAGACATTCCCATAAATAAGTTTGTTTCCCACTGTTTTAGAGGCCAGGAGTTCAATTCTCATTCCCATCTCATGATAAATTCTGGTTTGGTATCTTTGGGTGCAGCATTAAATATGGAGTATAGCTTTGAAATTGTGTTTCGTGAACTTTGCTTCAAAGGCAGTGATGGATATAAGGAGATCTTAAATTGAGTCCATCTATCCATTAACTTTCTAATATGTTTAAACATTGGAATATAGTTTTCACTATATAAATTATAAACATTATTCGATAGTTTTATTCCTAAATATTTGAGTGTTTTTTTTTGGACCATTTAAAAGAGAACATTATTTCTAGTAATTTTTTTGTGTGTTGTGGGAGTTGTATACTAAGTGCATTTTTATTCATTAATTTTATAACCTGAGAGTTGTCTGAGTATAACGGCGGAAGTGATAGAAGTGGTTTATTAAGTGAAAGTATGATATCATCTGCAAATAGTGATATCATATAAATATGTGAGTTGAGTGGATTTCACAAAATATCTCAATTATCTCTAATTTTAGCTGCTAAAGGTCCAATGCTCAATGAAAATAGCAGAGGGGATAGGGGCAGCCATGTCTGGTTCCATTTCTTATTTTTATACCTTTGGTTTGATAACCCGCTAATCTAACAAATGCTTCAGGATTTGAATTTTTTTTGCTATTGCGTTGTGAAAAGGGCCAGCAATTCCAAATTTTAATAGAATGGCATGCATATATTTCCAGTTAAAGGGACAGTCTACCATAGAATTGTTATTGTTTTAAAAGATAGATAATCCCTTTATTACCCATTCCCCAGTTTTGTATAACCAACACAGTTATATTAATATACTTTTTACCTCTGTGATTACCTTGTATCTAGGAACCTTCTTCCAGCCCCCGGATCACATGACTGTGACTATTTATTATCTATTGTCTTAAATTTATTATTGTTTTGTGCTAAATCTTATCTATATGGCCCACGTGTACTTTCTGTCTCTTTGTGTAGAAAAGAGATTTAAAAACCATGTGATAAGAGGCAGCCCTCAAAGGATTGAAATTAGCATATGAGTCTGCCTAGGTTTAGTTTCAAGTAAGAATACCAAGAGAAAAAAGCAAATTTGATAATAAAAGTAAATTGGAAAGTTGATTAAAATTAAAAGTCCTATCTGAATAATGAAAGTTTAATTTATACTAGACTGTCCCTTTAATTCTATCAAATGCCTTCTCTGCATCCGAGAGAAACAGAGAAGGCATTCCATTTGTCTGGGCATAGTTTATAAGGTCTGTAATTTTATGAATGTTATCCGGAGCTTCTTTTTCTTTTATGAACCAGACTTGGTCAGAATGGATTCATTTTGTGATAACCGTATTTAATTTATTTGATAAAATTTTTCTAAGTAACTTGATATTCTGATTAATCAGGGATATAGGTCTATAATTTTGACAATATTACGGACTTTTACCTGATTTCGGAATAACTGAAATTAGGGAAAGTAACATGTCTGGTGGAATCGCTGTACCGTGCATAATTAGATTGAATAATTTTACTAATTGAGGGGTAAGTAGTTGTTGGAGATCTTTATAAAAGAAACCTGCAAACCCGTCTGGTCCCAGAGTTTTATTTCTTTTGAGATCTTTAATAGCTAAAGAAACTTCTTGATGCGTTATTGGGGCATTTAGTAAATTTTTATCTGCTTCTGTTAATTTTGGCAATGGAGAAAACTCCAAAAAATTGTCTAACTCTTTAGTTTTGTCTGAGTTCTTATTAGTAGCAGATTATATGTTAGTATAAAAAAACCAGCAAAGGTGTTTGCTATTTTTTGGGGATCATTTGTAACTGTACCATCATGTAGTTGTATTTGGGGAACTGAAGTGTTTCGGGTGACTTCTTTTAACTTATTAGCTAGCATTTTGTCCAGTTTATTACCATAGAGGTAATATTGGATATCTACAAGTTAATTGGCATGTATCGCCTCTTTATCAAGTAATTGGTTTAATTCTTAATTTTTATCTTTAAGAATTTTAGTTATAGTTTTGCTCGGATTTTGTAAAGATTGTTTATGAAGTGAGAGATTTCCTTCTTAAGTTCCTCCAGTTTTGCTTTATTATGGATTTTTAATTTGAGGGATTCAGAGATCAATAGACCCCTAACAAATAATTTAAGAGCTCCCCAACTAAAGATTGGATTTTAAGTTGAACCTTAAATAATAGATTCTCTATGTCTTTCTGTAATTTTTGTAAAATGATATTGTTTTTTAAAAGACTAGGGTGTAGAGACCAAGGTCGGATTCTATTAGGATTTAATATTCCTGTGAGGGTTATCTCTACTATCAAGTGGTCTGACGAGGGGCAGTAAACAATATTTGCTGATTTAAGTAATGGCATCATAATTTGGCTAATTAGAATGTAATCAATTCTAGAATAAGTCTCACGTACTGACGAAAAGTATGTAAAATCTCTTGAATTTTTATAGTTATAAATCCGTTTTATATAATATATAATATAATCTAGTACCCTTATTGCATTTTCCAAGTATTTTATCTCCTCTGCTCTGCTGTGAGGGAGAGGGCAAGATCCATTCATTCAAAAGACAACAAAAAGAAGAGAAAAAAAAATACCCTATCCCTCTTCCTCTCTCTTGTCTCTCCCTACCCCAGCCGCCCCTCCCAATATGCCCTTCCCTTCACCTGTGGTCTCCTCATGTTCCTCTCGGCCTCTAAACTCATCAGAGATCAGTACCATTTGGTTTGAAAAACCCCTGACAGAATCAGGGTTTCAAAAAAATCTGTTCTTAGGAAATTAGAAATGAGGGAAAATTGAATACAACGTGGGTAAGATAAAATAACTCTTAACCATTTTGAAAAAAAAGCTGTAATCTTTTTCTTTTGTGAAGCTGATATACTCATTTGTTCAAAAATTAGCTGGGAATGTATTAAATTTATGAAACGTGGCATTGAGGGGGCCTTTTTACTTTTCCAATTTTTTAATATTAGATTACTCCCCAGCATAATCACTGTCGGCTAGATTTAGAGTTTTGTCGGTAAAGACCCGCGTAGCTAACGCTCCTTTTTTTTCCCCGCACCTTTTAACCCCTTAATGACCGAGGACGTGCAGGGTACGTCCTCAAAAAAAAGGCAGTTAACGCCTGAGGACGTACCCTGCACGTCCTCGGTGTGGAAAGCAGCTGGAAGCGATCCTGCTCGCTTCCAGCTGCTTTCCGGTTATTGCAGTGATGCCTCGATATGGAGGCATCCTGCAATAACCATACATGGCCATCCGATGCAGAGAGAGCCACTCTGTGGCCCTCTCTGCACCGGACATCGATGGCCGGTATCGTTGGTGGGTGGGAGCCGAATTGGGAGGCGGGTGGGCGGCCATCGGTGTTGCGCGTGACGTCACGGGGGGCGGGATTGGGACCGTCGGGGGCGCGCACGGGCGCGCGCGCGTGCACGGGGGGTGGCGGGCGGGCGCGTGCATGGGGCGGGAGCGGGTGGGAACCGCTACACTACAGAAAAGTAAAAAAGTAAAAGTAAAAAAAAAATTAAATAAACTTTTTTTCAAAACCATCTAAGGGATCTGGAAGGGGTGGGGGGTTGGTCTTGGGGGGGGGGGGAAAGCTACACTACAGAAAAGGGACATATTTTATTTAAAAAAAAGCATTTTTTTTCACTAAACTGGGTACTGGCAGACAGCTGCCAGTACCCAAGATGGCGCACATTAAGTCAGAGGGGGAGGGTTAGAGAGCTGTTTAGTGGGGGATCAGTGAGGTTGGGGGCTAAGGGGGATCCCTACACAGAAGCATATGTAAATATGCTAACAAAAAATGCACAAAAAAGCCCAAATATACCTTTTATTTTAGTACTGGCAGAGTTTCTGCCAGTACTTAAGATGGCGGGGACATTTGTGGGGTAGGGGAGGGAAGAGAGATGTTTGGGAGGGATCAGGGGGTCTGATGTTTCAGGTGGGAGGCTGATCTTTACACTAAAGCTAAAATTAACCCTGCAAGCTCCCTACAAGCTACCTAATTAACCCCTTCACTGCTAGCCATAATACACGTGTGATGCGCAGCGCCATTTAGCAGCATTCTAATTACCAAAAAGCAACTCCAAAGTCATATATGTCTGCTATTTCTGAACAAAGGGGATCCCAGAGAAGCATTTACAACCATTTGTGCCATAATTGCACAAGCTGTTTGTAAATTATTTCAGTGAGAAACCTAAAATTGTGAAAAATTTTACGTTTTTTTTAATTTGATCGCATTTGGCGGTGAAATGGTGGCATGAAATATACCAAAATGGGCCTAGATCAATACTTGGGGTTGTCTACTACACTACACTAAAGCTAAAATTACCCCAAAAAGCTCCTTACATGCTCCCTAATTAACCCCTTCACTGCTGGGCATAATACACGTGTGGTGCGCAGTGGCATTTAGCGGCCTTCTAATTACCAAAAAGCAATGCCAAAGCCATATATGTCTGCTATTTCTGAACAAAGGGGATCCCAGAGAAGAATTTACAACCATTTATGCCATAATTGCACAAGCAGTATGTAAATAATTTCAGTGAGAAACTGAAAGTTTGTGAAAAAATTTGTGAAAAAGTGAACAATTTTTTGTATTTGATCGCATTTGGCGGTGAAATGGTGGCATGAAATATACCAAAATGGGCCTAGATCAATAATTTGGGATGTCTTCTAAAAAAAAATATATACATGTCAATGGATATTCAGGGATTCCTGAAAGATATTAGTGTTCTAATGTAACTAGCGTTAATTTTGAAAAAAAATGGTTTGAAAATAGCAAAGTGCTACTTGTATTTATGGCCCTATAAGTTACAAAAAAAGCAAAGAAGATGTAAACATTGGGTATTTCTAAACTCAGGACAAAATTTAGAAACAATTTAGCATGGGTGTTTTTTGGTGGTTGTAGATATGTAACAGATTTTGGGGTTCAAAGTTAGAAAAAGTGTGTTTTTTTCCATTTTTCCTCATATTTTAGTAAATGATAAGATATGATGAAAATAATGGTATTTTTAGAAAGTCCATTTAATGGCGAGAAAAACGGTATATAATATGTGTGGGTACAGTAAATGAGTAAGAGGAAAATTTCAGCTAAACACAAACACCGCAGAAATGTAAAAATAGCCTTGGTCCCAAACGGACAGAAAATGGAAAAGTGCTCTGGTCACTAAGGGGTTAAACAACGCTGGTATTGAGAGTTCTCTGAAGGGCTGCGTTAAGCTCCAAAAAGGGAGCGTAAAGGCATATTTACCGCCACTTCAACCCTCAATACCAGCGTTGCTTACGGTAACGGCTAGCTGGAAAAACGTTCTCGTGCACGATTCCCCCATAGGAAACAATGGGCAGTTTGGGCTGAAAAAAAGCAGCGTTAAGCTCCTAACGCAGACCCATTGTTTCCTATGGGGAAACAGTTTCTAAGTCTGCACCTAACACCCTAACATGAACCCCGAGTCTAAACACCCCTAACCTTACACTTATTAACCCCTAATCTGCCGCCCCCGCTATCGCTGACACCTGCATTACACAATTAACCCCTAATCCACCACCGCAACCTACAATATCCCTATGTACTCCTAATCTGCTGTCCCTAACATCGCTGACACCTATATTATATTTATTAACCCCTAAACCGCCTCACTCACTCAAAAACCCTATAATAAATAGTATTAACCCCTAATCTGCCCTCCCTAACATCGCCAACACCTAACTTCAAGTATTAACCCCTAATCTGCTGACCGGACCTCGCCGCTACTCTAATAAATGTATTAACCCCTAAAGCTAAGTCTAACCCTAACACTCCCCTAAGTTAAATATAATTTTAATCTAGCAAAATAAATTAAAGCTTATTAAATAAAGTATTCCTATTTAAAACTAAATACTTACCTGTAAAATAAACCCTAATATAGCTACAATATAATGAATAATTATATTGTAGCTATTTTAGGATTTATATTTATTTTACGGGCAACTTTGTATTTATTTTAACTAGGTACAATAGCCATTAAATAGTTATTTACTATTTAATAGCTACCTAGTTAAAATAATTACAAAATTACCTGTAAAATAAATCCTAACCTAAGTTACAATTAAACCTAACACTACACTATCAATAAATAAAATAAATCAATTAACTACAAGTACCTACAATTAAATAAACTAAACTAAATTACAAAAAAAACACACTAAATTACAAAAAATAAAAAAGATTACAAGAATTTTAAGCTAATTACACCTACTCTAAGCCCCCTAATAAAATAACAAAGCCCCCAAAATAAAAAAAATTCCCTACCATAATCTAAATTAAAAAAGTTAACAGCTGGGGGGCGGAGCCATCAACCAAGCATGGAGGACGTGTTGCAAAGAGCTCCTGAAGAAATTTATTTAATATAACACCTAATTGGAGCTAAACCTCTGTAACTATCTCTGAGAATAGCCCTGAGACAGCAAGGTCACCCTCTGCAATGTTAGTGGATCTCCCCATTTCGTTTTCACGCCAGATTATGCCTCTGACTGCCATCGCAGAATAGGAAATACTCAGGCTTCTGAGGCCTGCTATAGTGGTGACATCTGTTATGGAAGAAGTATCGTTAACCATTTGTGAGGCTCTGCGGGAACTTGCTCTGCAAATGTCAGCTAACTATGATGACATATCAGCTAGTTTAAGGACTGTTATGGCACAACCGCTATCTTTCATGCAAGACAGATCGTGCAATGCAAACCTCCCACTCTATAAAGAACATTCTCTTCTATGTGGAGTACAGACAATAGAGACTGAGCTAGATTTTTTTGCAGATATACCCGCTGTCCATGTGAGCTCCACTCTATGCTACAATACACCTGAAGTGGAAGATTTGGCTGGCATTGGGAAACTGAAGGCTATGCTATCACCTACACATAAGGAGCCCCTTAGGGTAATCCGACAACAGAACGCTTTCCCTATGCTGAGAAATCTGAAGGAGCATGTCCCGCTAACGTGCAGTGCTGCACTCAATATCATGGCTCCAAAGGCTACCGGGATAAGCTCTAAAGAGTCCTTATATAACTCTGTGATCCCGCGGTGCTGCACCTGCTACATCTGCTCTGTAATATCTGCCCTGGGTTTATCTGGCTACTTGTCTCAGTGGACTGATAGACGGGAGATGTGTTCTTTCAGGCTAGCATTGATTACACAGGGAGCGTCGGAACAGATCTTGCAGTGTGATCCTATGCCCTGTGGCAATCGCGATGGTATGAATCTATTTTCCAAGCTGTGGGACATTGAGATCCTGATCTACATGGAGCTAGCTGGACAGTTGGAGAGCCCTTTTGATCCAGGGGGTTAATCTGGCCTCTGCTCCCCCTGCTTGCTTGCGTGGCGTTTATAAGAGACACCTAGCACAGGGGTATCTTGATGGTTTCTAATACGCTAGATTAATCTGTAACAAATTATAACAGCCAGAATTGACCTAAATAAGTCTGGGATACAGATGTTATTTGCAGCCTCATGCTGAATGCTATGTTACATGTTGTTTCATAATGTTTGTTCATGCACACTGTTATTGTAGGGCTAAAACAATTTGCGCTATCTATTCGCTTAGTATCAATAAGAACCTATCTACATGTTAGTGGGAAAAATGCAGCACTGTTGTTAGTTTAGCTTTCTAAGTAGCTGTTCTACAGTTATATATTGAATATTAATATTCTCTACTTCATTTAGCAATCTATTATTATACACAGCACTGCTGCCCTCTATATAGTACAGTATACCATGTCCTTTTTAAGGGTGTCATTTGAGTAAGTAATTATATAGTTAAAGCAGTCAGCTCATAAACAATCTATTACACATACACTGTATTCTAGTTGAGGGAAGTAGAATCTAATTTCATGTCAGAGTGAGCTTTGTTATCCCCACTCGTGTACATCCTAAGAAGTTATTTCTCCTGGACAGGTTTTATTATATTAGTGTAAGTTGGTTGATCAGTGTTTAGACGCTTAACCTATACAGTTCCTAGTGCGTCCATATAAATGACAGCTCTACTGCTTAGAAATATTACCATACTTATGTTTATGATTAACATATAAATAGAGGTTACTGAACAATGTGGTTTCGTATGTATATTCTCCAAGGCTTGCTCTTATAATCTAGGCTGGTTTAGAGAATAACTAGCTATTATTTCTTGAAAAGCCTGTACTCCTCTTTTTTTTCTAACAGTTTATTTTATCATGTGAAGTTAGTATTTGCTCTATTATTTTGTGAGGTATTAGATATATGGGATAAGTAGATAATATCACTCCAGTGTAGCTCTCATTTTGATGTCTCCTTTATGTACCATAAATAGGGAGCCAATTATATACCCTATTATCCTTACATTGGCTTTAGTTGTAAGGCGCTCTTATGTTTCAGCAGAGGATCTGTATTAGGACCTAACTTAGAATACATTATATATACTAACTCAGAGAGATTAAGCTTAGCGTCTCATGGTTGACCAGCAACCTATTTATACTCCCATCCCTCAATGACTGACACACAGCTATGTCTAAATTTGTTTCTGTATACATACTAACTGGCTCCGCCCTCCCCCTCCCCTACTTTATTCTGAGTGGCTCTCGCCCGCTGTATTCTCCCTTCCCCATAAAATTATTGAGCTACCTCCTCCCTAGCCCTAATTTTAATTGAACAGATACCCTAATTTTCTCTTTATTTGGTTAAGAGAGGACCATTTTCGCTTATATTAGTTTCATGATACTCAATAATAAAACTAAAGTCTAGCTATAAGTTTGCCCACAATGTATAGTAACACTAGGATTATTTGAATACATAGCTTTTCTAACTGTGCTGTATATACAGTTATCTGTGAATGTTTCGGGGCATACCCTTTGTTTATTGTATTTGTTTTTGACTTCAATAAAAATTATTTCAAAAAAAAAAAAAAAAAAAAAAGTTAACAGCTCTATTACCTTACCAGCCCTTCAAAGGGCTTTTTGCGGGGCATGCCCCAAAGAAATCAGCTCTTTTGCCTGTAAAAAAAAACACAATACCACCCCCCAACATTACAACCCACCACCCACATACCCCTACTCTAACCCAAACCCCCCTTAAATAAACCTGACACTACCCCCCTGAAGATCTCCCTACCTTGAGTCGTCTTCACCCAACCGGGCACCGATGGACCAAAAGAAGACATCCGGAGCGGCAGAAGTCTTCATCCTATCAGGGCAGAAGAGGACATCCGGACCGGTAGACATCTTCATCCATTCGGCATCTTCTATCTTCATCCATCCGGAGCGGAGCGGAGCCATCTTCTTCCAGCCGACGCGGATCCATCCTCTTCTACCTATGCCTACTCGCCGAATGAAGGTTCCTTTAAATCAATCAGCCAATCGGAATTAAGGTAGGAAAAATCTGATTGGCTGATTGAATCAGCCAATCAGATTCAAGTTCAATCGGATTGGCTGATCCAATCAGCCAATCAGATTGAGCTTGCATTCTATTGGCTGTTCCAATCAGCCAATAGAATGCGAGCTCAATCTGATTGGCTGATTGGATAAGCCAATCCGATTGCACTTGAATCTAATTGGCTGATTGAATCAGCCAATCAGATTTTTCCTACCTTAATTCCGATTGGCTGATAGAATCCTATCAGCCAATCGGAATTCGAGGGACGCCATCTTGGATGATGTCATTTAAAGGAACCTTTATTCGGCGTGTAGGCGTCGGTAGAAGAGGATGGATCTGCGTCGGCTGGAAGAAGATGGCTCCGCTCCGCACCGGATGGATGAAGATAGAAGATGCCGCTTGGATGAAGATGTCTACCGGTCCGGATGTCCTCTTCTGCCCGTATAGGATGAAGACTTCTGCCGCTCCGGATGTCTTCTTTTGGTCCATCGGTGCCCGGTTGGGTGAAGACGACTCAAGGTAGGGAGATCTTCAGGGGGGTAGTGTTAGATTTATTTAGGGGGGTTTGGGTTAGAGTAGGGGTATGTGGGTGGTGGGTTGCAATGTTGGGGGTGATATTGTGTTTTTTTTTACAGGCAAAAGAGCTGATTTCTTTGGAGCATGCCCCGCAAAAAGCCCTTTTAAGGGCTGGTAAGGTAATAGAGGTGTTAACTTTTTTAATTTAGATTAGGGTAGGGAATTTTTTTATTTTGGGGGGGCTTTGTTTTTTTATTAGGGGGTTTAGAGTAGGTGTAATTAGCTTAAAATTCATGTAATCTTTTTTATTTTTTGTAATTTAGTGGGGTTTTTTTTGTAATTTAGTTTAGTTTATTTAATTTTAGGTACTTGTAGTTAATTTATTTAATTTATTTATTGATAGTGTAGTGTTAGGTTTAATTGTAACTTAGGTTAGGATTTTTTTTTTTTTTTTTTTTTTTAAAGGCTTTATTGAAGTGAATAGTTACAAACAAGACATATCAATGCAGTAATACAATAGGTACATGAACGGAAAGTTTATAACAGCAGCAAAGATACAAAACATTTTCACTTCGCAGTATATTTCGCCCAGTCCGCCGGACTGACCTTTGGAGTGAGCAATCATAGTTTTATATAATTTTTTCAAAATGTAAAGTTACATCATCATAGCACCAGTCTAATGACAATGTAATCAAAGGTATAGAAAGTATTTAAGAAGAAAAGGAATTGGGGATGAGAAGGGTAATAGAGGGAAGAAAAGAGGGAAGGAATAAAAAAAAAAAAAAAAGAAAGAAAGAAGCAGCCATCAACGACCAACCCGAGTAGGTATAATCCTATTTGATTTAAATTGTGCCCCGCCATAAATCTAGTATCATTTCATATGTACCGAGGTTATGGGTTTTCAGGTAGTGGTACCTTTCCAGGTTCAAGATTTCCTCCACCTGGGTGTACCAGTCCCCCAGGGTAGGAGGATTTTGAGATTTCCATTTTTTCGGGATTAATTTTTTTGCACTGGTAATCATTATCAGTAGAAGAGAGAGATGTGCAGCACTTTGTGTTTTAGGTAAAGACAAAAATAGCAAAATGTCAGGTGTGTATGGGATGTCTAAATTTAGGATTTCCCCCATCTTTTTCATAACTCCCTTCCAAAAAGACAATATGCAGGGGCAATGCCACCAGATGTGTAAAATTGATCCGTTTTCCCCGCACCCCCTCCAGCATAATGGGCTAATTGTAGGAAATATCTTATGGAGCCTAACAGGAGTAAGGTACCATCTGCTCAGGTATTTAATGTGTAGTTCCTGAATTGTTGACGATACTGATGTTTTCTTAATTAATCTAAAGGCCCTCAACCAGGGGTCAGAGTCAAAATCTAAGCCCAACTCAGCTATCCATTGCTTTGTGTATGTTGGTAGTGCCTCAGAGCCCCGGAGAACTAATGACCTATACATTATGGATATCAAGTGCCTGGGAGCAGTGTCCATTACGCATATTTTTTCAAAATTCGTAAGTGTTCTCCCTAGTTCCTGTTTATATTTATGACTTAATATAAAGTGGTGCATCTGGCGATAGTGTAACCACGAGGAGAAAATTGTGGGATATGTTCTTACTAGATCTGCTTGCGGTGTGATTTTCCCATTTACTATTATTCCAAAAACGGATCCCTCCTTAATTTTATATGGGGCAAGTTTATATATTCCTCTATTGTGATATGGAAGCTCAGGGTTTTCAAAAATGGGGGATAACGGGGAATGTTTAGTAGAGATATGCGTGGATGTGTTCATGGTCTTGTCCCATATATTAAGTGTCTCCTCTATCAAGTGATATTTAGTGACTGCGGGAGGGCGTTGTGAGGGCGGAATCCAGGCGAGAGTTCCCATATTATTTAATTTAAAGATCTGTCTATCTAGATCGAGCCATGCCTTAGAGGTTAGGTTCTGTGCCCATTCTACAATTCTTTGCAAACCTACTGCTTGTTTATAAGAAGCTATATCTGGTAGTCCTAGCCCCCCCCTATCTCTTGGAAGATACATGGTGCGTTTGGGTAATCTGGGTTTGGTGTTGGCCCAAACAAATTGTTCAATCAAATTTTGCAATTGGGTAAGATAGCTTTTAGGGAGTGCAATGGGCAGAGTCTGCAACAGATACAGTATGCGAGGGAGAACATTCATTTTAATAACACCTACTCTGCCCAGCCAAGAAACTGTCCCTGCTCTCCAAGATGAGAGGTCGGCCATAATATCATTCTTCAAAGGAATATAGTTATGTTTAAACAGATCCGAGTGATCCGGAGTTAGATATATACCCAAGTATTTTAGTTTAGTACTTGCTATAGATATATTATAATTGTGTTGTAAATGAAGTACCACTTCAGGATTAGTGTTGATATTCAGCAGTTCTGATTTACTAAGGTTAAGGGAAAAATTTGAAACCTCTCCGTATGCCCTAATTTCTTTTAAAAGCTCTGGTACAGACTCTAAAGCATCAGTTAACGTATAGAGAATATCATCGGCATATAATGCCTGCTTATGCTCTCTGTCTCCTACTACCATGCCTTTGATTTTTTCATTTAGTCTCACTTTATGCGCCAGTACTTCAATAGTTAGTGCGAACAGTAATGGCGACAGGGGGCAACCCTGCCGGGTCCCATTACTAATATTGAAAGATTCCGATAGAGTACCATTGATTCTTATTCTTGCATTCGGATTCGAGTAGAGTGCCAAAACCGTATTTACAAAGGGTGTCCCGAACCCCATTTTCCCTAAGACGCAACGCAGAAAAGACCAACTGACCCTATCAAAGGCCTTCTCCGCATCGGTAGCGAAGAGGACTAGTGGGCACCCCGAGACTTTGGCATGGTTAATTAGTTGAGTGACTTTGATGGTATTGTCCCTGGCCTCTCGGCCTGGGACAAAACCCACCTGATCATTGCAAATTAAAGATGGAAGGTACTTGTTGAGTCTATTTGCGAGGATCTTTGCTAATATTTTCATATCGGAGTTAATTAAAGATATGGGTCTGAAATGGCTCGGGGAGTCTGCCGTTTTTCCTGGCTTAGGTAGTACCTTTATATGAGCTTCCAGAAGAACGCGGGATAAATTGGGGTCATCACGAATATCATTAAATAGGTCTAAGAGAGGGCCTGCTAGGATGTCTTTAAACTTTTTATAATACACTGATGAGAACCCATCAGGTCCTGGGCTTTTGCCTCCTGGGCTTCCCTTGATGGCCTCAAATAGCTCTTCTTCGGATATTGGGGCGTCCAGTGCATTGGATTCCTCTCTAGTTAAGGAGGGGAGATTAATATCTCCCAGATATGAGTTAATTAGATCATCTGGAGTAGAAGCCCCTGCGCTTTGAGAGGACGCTAAGGTAGGGTCTTGTATGTTATATAAAGAATGGTAATAATCGTGAAATTCCTTCGCAATTTGAACGCTGCTGCGAAGTGTATGGCCATCTTTGGATCTGATAGTATGTATGTATGAGCGAAGCTGTCTTCTCCTAAGGGTTCTCGCCAAGATTCTGCCCGGCTTGTTGCCCCCCTCATAATAATACTGTTTTAGGTATAAAGCTTTTTTTTGGTGGGACTCAGCTAGGTACTTTTGAAAATCTAGTCTCGCCTGCCTTAGTTGGTTTGTTATTTCTGTGCATGTCGGGGTTTCTTTATGTTTGGTTTCCAGAGAGTGTAATTTATGTTGTAGGTCTATGTATTTAGCCCTATACTGTCTGTTGGTAAATGCCTTTTGTTTGATCAAGGCCCCCCTAATTACAGTTTTATGGGCTTCCCAGATGATAGCTTTAGAGGAAGATGGAAATGTGTTAGTTGTAAAGTATTCCCGAATAATTTTCTGCAGGTCGGATAGAAATATTGGATCATCTAATAGAGTTTCATCCAGTCTCCAAATGTTTTGGGTGATAGGGATGTCTGGCCATAAGATTGCACAGGAGACCGGAGCGTGATCAGACCATGATATGTGACCAATGTTGCTGCGATGTGTAATTGATAGGCCACAAGAGTCAGTATATATATGGTCAATCCTGGAGTAGCTATTATGTGGTATGGAGTAGAAAGAATAATCCCTGGCTGTGGGATGCAGTGTGCGCCAGACGTCATGTAAAGCTAAATTTATTAAGGTACTGTTGACCTGAGTTATTATGGTGAAGGATGTACAGGAAACCCCTTTAGAGGTATCAACCAGAGGGTCTGCAACAATGTTGAAATCTCCCGCTAGATAAGTGATACCTCTAGTATGTTCTAGTAACAAGTCTCGGACTCTATAAAAGAAGGAGTCTTGTTTTTGGCTAGGTGAGTAGACCGAGGCTAGTGTGATATAGTGTCCAAACAAAGTGCCAACCAGAATGATATAGCGCCCTTCTGGGTCCTTTTCTATGTGTGTCAAAATGAATGGTAACGATCTGTGGAAGACTACACCCACCCCTCCTTTTTTGTTTTGTCCCGATGCGAAGTACGTGGTAGGGAACTGGATATTATGCCATTTAGGTTCTTTACCTCTCCTAAAATGAGTCTCCTGTAGGAGAATTATATGACTATGTAGTTTATGCAATTCTTTAAAAGCAATAGAGCGTTTACCCGGGTCATTAAGGCCCTTCGCATTAATCGTGGTAAGATTAATGGAGTGGTCCCCAAAAAAAAAAAAAAAAAAAAGAAAAAAAGGAGATAGATAAGGGATTGGAGATTTACAGAGAGGGAGGGAAAGTTACGGAGAAACAGAAAGTAGTATGCGGATTAGACAAGAGTAAGTACCTTGTTAGATATGTAGCCTCAAAACAGTGTACAAAAGTGAAACTAGGGTACTCAAGAGACCCCAATAGCACTCGTCTATATAATTATCTAACAAACAATAAACACTTAACAAGGGGAAAAGCCCCTATACTGACGTAAGTTATAAACAAAAACTTATATATATTCGTAGTACATTTCAGTTTTCAACCTGGTGTAAGTTGCCATTTAACATAACTTTTTATTTAATGGGACAGTGTTACCCTAATAATCTTAACGTAGGTGGAAATCACTACTATATGCTGGTATACCATACAAAATAGTAATATACATCTGTTATAACAGGTTATATAGTCTATCCTCTATATATATCCAGCCCTTGCCTTGCGTAAAATACAACATGATAAAATATGTATCGGTCTGGAGTTTTAATTATCTCTTGATTCAGAAAACTAAACTTAAATAATGGATCTATGACTAGTATGTGCCAATCCAGACTAAAGTGGGTGGTATTTTTATTATTTGAGGTGGTTGTAAACTTAAGATTGAGCTAGAGGTAGCATTTACTGGTAAGCCTAAAAATATTATGACATAGATCAATAGAGTAATTGAAATAGTAATGTGTAGCAATTAACTGCCCAAACAACGGGTAACAGTAAAATAAATTATGCATTCAAAAGTGGCAGTCCAGTATTGAGAGCAACAATTACAATAGTCCTGAGAGTTTTAGTAGAAGCAAGTACATCAACATCAAGAATCAGCTCATACTTTACCCATTTCTCTCCTCTGCAGGATGTTGTCTAGCATGGCTAGTGGATGGTGAGATGTCCCTTGCAAGAGTCCTGCCCAAAGCAGGAACTTGTATTGATAAATTTTCAAAAAAAGTCTTTTCGTCCATGCCAGGCCTGAAAATGGCCGTTTTGTTGTTATTTGAGGCAATTATAGACACTGGGAAACCCCATCTGTAGATAACCTTGTTGCTCCTCAGCACAGAGGTGATGTGATTTAAGTCTCTACGCTTTTGAAGAGTTATGGGTGATAGGTCTGTGAAGACCTGGATTTCTTCTCCTACATGGGTGAGTGGGTGCTTTCTCCTGGCTCCCTGAAGAATTTCCTCTTTGTCCTTGAAACTGAGAAATCTGACGATTATATCCCTTGGGGGGGCTTTGTTGGGTGGTTTAGGCCTAAGGGCTCTATGCGCCCGTTCAATTGGGATATCCGGTGATGAAGGAGAGTCCTTAATGATTCTAAAAAGCGCTTGAAGATAGCCTTCGATGTGTTGTGGGGCTACCGCCTCAGTGACGCCCCTAAAGCGCAAATTGTTTCTACGTCCCCTGTTGTCAATATCCTCTAACTTGTCGTTGAGATATTGCAAATTATCCGCATGATTTTGGATATCAGTTGACTGTTGCTGTAAAGAGGATGTATTATCTTTGGAAGTTTTTTCTATTGCTGAAACTCTTGACTCCAATGCAGAAAAATCTTTTCTCAGGTCGTTAAATAAGCTCCTCATCTCCTTCATGACTCCTTGAATATCCGTCTTAGATGATAGATGTGAAATGTCCTCCTTAGTAATAAACTGGGGTTGCGACATTTTATCCATTGGGATAGGGCTAGCTGAATTGTCTTGGGAGCACGCCATATCTCCTGCAGCTGTACCTTTAGTTGAATCTATGGGCTTAAGGTAATGGCTCATAGATTTAGGAGCATTTATTTTTTCTGTTCTACTTGCTCTTTTATTAGGCATGCCCTGAGATAAACTTTCCCAGTGGGGCTTTGGTTGGGGTTGCAAATGTATAAACTGTTTCTTTGCTTTTTACCTAATGAGTGTCCACACCATACAACTAAATTCAGATTTGCAGTATGGTTTTGCAGGGGCTTGAGTATCTACAATCAGAATGTCTCTTTAGGCAGAAAGTCTCTGATGCCCAGTGAGGGCGATATGCTTATAAGGCTGTAGCCTGTCTTGCTTGTTGCCTCACAAATTATACTTCTTCAGGATTTATAGGTCTCTTTTTTTTTTTTTTTTACATGCAATTATACTGTTAAAGCAGATCTGTGCCCTAAAGAATGTGGAAAACTTATTGCCCCAAGCTAATAATAGGAAAGATAATAACACTGACAGGTCCTGCAGCTTAAGCACTTCTGTGTTAATAGCAATGCGATCCACTGTAAGTCAATATAATACCGGCTCCTCTTGCTTACCCCTTCCTATGCCTCCGATATAACTGAGGTCCGTGGTTAGGTCAGATGGAAGCAGTCAGTGTGATGTGTAGCCCTCCTTGTTTTTACTGCGGCAGGTCCCCTGAAGGGGAATCGAGCAAACGCCGTGCAGGCCTTGAGGCGTTCTGCAGAGTAGAAGCTCTCCGTGAGGTCCGGTATTCTCCCGACACTTATCTAACACACCGGAACAACGGTAATCCGATGGCCGGATAGGATGTCCGTAGTAGCTGGTCCTTTGGTGTCAGGAGAATCGTAGCTCAGCGGTAAGTGAGGCCTGTAAGGTCAGATGAGTCCTCCACGTGGGAGCCCGGCACTGAGTAGTGTATAACAGCAGCTCCCACTATTAAGCCGGTCTCGCAGCCATATAGCAATTATAGTCCCATATGAATACCAGGCTGTTTAGGATTAGTAATTAAGGTATAAATACTACATAAAAGGCTTTTTGTCAGATTAGGATGCAGGAGCCCTCCTAATGTGCGACCATCTTCCTGCGTGGTCAGGCTCCGCCCCCGGTTAGGATTTATTTTACAGGTAATTTTGTAATTATTTTAACTAGGTAGCTATTAAATAGTAAATAACTATTTAATAGCTATTGTACCTAGTTAAAATAAATACAAAGTTGCCTGTAAAATAAATATAAATTCTAAAATAGCTACAATATAAATATTCGTTATATTGTAGCTATATTAGGGTTTATTTTACAGGTAAGTATTTAGCTTTAAATAGGAATACTTTATTTAATAAGAGTTAATTTATTTCGTTAGAATAAAATTATATTTAACTTAGGGGGGTGTTAGGGTTAGGGTTAGACTTAGCTTTAGGGATTAATACATTTATTAGAGTAGCGGCGAGGTCCGGTCAGCAGATTAGGGGTTAATAAGTGTAGGTAGGTAGTGGCGACGTTGGGGGTGGCAGATTAGGGGTTAATAAATATTATGTAGGTGTCAGCGATGTTAGGGGCAGCAGATTAGGGGTTAAACAATTTATTAGAGTGGCGGCGATGTGGGGGGACCTCGGTTTAGGGGTACATAGGTAGTTTATGGGTGTTAGTATACTTTAGAGCACAGTAGTTAAGAGCTTTATGAACCGGCGTTAGCCCAGGAAGCTCTTAACTACTGACTTTTTCCTGTGGATGGAGTCTTGTCGGTAGAGGCTCTACCGCTCACTTCAGCCAAGACTCTAAATACCGGTGTTAGGAAGATCCCATTGAAAAGATAGGATACGCAATTGGCGTAAGGGGATCTGCGGTATGGAAAAGTCATGGCTTGAAAGTGAGCGTTAGACCCTTTCCTGACTGACTCTAAATACCAGCGGGCGGTAAAAAGCAGCGTTAGGAGCCCTTAACGCTGCTTTTGACGGCTAACACCAAACTCTAAATCTAGGCGTGTATTAATAAGGTTAACATTGTCTCTATTAGTCTGTTTAGGTATAATTTTTACTCTATTATCTAAAACCTTATTAAGCCAAAACTCCACTTTGGTCCAAAACTGCATAATTTTGGGACAATCCCAGAAGCAATGTGCTATATCTGCATTTGAGTTATTACATTTAGGGCAATTATTGGAGGAATTGGTATGCCATTTAGACATTTTCATAGGTGTCAGGTAGGCACTAGGCATTATTAAGTAACTTTATATGTGATTCTTTCCAGGCTATAGAAATGATAGCACTCTTAATCCATTTAAAACTTGCGTTCAGTGTATCTACAGAGAAGTCCTTATTGTGGATGTTCCATTTCTCAAAAAGGCTATTAATCATTAATTGGCCCTGTTTTGCAAGCATGATTTTATATAATAAAGCAATACTATGTTTACCTTTTTTATAGCTCGTTAGATATTTTTCAATTTCCCCCCACCCTTCGGCTTCTAAATTTGATATTTTGCTTTCTGTAATGAAATATCTGATCTGCAGATAAGCAAAACAATTTTTATTTGAAAGACAAAATTCTCTGGCGATATCCTTGAACGTTCTTATTTGAAGGTGATTATTTAAACATTGATATACATATAATAGACCTTTTTATGCCCAAACATTATAAACTTCATAAGATAAACTGGGGGAGAATTTTGGGTTACCTCGTATTGAGAGGAATGGAGATATCTCAAAATTTAGATTGAGCAATTTGTTTAGTTTTTGCCATGCTTCAATAGTGTTACGTATTATTGTCATGTTTTTAATATCATTTGGCAACTGTGATATCGGACAGTGCAACAAAGCTTTCAATGTATATGGGGCGCTCAATTGTTCCTCAATATAAAAATATGTAAGGTTGTTGGCTTCTGTTAACCAGTCAAATGCAAAGCAAGCTATACTTTTTAATGTCTGGGAAAGATAGACCGCCTTCTTCCAATCCGAGTGTTAGTTTTGCTATGGATAGCATGTGTCTCTTATTATTCCATATAAAATTAGCACACTCTCTATTGAATCTTTTAATGTCTTGACTCTTTATAAATGATGGTAAGTTTTGCATAATATACATTAATTGAGGGAACAAGATAGTTTTTATGATCATCACTTTAGCAGAAAGGGAAATGGAAAAGGCAAACCATCGTTGCAATTTCTCTGAAGCTTTTTTGAAAAAAATAGAATAGTTTAATTTATACCATTGGTTTGGGTCGGCGTGAAAATTTAATCCTAGATAGTTAATACTAGAAGACTCTTGAAAAAGATGTTCTTGAATACTTTTTTTAGTCTTTTGTAACCAAAGAATTTCAGACTTATTAGCGTTAATTTTGTAGCCTGAGAAAGAACTAAACATATCAATAATATTTAAGGCCTATGGTATATTTCTCTTTGTATTTATGACGAATAATAGCAGATCATCTGCATATAGTGATAATACCAGTTTTTCTTGCCCTAACCTAATACCTTGTAGTTCTTGCCGTAATATAATTGCCAGGGGTTGAATTTTTGTTAAGTGCTCGCCATCCATCTAATAAATTCTGATCGAAAAGGAAATCTCTCAATAATTGTTGTGATGTTTTATGACCCTTAGGTGGGGTAGCACCTTTGGTGGTTCTATCTAAATTATTGTTTAGAGTCATATTAAAGTCTCCACCCACAATAGTTTTATATCTTTTCCATTGTGTAATCTGTTTACTGAGCTTAGACATAAATGGAGCTTGGTTATCATTAGGTGCATAAACATTTACTTAAAGTATTGGAGTGTTTTGAATATGACCCCTGACAATAAGAAATCTTCCCTCCTTATCTCTAATAACTTCTTCTTCTTTGAAGTTAAGGGATGTATGTAAGAGTAGGGACACCCCACATTTTTTCTTTTTATTGATTGCATGATATTGTATAGGAAATATTCTATCCCAATATTTGGGGGTACATTGTGAGATGAAATGCGTTTCTTGTATCATGACTACTTGAGCCCTAACTGTTTTGTAATAGTTTTCTTCTTTTTTATATCTGAATTTAATTCCCTTACATGATGCAATATTACTTTAATTGTCATGGTTTAACTTTAGTGAGCGGGGCAGTTTAGTCTGATCATCTGAAATTGAGGGGTCCAAATGTGTTTGAGCCTCTAAGTGTGGAAAGGGAGCAAAATACCAGCCATCTAATAAGTGAGGGGAGTGTGAAGAACAAATCTACAATACAATATGTCTAACCAATAGTGTCTACATCACCTGATCAATACATACTTTAGGGTTAAATATATATTTTTTCATCTGAAATTATGAAAATAAGTTTGCTATCAGTTGGAAAACATACCAACCACAAGAATATAAAAATAAAAATTTAACAATAAACATTTTTAAATAACACAAAGAAATAGTTTTCAACCACATCAGGCATAGTGACGTTATATAGCTTGTCAATTTTTAGACCTTAAAGTATAAGGGGGTGAATGAAGGGGGAAGGGATATAGCAGGGGTGGAGAGGGGATAGTAGGTATGGGGTGGGATTTGGGAGGGGTGAGAAGGGATAAGAGGATGACCTCCAAAATGAATAAAATGGAATACTAATAAATACCAAATATACCATAGTATTGAAGAGATGGTGGATTTAACTTCAAAAAACATATGGTCCTAAAAGTACTTTCATTTTACCAGAGACAAATTAAATTTAAAATGGTCCATCAAGCTTTTACATCAGGTTGGTGGTGTGCTTGGGACCTGCCTTAGATCTTTTAGATTTGCCATTCTTGCCTACTAAAGTCCAATCTTTCTGGAAGGATTTCCTTTGTGATTTTGGTAAGCTTGAGGTTTCTGTTGATTCCTGAAGTATCTTCAGATGTTCTAAGAGACGTAGACCTTCTTCAGTGGATGAGCAAGAATGAGTGTTGTTTTGGTAGGTGAATGTAAGCTTAAAAGGGAAGTTCCATCTGTATTTAATGTTCTCTTTGATAATAATTTGCACTACTGGCTTCATCTCTCTTCTTCTTTGTAAAGTAGTTGGTGAAAGATCTGTGTATATCTGGATATCATTTCCTTCCTATTTGAGATTACGCACAGCTCATGCTGCTTTCAATAATTCCTCTTTAACATGGTAATAGTTCATTTTCACAATGTCTCGAGTTAAAGACTGAGAGGGTTTGGTTAGGGCTCTGTGAACTCTGTCCATGAGGAGCATATATTTCTCTATCTCTGATGCTAGTCAATGGAATAAGTTGGTGATGTCCTCTTGCAAATTTTTATAGTTCTCAGGGAGATTTCTAATTCTTATATTCCAACGTATTGACCGATTCTCCAGATCTTCTACTTAATCTTCCAGTTTTCTGATGTAGATAGAATTATCTAGGAGCATGGTCTAGATTTGCGGAATAACCTCTGTGATATCGTCTAGCTTCTCTTCAATGTCAGATGTTCTATGGCCTATTTATTTAATGTCTCTTTTCAGTTCCGATAAGGCTGATTTGAATTCTTCTTGGAAGATGGATTTTATTTTTTAGAGTTATTCTCTATTTGGTATGTCAGGTGTGCTTTTACTCTCAAGTCACCTTGGTCCTGAGAGGAATTTTCTTTTGTGGGCGACATAGTTTTATCTGGTGGTTTTGTCTAGATTGTGCTTTCATCAAATATTCTTTAACTGAATGACTTCTGCTTTTCATCTTAAAATTGACTTGATAAAGATCAAAAAAGATAAATTGTAAGCACTTTCCTCAGAGTTGAGTGAAAATATGTTGTCTGGGTTATTCTCAGCTGTATATTAATGCAGGAGTTACACCATCAAGCTTATGTTTGGAAGTCTCAGGTTATAGAGAGCATCCCATCAGGTCTTTGTTGTTACTCACTAAAAACCTTCATTGATCTATTTATTTGTTAAGATGTTTTCTGTCCAGTTTTTTACTTTTTGCTTGCAGTGTCACCACTGTTGGAGAGAAGTTAGAACTTATGCGTTGCAGCACAATATTATCTCAGATAAATTTCCTAATCTTCTCCTGGCTCTATACTATATTGTATTGTGGGTCAGGGCGGGAAGTATCTTTAAGCAACGTTCACATTAGTATCTGAGATAAACTGACTTTCCTCAAATTGTTAGGAGCTAATCATTCATGCAGGATGTCCAGATGATTGAGGCATCTTTCTTTGACTTGTCTCTTTCCCCCCCTACAAATTCACATTTAACTGTGTTGGAGCTTATTTTCCCCACAATACATTACTCCCCAGGGAAGCTGTCACGAGGTTGATCATGGAGAAGGTAATTTGGGATATGACCTGCTAGAACAAAGTCCAGCAGGAAAGAAAGGGGGAGAGTGTATTGGAGCTTGCCAAAAAAAAGTTGTTATGAGAGATAAAAAACTAGGCTAATTACAGGGGTTTTTATTTGCTGCTGTAGTGTCTTGCAACACACAATGCAGATATAAGTCTGTTATCAGATGATAAGAGGTGAATAGCTTTTAATTCATATCAGCTCTTCTTTGGATATTATGGATAAGAGCTTAAGTGTGTCCCACTGAAATTGTTTAGACAAAGATCAGTATACTAGAATAATTAGTCCCACCACTTGAAGCGTGTCTATGCTACGCAGCTTTAATAGCTGAAAAAGAAATCAAAATTTCAATGCGCGCCAATTTTTTGCTTTCTGTTTGTGGTTTATTTTGGGCTCCTTGGCTGTTTAGATGTATGCACTGTATTATGTAGCTTTTATCTAGGGTCAAGGTATATTTTGTCTCCCAGAAAAATGCACTTGTGCTTACCTTTAATCTAAAATAGCGCAACTAGTCAGTCTGTACCTTCTGGGCTCCCTCTATATCCATCTGCCGCTCTGCGTCTCTTTAAGGCCTTATGAAATGATAGGCAGCCTGTCCGGAGCGTAGCGGTCAGTCAACTGTTGGTGTTACCTCCCTACTGCAGGTCTTTGATGTTGGCCCAATCAAGATGACGTTTCGCCCCAAGAGACGCAGGAAACCATAGACTGCTGTGCTCTGCTTCCAAGCAGCCAGCTACACAGCCGGTTGGCATCCAGAAGGAGTCTGCGGTGATCACCTCTGGCAATGCGGCAAGTAAAACCGTGCTGTGTGTCCAATGTTAAGATATTTTAAAGATATGCCATCATATTACTTCTATTATCAAATTTGCCAATCTGTATAAAATATTGATGCATGTTTTTTTTCAACTGTTATTTTGTTATTTTGTAAAATATGCATTGTTTTTCAGGCACAGGAAAATCCATTGAAAATCCTCAAAAATTTTGATTATTTACTTACGCCTAGATTTAGAGTTTGGCGGCCAAAGGGGTGCGTTAGCTACGCATGCTTTTTTTCCCCCGCACCTTTTAAATACCGCTGGTATTTAGAGTTCACAGAATGGCTGGGTTTTCAGTGTGTTAGGCTCCAAAAAGGGAGCGTAGAGCATAATTTAACGCCACTGCAACTCTACATACCAGCGGTGCTTACAGACGCGGCTAGCTTCAAAAACGTGCTCGTGCACGATATCCCCATAAAAACAATGGGGCAGTTTGAGCTGAAAAAAAACCTAACACCTGCAAAAAAGCAGCGTTCAGCTCCTAACGCAGCCCCATTGTTTTCTATGGGGAAACACTTCCTACGTCTGCACCTAACACTCTAACATGTACCCCGAGTCTAAACACCCCTAACCTTACACTTATTAACCCCTATTCTGCCGCCCCCGCTATCGCTGACACCTGCATATTTTTTAACCCCTAATCTGCCGCTCCGTAAACCGCCGCTACCTACATTATCCCTATGTACCCCTAATCTGCTGCCCCTAACACCGCCGACCCCTATATTATATTTATTAACCCGTAATCTGCCCCCCACAACGTCGCCTCCACCTGCCTACAATTATTAAACCCTAATCTGCCGAACGGACCGCACCGCTACTATAATAAAGTTATTAACCCCTAATCCGCCTCACTCCCGCCTCAATAACCCTATAATAAATAGTATTAACCCCTAATCTGCCCTCCCTAACATCGCCGACACCTAACTTCAAGTATTGACCCCTAATCTGCTGACCGAATCTCGCCGCTACTGTAATAAATGGATTAACCCCTAAAGCTAAGTCTAACCCTAACACTAACACCCCCCTAAGTTAAATATAATTTTTATCTAACGAAATAAATTAACTCTTATTAAATAAATTATTCCTATTTAAAGCTAAATACTTACCTGTAAAATAAACCCTAATATAGCTACAATATAAATTATAATTATTTTATAGCTATTTTAGTATTAATATTTATTTTACAGGCAACTTTGTATTTATTTTAACCAGGTATAATAGCTATTAAATAGTTAATAACTATTTAATAGCTAAAATAGTTAAAATAATTACAAAATTACCTGTAAAATAAATCCTAAGCTAAGTTACAATTAAACCTAACACTACACTATCAATAAATTAATGAAATAAAATACCTACAAATAAATACAATTAAATAAACTAACTAAAGTACAAAAAATAAAAAAGAACTAAGTTACAAAAAATAAAAAAATATTTACAAACATTAGAAAAATATTACAACAATTTTAAACTAATTACACCTACTCTAAGCCCCCTAATAAAATAACAAAGCCCCCCAAAATAAAAAAATGCCCTACCTTATTCTAAATTAAAAAAGTTCAAAGCTCTTTTACCTTACCAGCCCTGAAAAGGGCCATTTGCGGGGCATGCCCCAAAGAATTCAGCTCTTTTGCCTGTAAAAAAAACCATACAATACCCCCCCCAACATTACAACCCACCACCCACATACCCCTAATCTAACCCAAACCCCCCTTAAATAAACCTAACACTAAGCCCCTGAAGATCTTCCTACCTTATCTTCACCATGCCAGGTTCACCGATCCGTCCTCGGAAGTCTTCATCCAAGCATCGGAAGTGTTGATCCAAGCCCAAGCGGGTGGCTGAAAAGTGACGTCCATCCTCGGGCTGAAGTCTGGATCCAAGCGGTGGCTGAAGAAATCCATCATCGGGCTGAAGTCGGAAGTCCATCATCGGGATGAAGTCTTCTATCAAGCCGCATCTTCAGTCTTCTTTGTTCCGGAGCGGAGCCATCTTCTTCCCAGCCGACGCGGATCCAACCTCTTCAAGCGACGCCTACTAGCCGAATGACGGTTCCTTTAAATGACATCATCCAAGATGGCATCCCTCGAATTCCGATTGGCTGATAGGATTCTATCAGCCAATCGGAATTAAGGTAGGAAAATTCTGATTGGCTGATGGAATCAGCCAATCAGAATCAAGTTCAATCCGATTGGCTGATCCAATCAGTCAATCAGATTGAGCTTGCATTCTATTGGCTGTTCCGATCAGCCAATAGAATGCGAGCTCAATCTGATTGGCTGATCCAATCAGCCAATCGGATTAAACTTGATTCTGATTGGCTGATTCCATCAGCCAATCAGAATTTTCCTACCTTAATTCCGATTGGCTGATAGAATCCTATCAGCCAATCGGAATTCGAGGGACGCCATCTTGGATGACGTCATTTAAAGGAACCGTCATTCGGCGAGTAGGCGTCGGTTGAAGAGGATGTTCTGTGGGTTGTAATGTGGTGGGTTGTAATGTTGGGGGGGGGTATTGTATGTGGGTTTTTTACAGGCAAAAGAGCTGAATTCTTTGGAGCATGCCCCGCAAAGGGCCCTTTTCAGGGCTGGTAAGGTAAAAGAGCTTTGAACTTTATTATTTTAGAATAGGGTAGGGCATTTTTTTATTTTGGGGGGCTTTGTTATTTTATTAGGGGGCTTAGAGTAGGTGTAATTCGTTTAAAATTGTTGTAATATTTTTCTAATGTTTGTAAATATTTTTTTATTTTTTGTAACTTAGTTCTTTTTTATTTTTTGTACTTTAGTTAGTTTATTTAATTGTATTTATTTGTAGGTATTGTATTTAATTAATTTATTGATAGTGTAGTGTTAGGTTTAATTATAGATAATTGTAGGTATTGTATTTAATTAATTTATTGATAGTGTAGTGTTAGATTTAATCGTAACTTAGGTTAGGATTTATTTTACATGTAATTTTGTAATTATTTTAACTATTTTAGCTATTAAATAGTTATTAACTATTTAATAGCTATTGTACCTGGTTAAAATAAATACAAGGTTGCCTGTAAAATAAATATTAATCCTAAAATAGCTACAATATAATTATAATTTATATTGTAGCTATATTAGGGTTTATTTTACAGGTAAGTATTTAGCTTTAAATAGGAATAATTTATTTAATAAGAGTTAATTTATTTCGTTAGAATAAAATTATATTTAACTTAGGGGGGTGTTAGGGTTAGGGTTAGACTTAGCTTTAGGGGTTTAAAAATGTATTAGAGTAGCGGTGAGCTCCGATCGGCAGATTAGGGGTTAATACTTGAAGTTAGGTGTCGGCGATGTTAGGGAGGGCAGATTAGGGGTTAATAACTTTATTATAGTAGCGGTGCGGTCCGCTCAGCAGATTAGGGGTTAATAAGTGTAGGTAGGTGGAGGCGATGGTGAGGGGGGCAGATTAGGGGTTAATAAATATAATATGGTGTCGGCGGTGTTAGGGGCAGCAGATTAGGGGTTCATAGGGATAATGTAGGTGGCAGCGGCGTGCGGTCGGCAGATTAGGGGTTAAAACATTTTAATAGAGTGGCGGCGATGTGGGGGGACCTCGGTTTAGGGGTACACAGGTAGTTTATGGGTGTTAGTGTACTTTAGAGTACAGTAGTTAAGAGCTTTATAAACCGGCGTTAGCCCAGAAAGCTCTTAACTACTGACTTTTTTCTGCGGCTGGAGTTTTGTCGTTAGATTTCTAACGCTCACTTCAGCCACAACTCTAAATACCGGCGTTAGAAAGATCCCATTGAAAAGATAGGATATGCAATTGATGTAAGGGGATCTGCGGTATGGAAAAGTCGCGGCTGGAAAGTGAGCGTTAGACCCTTTCCTGACTGACTCCAAATACCAGCGGAGCCTCTAACGCTGGTTTTGACGGCTACCGCCTAACTCTAAATCTAGGCCTTACATTGTTGTGGCCAATTACAGACTGATATAAATGAGCTCCAGCATATACTAACCAATCACTGTACAACGAATAGGAATGCAATCCAGCTTTTTTGGGCATAGTAGGGACATATAAACATAGGAAATAGCACTATTTTTACGTTCATATTACAAATCCATTTATTTTTTTATTTGTTAAGCCATAGTCTAAGGATGCGCCGACATCTGCATGTTGGATAGCAAGGGTGCACTAAATCTTTCTCAAAATAGACTTCTATGGGTGAGCATAGAAAAATGAATGTTAGATAATGCTCAAGAGTTGAGCTGATGTTGCCTTAAGCCGGGGGTGAGCTAAGCCAATGGTGCACAAGAGTTCTTCATGTATTTTTGTGCCATATTATTAAAAAAGCTCTACATTTTAAGGCGGCAGTTTGAATTGCGCCTAAGTAACATAAAAGATGAGGTTGAAAGAATACAGAACAGAAATCTATCATGTTCAACCTATACAGAATTATAATAAAGAATATGGCATTTTAACTTACATTAATTCAATCAGAAATCGACTCATTTAACACAAGCAATTATATCCCTGATTTCTTTCTTTTTTTTTACCCAGAAATGTATCTAAGCCATTTTTAAAGGTATCATTGGCATTTGCAACCTCGTTAGGCAATTTCCACAATTCATTTGCTATTACAATGAAATCTCCTTTTCTCTAGCCTTAAAGTGGTAACTCTTATCAAAAACAATTGCCTTTGAATAAACAGTGTCCACCAACTCTGTATATGAGCCTTAAATATATTTTTATAAAGTAATCATGTCACATCTCAAGCACTTTTTTTTTTTTATAGAGTAAACAGACCCATTTTATCCAACCTCTCCTTATAGTTTAAACCCTTAATAACCTTATTAGTTATTTGGCCCTTCTCTGATTTGTTTTATTACTGCAATGTCTTTTTTTAAAATGTTGTTCAAAATTGCACTCCAAACTCAAGGTGAGTTCTTACTCATAAGACATAATTATGCTTTCCTCTCTCATATTAGCCTTAGAAGCTCATATTAGCCTTAGAAGCCACTACCTTGCATTGTACACTCATTCTTAGCTTGTTATATATAAGTATATCTAAATCCCTTTCCTCCTCTGTTTTGCTAAGTTTTATCCCATTTAAATATTAGGTGACCTGCATATTTTCATTTTCAAAATGTAGAACCTTACATTTACAAGTATTAAATATCTATTGCCATTTACCAGACTTTTCCAAGAATTTTTTTATATCCCTTGCAGAGCAATTACATAACCTAACCACCTTGCACAACTTTGTATCATCTGCAAAAATAGAAATGTTGCTATTTAATCTTTCCTCCTAGTCATTTAGTACTTTATAAAAAATATTATAAAGAAAGGGGCCAGTACTGATCCTTGGGGTAACCACTAATTATTTGTGTCCAATCTGAGTATTATCCATTTACTACAACTCGTTGCTCCCTGTCTTTTATCTAGCTAATTATCCATGAGCTAACAGTTTCAGCTATTCCCAACCCCTTAATTTTGCACATTCATTTCTCATGTGTCACTGTATAAAAATCCTTTGCAAATGCAAAGTATACCACATAAATAAAAAGAGAGAAGCGCTCAACCTTGGAAGGAACAATAGCATAATAGCTTGAATTGTAGAATTCTATCAGCCAATCGGAATCTAAGGGACGCCATCTTGGATGACGTCACTTAAAGGAAAGTTCATTCATCTTTAGTCGTCGGAAGAATCGGATGCTCCCTGTTGGATGTCTTGAAGATGGAGCCGCTCCGTGTTGGATTGATGAAGATAGAAGATGCCGTCTGGATGAAGACTTCTGCCCGTCTGGAGGACCACTTCTCCCGGCTTGGATGAAGACTTCTCCTGGCTTCGTTGAGGACTTCGGCCCGGTTGGATGAAGACTTCTGCTGCTTCCTTGAGAATGGATGTCCGGTCTTCAGAACTGTAAGTCGATCTTCAGGGGGTTAGTGTTAAGTTTTTTTTTAAGGGTGTATTGGGTGGGTTCTATTTTTAGGTTAGGGACTTTGGGCCGCAAAAGAGCTAGCTGCCCTTTTAAGGGCAATGCCCATCCAAATGCCCTTTTCAGGGCAATGGGGAGCTTAGGTTTATTTAGATAGTATTTTATTTGGGGGGTTGGTTGTGTGGGTGGTGGGTTTTACTGTTGGGGGGGTTGTTTGTATTTTTCTTTATTATTATTATTATTCTTTATTTATAAAGCGCCAACAGATTCCACAGCGCTGTTCATAGGTAACAAAGATAAAAGGACAGTACAATATGAGAGACCAGACAAAATTTAACAAACAAATACAGGAGGAATTGGGAGCCCTGTTCCCGTGGGAACTTACAATCTAAATGGGTAGGAGGGTGAGAAACAGGAGGTGGGGACTACAAAGGTGGGAATGATGTTAGTGTGAAGTTAGATGAGGGCAACTATTAGGCAAGTGGAATTCATTAGTTACTGATTTGGTGATAGGCTTCCCTGAACAAGAAGGTCTTTAGGGAGCATTTAAAGGAGGAGAGGTTGGGGCAAAGTCTGACAGCTCGAGGAAGTGCGTTCCAAAGGGTTGGTGCCGCACAAGAGAAGTCCTGTAGTCTAGCATGAGAGGAGGTGATGGTAGAAGAGATCGTTGTTGGATCTTAGGGGACGGGCTGGAGTATATTTGTTGATGAGTGAGGACAGGTATGGGGGGACTGCATTGGTAAGGGCTTTGTAGGTCAGAGTGAGAATTTTGAATTGAATTCTGCTGTGAATGGGGAGCCAGTGAAGGGACTCACAGAGGGGTGTGGCAGATACAGAGCGTCGGGAGAGGTGGATTAGCCTAGCAGAGGCATTTAGGATGGATTGAAGGGGGGGGGAGGTGGGAGAGAGGAAGGCCAGTTAGTAGGTTGTTACAGTAGTCAAGCCGGGAAATTACTAGGGAATGGATTAGCTGTTTAGTAGTTTCAGCACTCAGAAATGGATGAATTTTGGAGATATTGCGTAGGTGGTTGTGACAGGATGAAGAGAGCGATTGGATGTGGGGTATGAAGGACAGATTGGAGTCGAGTGTAACTCCTAGGCAGCAGACTTTTTTTTTTACAAGTAAAAGAGCTGATTACTTTGGGGCAATGCCCCGTCAAAGGTCCTTTTAAGGGCTATTTGTAGTTTAATTTAGGCTAGGGTTTTTTTTTGGGGGGGGCTTTTTTATTTTGATAGGGCTATTAGATTAGGTGTAATTAGTTTAAATATCTGTAATTTGTTTATTATCTTCTGTAATTTAGTGGGGGTTTTTTTTGTACTTTAGCTAATTTAATTTAATTTAGGTAACTGTATTTAATGTAGGTAATGTATTTAATTATAGTGTAGTGTTAGGTGTTAGTGTAACTTAGGTTAGGTTTTATTTTACAGGTACTTTTGTATTTATTTTAGCTAGGTAGTTATTAAATAGTTAATAACTATTTAATAACTATTATACCTCGTTAAAATAAATACAAACTTGCCTGTAAAATAAAAATAAACCCTAAGCTAGCTACAATGTAACTATTAGTTATATTGTAACTAGTTTAGGGTTTATTTTATAGGTAAGTATTTAGTTTTAAATAGGAATAATTTAATTAATTATAGTAATTTTTATTTAAATTTATTTAAATTATATTTAAGTTAGGGGGGTGTTAGGGTTAGGGTTAGACTTAGGTTTAGGGGTTAATACATTTAGTATAGTGGTGGCGACATTGGGGGCGGCAGATTAGGGGTTAATAAATGTAGGTAGGTGACGGCGATGTTAGGGATGGCAGATTAGGGGTTAATAATATTTAACTAGTGTTTGTGAGGCGGGAGTGCGGCGGTTTAGGGGTTAATATGTTTATTATAGTTGCAGCGATGTCCGGAGCGGCAGATTAGGGGTTAAAACATGTATTATAGTGTTTGCGAAGCGGGAGGGCCTTGGTTTAGGGGTTAATAGGTAGTTTATGGGTGCTAGTGTAGTTTTTAGCACTTTAGTTATGAGTTTTATGTTACAGCGTTGTTCCATAAAACTCTTAACTACTGACTTTTAAATGCGTTAGGACGGGGCGGAGCCTGCCTAGGACCAAGATGGAGGTTTTCTACTGAGGCTCAGTGTTTCAGGACAGGGGGAAACGCAATCAGCCTTCTAATTTTGTACACAGGGGGTCATATATCTACCTGAAAGTTAAATGAAGTGACAGTGAACATGGTGGTCACTTTATTGGAGGTCAGATCCACAGCTAAAGCTAGCATCACAGTCACTTAATATTTTCTAAGCACAGCACAGCACAGGACAATTATATAGCAATAAAAACAAGCAAGCAAGCAAAAGCACCAAATACCAGTTCAAATCCAGTGATAGGTAACAAAAACTCTACTATACTGTAGGAATGTATAGGGACAACTTCAACACCGATGAGACTCAAACTCATCATAACACAGCGATATCAACTTGCACGGGGGACTTAAACCTCCCGTCAAATGCACGCTAACTTTTTATCTCTTGCGCGCTTCACCAGACAGGACTGCACACCTGTCTAAACTAGCACAGGACTTTACCCTGTCTAGAGGGGTTAACACAAATGCCGGCAGGACTGAAACCTCCGCAAAAAAAACCCTGCTCCTTTACTGCAGGAACCTCTTAACCCTTATCATATATAACCAACACCTGTTATAAAACTAAATTTAGGTTCAGATTCACAGAGGGAAAAGTAGAGTAAAAAACACTCATCTACTTACCCAGTGCGAATCCCACAAGCTGACACCAGAATTTTTAGGTGTTGTTTTCAGAGGAGGGGTGTCAGTCAGGGCTTGGCCTGGAACACACCGTATCATCTGGAAATGAAGGGGTTATTTGATTAGGATATCCCAGAGAACAGAAATCAGACCACGCAGCAATGAGTCTAAAAACTATTCTGTTTATTGAAAGATGAAAGGCCCGTCTTATAGGCGACAGTTACAGCATATACGGTTAACATGATGACACTTCATGACCGCATCATTTTACACTGTGTTTGTCAGGAAAAATATAAGCTCATTATTATAATTAGGTAAAGTAGAGTTGGGAAAAACAGTGTTTCTTATAACCATAATAAAAAGGTACATCTGGGCCCAAAGCAAGGCCATGTGGGCATCTTATAGAGATAACAACTTCCAAGCGCATTGCCAAGAACATTTGCAAGGCCAAAGTAGCTCTACAGATATACATAACATCTATATCTTTTCCCACTACATAATAACTGCTATAATAAATGTTACTTAGACAAGATGGATGCCTTAAGACAAAATGGCCACTAAGAACAAAATGGCGTCGGTAATGCTAACAATTCCTAACAGTACATAACTAATGTAATTTCTTACTGTGGGCTAGATTACGAGTGGAGAGAAATGTATCGCACCTGCTGAAACTTAAATAGCACTGGATGGAAGCTTCTTTGTGTCGTGTTGCGCTCGTAATACAAGTTGAAAGTAAAAAGTTTGTGCGCTTCGGGTTAGCACTAGCTCAAACTTTTTACTTTCAACTCGTAATACGAGTTTAACCCGACGTGTGCAAAAGCTACCATCCAGAGCTGTTTACACAATAAATTGTGCTTCACTCATGGAACTTAGACTATTGTGAATGCATTAACGTATTTTCCCATAGATGTCAATTTAGCGTGAAAACTGAAAAAACTCCTATACTTGCACACTATCCCAATCGTGTTTAAAGGGACACTGAACCCAAAAAAATGATTTCATGATCCAGATAGAGCATGCAATTTTAAGCACCGTTCTAATTTACTCCTATTATCATTTTTTCTTTGTTCTCTTGCTATCTTTATTTGAAAAAGAAGGCATCTAAGCTAAGGAGCCAGCACATTTTTGGTTCAGCACCATAGACAGAACTTGTTTATTGATGCTGTCCAATCAGCAAGGACAACCCAGGTTGTTCACCAAAAATGGGGCAGCATCTAAACTTACATTCTTGCTTTTCAAATAAACATACCAAGAGAATGAATAAAATTTGATAATAGGAGTAAAATAGAAAGTTGCTTAAAATTGCATGCTCTATCTGAATCACAAAAGAAAAAAATTGGGTTCAGTGTCCCTTTAACCAAAGGCTCTCAACCCGACATGAATTAAGAATATTTCACATTGCAATGTATTTCATGTAGAAGAATATCTTCTATTTATTCTTAAATATTTATTTTTCTATGTATATATATGATGTTGTTTGTAAAATATATACCTAAACCTATATATTCGAAGAACAAGTCCTACTTTCTGGATTGAACACAGAGCAAACTTATGATTATATATAGGTATAGAGATATACAGATGTATATAGTAATATCTATTTAAAAAGCAAAGAATATATTCCCCTATGTGAAGAACATTGGAATGTGAAATATTTACAGTACATACACAGTTAAAGGGACACTGAACCCAAATTTTTTCTTTCATGTTTCAGATAAAGCATGAAATTTTAAAGGACCAGTCAACACTGTAGATTTGCATAATCAACAAATGCAAGATAACAAGACAATGCAATAGCACTTAGGCCCCTATTTATCAACCTGTCAACTTACTTGCATTCAACGGCACCAATACGCTCACCTAAGATCGCCTAACATCGCTGCCGCGGACCTGAATACCAAAAAAGCTGTCAAAAAGCTGTGCACCAAGTATGGGGCGATGAGCAGCGGACTGTTAACTAACAATCATCGATTTTCCCAGCTTTATTGGTATACTGTCACTAAACACCGCCACTATACTAAACTGTTTTACCCCTATCCTGCTGCTCACGGACCCCGCCGCAACTAAATAAAGTTATTAACCCCTAAACCGCCGCTCCCGGAGCCCACCGCCACCTGCATTATACTTATTAAACCCTAATACGCTGCCCCTATACCGCCGCCACCAACATTATACTTATTAACCCCTAATCTGCCCCCCCAACACCGCTGCCACCTACATTATATTATTAACCCCTAATCTGCCGTCCCCAATGTTGCTGCCACTATATTAAATTTATTAACCCCTAGACCTAAGTCTAACCCTAACACCACCTAACTTAAATCTAATTTAAATAAATATAAATAAAATTACTATCATTAACTACATTATTCCTATTTAAAACTAAATACTTACCTATAAAATAAACCCTAAGATAGCTACAATATAACTAATAGTTACATTGTAGCTAGCTTAGGGTTTATTTTTATTTTACAGGCAAGTTTGTATTTATTTTAACTAGGTAGAATAGTTATTAAATAGTTATTAACTATTTAATAACTACCTAGCTAAAATAAATACAAAAGTACCTGTAAAATAAAACCTAACCTAAGTTACAATAACACCTAGCACTACACTACAATTAAATAAATTACATAAATTAAATACAATTAACTAAATTAAATACAATAACCTAAATTAATTTAAATTATCTAAAGTACAAAAAAAACCCACTAAATTACAGAAAATAATAAACAAATTACAGAAATTTAAACTAATTAAACCAAATCTAATAGCCCTATCAAAATAAAAAGCCCCCCCCCAAAATAAAAAAACCCTAGCCTAAACTAAACTACCAATAGCCCTTAAAAGGGCCTTTTGCGGGGCATTGCCCTAAAGTAATCAGCTATTTTACCTATAAAAGAAATACAAACAACCCCCCCAACAGTAAAACCCACCACCCACACAACCAACCCCCCAAAAAAATACTTACTAAAAAAAAACCTAAGCTCCCCATTGCCCTGAAAAGGGCATTTCGATGGGCATTGCCCTTCTTGAGGGGCAAAGGACGTTTCATATTCAAGCTGTCAGCACTTTCTTGTAGTTTGTCATTATATCTCATTTATGCATTATTTTTCTCCCAGTTTTCCCATGCACCCAAACCCAAACCTGCCCATGTAACCCAGTTTGCCCATGCATCTCAAAGAGAACTCTTCCATTGAGAGGATATATTCAATGATATCTCTGATCATATTAAATGTAACCTGTGAAGTTCCCAACCAACACCTTGCTATTGTAAGTTTCGTGGCCAGGAGTATGACAATACATAATATTTTCTCTGGTTGGATCAATTTCCCCAGTCCTAAATGGAAAAGGGCAATGTCTGGTGTTAACTTATGGAGTTAACCTAATTGGTCGAGTACTGTCGACACCTGTTCCCACACCCCGTGCACTTTATTACAGCTCCACCAAATATGTAGGTGAGATCCCCTTTGACCACACCCTCACCAGCACGGGTTTTTTTTAAGGATGTATTGGGTGGGTTTTATTTTTAGGTTAGGGACTTTGGACCGCAAAAGAGCTAACTGCCCTTTTAAGGGCAATGCCCATCCAAATGCCCTTTTCAGGGCAATGGGGAGCTTAGGTTTTTTTAGTTAGTATTTTTTGGGGTGGTTATTTGTGTGGGTGGTGGGTTTTATTGTTGGGGGGTTGTTTGTATTTTTTTTTACAGGTAAAAGAGCTGATTACTTTGGGGCAATGCCCCGCAAAAGGCATTTTAAGGGCTATTGGTAGTTTAGTTTAGTCTAGGGTTTTTTTTATTTTGGGGGGGCTTTTTTTATTTTGATAGGGCTATTAGATTTGGTGTAATTAGTTTAAATTTCTGTAATTTGTTTATTATTTTCTGTAATTTAGTGTTTTTTGTACTTTAGATAATTGTATATAATTTAGTTAATTGTATGTAATTTATTTATTTGTATTTAATTGTAGTGTAGTGTTAGGTATTATTGTAACTTAGGTTAGGTTTTATTTTAAAGGTACTTTTGTATTTATTTTAGCTAGGTAGTTATTAAATAGTCAATAACTATTTACTAACTATTCTACCTAGTTAAAATAAATACAAACTTGCCTGTAAAATAAAAATAAACCCTAAGCTAGATACAATGTAACTATTAGTTATATTGTAGCTATCTTAGGGTTTATTTTATAGGTAAGTATTTAGTTTTAAATAGGAATAATGTAGTTAATGATAGTAATTTTATTTATATTTATTTAAATTAGATTTAAGTTAGGGGGTGTTAGGGTTAGACTTAGGTTTAGGGGTTAATAATTTTAATATAGTGGCGGCGACGTTGGGGACGGCAGATTAGGGGTTAATAACATAATGTAGGTGGCGGCGGTGTTGGGGGGGCAGATTAGGGGTTAATAACATAATGTAGGTGGCGGCAGTGTTGGGGGGCAGATTAGGGGTTAATAAGTATAATGTAGGTGGCGGCGGTGTAGGGGCAGCAGATTAGGGGTTAATAAGTATAATGTAGGTGGCGGCGGTGTAGGGGGTGGCAGATTAGGGGTTAATAAGTATAATGTAGGTGGAGGCGGTGTAGGGGGTGGCAGATTAGGGGTTAAAAAGTATAATGTAGGTGGAGGCGGGATCGGGGCAGCAGATTAGGTGTTTTTAGACTCGGGGTTTATGTCAGGGTGTTAGGTGTAATTCTTATTTCGCTGCTTTCAGCCTCCCATTGATTCCTATGGCATCTGCCGCCTCCAGGGCGGCGGATTTAAAACCAGGTACGCTGGGCCGGAATAGTGCCGAGCGTACCTGGTAGAAATTTTTTAACTAGCAAAAGTAGTCAGATAGTGCCGAATTTGCATTTGGAACATCTGCAATGACGTAAGCATCGATCTGTGTTGGACTTTGGCCGGCGGATCGTATGTTACATCACAAAATTCTACTTTTGCCGGTCTGTAGGTCTGTGTGTACATACATATGTATCTATGTATTTATATGTTTTACTGTATATTTACTATACATATGTAACATTTCAATTTTATTATAAATACATTTCTCTCTCTATATATATATAAATCTATCTATCTATATACATACCTGCATATCTATTCCTATATATAATATATACAGTACTGTGCAAAACTCTTAGGCCACCATTAGATTTGTTGTTTGTTTGTGACCATCCATATTTATTTGTTGGTCTCTTTTTTAAGATAAAAAAAAATACAAGAAATAAGTACACAACATATAACCCCCCCAAAATTTTTAGTACAAAATGGCTTCCTCAGGCAAAAGTCAGTATTTAATGGGACCTCCCTTTGCAGTAAGCATATCTTGAACTTTTTTGGGGAGACTTTTGGGGAAGATTTCTGAAGTAATCTTCTGGTATATTATATAAGGCTTCTTGCAGCACTTCCCAGATTTCTTCTTTAGATTTAGATTGTCTTTTATTTTTTTCTCCTTCCAGGTGATCCCATGCTGCCTCTATGATATTTAAGTCTGGACTCTGTGGAGGCCAATCCATGACTATGTTGTATCAGCTGTTTTTCTCTCCAAATATGCTATCACTCTATTAGCAATGTGCTTGGGATCGTTGCCATGCTGAAAAAAATAAAGCCATTCCCAATCAGGTACTTTCCATAAGGCATGATGAATTAAAACTTGACTGTACTTTTCAGCATTCATGATCCCATCAATTCAGACAATATCGTCAACACCCTTTGGATTCATTACTCCATAAATTCCAATCTTTGTGAGCTTTAGCATATTTTCCTTCCGAAAAGGTGGTTTCTTGGCTACTACCCTTCCACAAAGACCATTCCTGATCAAGCTTATTCGGACTGTAGAAGGGTCAACTTGGCATCCCAATGAAGCTGCCAGATGCTGAGCCAGGTCCTTGCTGGACTTCTTCCGGTCTCTCAAAGAAGAAACTTCTCATCAGATTTTGAAAGTTTTCTTGGCCTTTCAGTTATTTTTTTTCTCGTTGACCTCTCCTGGTTCTTCATATTTCTTTATAACAACTTAAATACCACTGGACAGTTGAATATTTGGTTTGTTTGCTGATTGAGAGTGGCCTTGCTGATGCAAAAGTATGATTTTATGTCTGTCAAATTGTGTGATCTTTGCCATTTTGAATGGCAAGATGTGATTGAAAGTTGGTCCTTTAAGCAAGCTTCCAATGAATTAAACTCATACCACATGTGTATGTAATGCTCAAGCATGTCTTGCACAAACCTGGTGTAATAGACCTTTTTCACAGCAGTCATTTTAACATGAAATAGTAGGACAAATACAGGTGTTAGTAATGACATACATTAGGGTTCCATTCCATTTTGGTTTATGAAAGCCAAGTTCCTGCTTTTGCTCAAGTGTAAGGGGAGGTCACACTAAATACTTGCCACTTTAGCCTATAGAAGCTATTTTTTTTTCTTTTTTTTATACTGCATACAAATATTCTGTATTTTCTGGTTGTATTCTAATAAAGAGACAGAAATAATTATATATGGTCATTATACCTTTGCTAAAAAAATCTAATGGTGGCCTAAGTCTTTGGCACAGTACTGTGTAGAGATATATATATATATATATATATATAAATATTTTATATATATAGGGTCTGTTTTAGGGTCCCAGGTATTGGAAAGGACCTTGACGAGGTACCTGGGCTTGTCCCATTTGGCCAGATGCGGTAACTAACCTTTCCATTTTTGCTTTTAAATCTTAGCTGAGAGCTTGTAAGTGAGTGCTGGGTTTTCTCTGTGTGTTGTATTAATTTGTTTTGTAATTTTCCCTATAGTTCTTGCACCCAGACCTGTCTGGAGTTAACTGCCTGTGACTCTGGGGACAGCATAGCTTCCTGTGAGTGCCAGTGGCACCCAGGGCTGAGCATGTTGCAGGGTCATAGGATGTGTACCCGGTCCGGTATGAGAGTGCAGTTCCCTTCCATGTTTTGTATATGTCTAGGGTGATTACATATGCCTGTGCACCCTTCCCTTGTTCCCAGTTTGTTTGGATTTGAGAGCTTGCATTGTGTGGCTGTTTTAGGGTCCCAGGTATTGGAAAGGACCTTGACGAGGAACCTGGGCTTGTCCCATTTGGCCAGATGCGGTAACTAACCTTTCCATTTTTGCTTTTAAATCTTAGCTGAGAGCTTGTGAGTGCTGGGTTTTCTCTGTGTGTTGTATTAATTTGTTTTGTAATTTTCCCTATGGTTCTTGCACCCAGACCTGTCTGGGGTTAACTGCCTGTGACTCTGGGGACAGCACAGCTTCCTGTGAGTGCCAGTGGCACCCAGGGCTGAGCATGTTACAGGGTTATGGGATGTGTACCCAGTCCGGCATGAGAGTGCAGTTCCCTTACGTGTTTTGTATATGTCTAGGGTGATTACATATGCCTGTGCACCCTTCCCTTGTTATCAGTTTGTTTGGATTTAAGAGCTTGCATTGTGTGGTTGTTTTAGGGTCCCAGGTATTGGAAATGACCTTGATGAGGTACCTGGGCTTGTCCCATTTGGCCAGATGCTGTAACTAACCTTTCCATTTTTGCTTTTAAATCTTAGCTGAAAGCTTGTAAGTGAGTGCTTGGTTTTCTCTGTGTGTTGTATTAATTTGTTTTGTAATTTTCCCTATGGTTCTTGCACCCAGACCTGTCTGGGGTTAACTGCCTGTGACTCTGCGGACAGATGTGTACCCGGTCTGGTTTGAGAGTGCAGTTCCCTTCCGTATTTTGTATATATATATATATATATATATATATATATATATATATATATATGTATATATATATATATATATATATATATATATATATATATTATATATATATGTATATATATATATATATATATATATATATATATATATATATATACAGGGAGTGCAGAATTATTAGGCAAATTAGTATTTTGACCACATCATCCTCTTAATGCATGTTGTCTTACTCCAAGCTCTATAGGCTCGAAAGCCTACTACCAATTAAGCATATTAGGTGATGTGCATCTCTATAATGAGAAGGGGTGTGGTCTAATGACATCAACACCCTATATCAGGTGTGCATAATTATTAGGCAACTTCCTTTCCTTTGGCAAAATGGGTCAAAAGAAGGACTTGACAGGCTCAGAAAAGTCAAAAATAGTGAGATATCTTGCAGAGGGATGCAGCACTCTTAAAATTGCAAAGCTTCTGAAGCGTGATCATCGAACAATCAAGCGTTTCATTCAAAATAGTCAACAGGGTCGCAAGAAGCGTGTGGAAAAACCAAGGCGCAAAATAACTGCCCATGAACTGAGAAAAGTCAAGCGTGTAGCTGCCAAGATGCCACTTGCCACCAGTTTGGCCATATTTCAGAGCTGCAACATCACTGGAGTGCCCAAAAGCACAAGGTGTGCAATACTCAGAGACATGGCCAAGGTAAGAAAGGCTGAAAGACGACCACCACTGAACAAGACACACAAGCTGAAACGTCAAGACTGGGCCAAGAAATATCTCAAGACTGATTTTTCTAAGGTTTTATGGACTGATGAAATGAAAGTGAGTCTTGATGGGCCAGATGGATGGGCCCGTGGCTGGATTGGTAAAGGGCAGAGAGCTCCAGTCCGACTCAGACGCCAGCAAGGTGGAGGTGGAGTACTGGTTTGGGCTGGTATCATCAAAGATGAGCTTGTGGGGCCTTTTCGGGTTGAGGATGGAGTCAAGCTCAACTCCCAGTCCTACTGCCAGTTTCTGGAAGACACCTTCTTCAAGCAGTGGTACAGGAAGAAGTCTGCATCCTTCAAGAAAAACATGATTTTCATGCAGGACAATGCTCCATCACACGCATCCAAGTACTCCACAGCGTGGCTGGCAAGAAAGGGTATAAAAGAAGAAAATCTAATGACATGGCCTCCTTGTTCACCTGATCTGAACCCCATTGAGAACCTGTGGTCCATCATCAAATGTGAGATTTACAAGGAGGGAAAACAGTACACATCTCTGAACAGTGTCTGGGAGGCTGTGGTTGCTGCTGCACACAATGTTGATGGTGAACAGATCAAAACACTGACAGAATCCATGGATGGCAGGCTTTTGAGTGTCCTTGCAAAGAAAGGTGGCTATATTGGTCACTGATTTGTTTTTGTTTTGTTTTTGAATGTCAGAAATGTATATTTGTGAATGTTGAGATGTTATATTGGTTTCACTGGTAAAAATAAATAATTGAAATGGGTATATATTTGTTTTTTGTTAAGTTGCCTAATAATTATGCACAGTAATAGTCACCTGCACACACAGATATCCCCCTAAAATAGCTATAACTAAAAACAAACTAAAAACTACTTCCAAAACTATTCAGCTTTGATATTAATGAGTTTTTTGGGTTCATTGAGAATGAGAACATGGTTGTTGTTCAATAATAAAATTAATCCTCAAAAATACAACTTGCCTAATAATTCTGCACTCCCTGTACTTCTTTTTTTGTATAGGCATTTTAATAAAGTTGAGCCTTTTTTCAAGCAGGTGTGCTGAGTTTTATATTATATTATTTATTTTAGTATTTATGGCGATACTAGACTCTTGCACCCTTTAGATTCAAATTTTCAATTAAAATTATATGATCTTATCTTTTAAGTTGTGCTGTTACTACAATTTTTTGAGATTAACACAAATAATACACAAACACCTAACAAAATATAATCTAAACATAACAAATAAAGAAACCCTTAAAAAATGTGTGATTGATATTACATAATACAGTCCTCCAAATTGTGACCACAACCAAATGGCTGCACACAAGGTCTAGATTACTCATGCAGTCCCCAGAGGGTCAAGCTAGCTAGCATGCTGAAAATCCAGAGGTATACCTCTATGTTTGACAAGCCAAATTCAAATGCACCGCCATTGAGCTCCTTGTTCCGAACACGTTGGTCTTGTGACATCAGAGGTGGGAGCGTTGGTGATCTTACACACCCCTCATCTGGTTGGTTCACTCCACACATCTCTGTATCATAGGCAGTACTGCCTGTCAGATGCAGAACTCACATGTAGCTGTTGTGTAGCGTGTTTCAAAAACATGAAGAGACTGAAAAGTAACTTTCCATAAACACAATTCTGTGTTTACCAGCCAAGTAGGATATGTCCAATCCAACCCATTCATGCAGGGTATACCACGGATGTCCAGAAAACTCCTCCTAGAGGTTATTTGGCAACTGGAAAGTCTACACATAAGCAATAAAGGGTTAATCCATAACAAGTTATTTCCATAACGAAATGTCCAAAAGCAAAATGATGCAAATGGAATAACACACTGAGTGCCAACGTCACATACGTTTCACCCGCACAGAAAGCTTGTGTGTCAGGGGCTTCATCAGGGTATCATTGGAATACCAGAACCACCTCTTTTATAGCACCTGTCTGTGCTCAGGTGATCATTATTAGAATTCCTTAAGGGGGACTACACGATCTCAAAGATTTTCTATGTCTAAACTGTCCATATCAAATTACAGTAATTAATGGCAAATTGTAACAACATAATTCCTAGTCTAAACATTTTTATACCACGGATGTCCAGAAAACTCCTCCTGGAGGTTGTTTGGCAACTGGAAAGTCCACACATAAGCAATAAAGGGTTAATCCTTAACAAGTTATTTCCATAACAAAATGTCCAAAAGCAATATGATGCAAATGGAATAACACACTGAGTGCCAACGTTACATACGTTTCACCCGCACAGAAAGCTTGTGTGTCAGGGGCTTCATCAGGGCATCATTGGTATACCAGAACCACCTCTTTTATAGCACCTGTCTGTGCTCAGGTGATCATTATGAGAATTCCTTAAGGGGGACTACACCATCTCAAAGATTTTCTATGTCTAAACTGCCCATATCAAATTACAGTAATTAATGGCAAATTGTAACAACATAATTATGCCACTACTGTTACTGTGCAGTGCACTTAGTGCCAATCTGTTTGTATGGCGTTCACTTTAACTGTACACATGCATTATAAATTCATCAAATAAAAGTAAACTGTCAGGATTTTGTTCTCTGACAAACGTTCTGTGTCAAACTCCTCCCACCTTTAATTCTGCTGCGCACTTTTACCCAGGTGCTTAGTATTTTGTTTGTACTCAGGAACAAACAGCCTGAACTCTAAGCTCCCGTAACCTGAATTTGGAGACCGCAATCTTTATTCAAAAATCCTGCCTGATCTACTCGTCCAAGTTTCATCAAGTTTGTAACTTCGTTATATTGGATTACTTTCAGGATTTGCATTTATTTCAAACTTCCAACTCATGCATGTTGCATTTGTTCTGTGGAAATGGACTCACCTTCACATTACCTTTTATTCCCTGCATTGATTACATCCAGATGCTTGGAGAGATTTATCATACAGACTGAAGGTAAATAAATTGAATTTTATTAGTATCTTTATATTCCTGGACACTATTTCATTACTGGACTGAAACTCCACCTACAGCTGGTGATTCATACGTACACAGTGAATTACCGGTGACGTTACCTGTCAATCTCTCTGTTCTGTTATTTTGTAGCGCATTGAGACAGAGTTGTTCTCTGAGTGCCGGACAAACTGATACTAATAACTAGACTCACATTCCAATTCATCCTCTTTACGCTGTAGCAATATTGCAGCATCTACTGTGATAATTATCTTTATCATTTGGTAATGTGTTGCTTAATCTTATTTACTTATACAAGTCACTGAAACTTTACAAAGACTACATAACATTGTAGTATTCTCAAACTGACAGTGATAAAAACTATAATTTAAAGAGATAATAGAACCTACATTTTGAAAGAATAAAACTTTCTTATCATAGCCTGCAGTTGAGATCCATTAGCCTCTTAGATTCCTAACATAATATTAAGCCATCAAAAAGAATAGACCCAGCAGAGCTTTTTTACAAATAGTATTCAATTTGTCCCAGAGAGTAGATCAATTAGGACAGGGACTAAGAGACCTAGAAATAGAAAATCAATCGCTTAGAAAGATCATCAGAGATTCTATGACACAAAAACATCAGCAACCAGACCTCACTCCTGAAACAATTGTATAATCACCTGAACCCTTCTCTGGTGATAGGAAACTATACCGCCAGTTCAAAAATGCTTGCTTACTTCTCTTCAACTTAAAACAGAAAACTTATTGCACTGAGAGGATTAAGGTATTAACCATGATATCTTTCCTGATGGAAGGGCCGAGGGTCTAGGCAGAGTCTTTTTTTGAACATGACAACCCTGTACTAGGGTCACTGGATGAGTTTCTCACTAACATGGATGAACTTTATTATGATATCAATGTACAGATGACTGCTGAAGTCACCATGCATAGCCTCAAACAAGGAAAGTGTGCAGTTGAAGACTACATCACTGATTTTAAGCAGTGTGCAACCGATTCTCAGTGGATTCCAATTGCATTGAGGAATCAGTTCAGGCTAGGATTAGTAGAAAATATCAAAGATGAGCTAGCTCGCACTGATCTCCCAAAAACCTTAGAGTCACTGATGAAGTTGGCCATACAAATAGACTGCAGATTAAGAGAAAGGAGGTCAGAACGTTACCAAAGTGAACAACATCCACGTATCTATTCCAATACTACCCAATCACCTCCAACATTTAAAACCACTGACAAGACCACTACAGAACCTATGGATATAGGATTGGCCAGGGGTCCATTAACCTCAGAAGAAAGGAGTCGTCGCAGAAGAAATCAGTTGTGCGTGTATTGTGCAAATCCAACCCATACTGTAAAAGACTGTCCAATATTACAAAGATCAAAGAAAAGTAAGTCACATATTGTTTATACATCCCAGCCTTCCAAAAATAATACAACTTACTATGTTCTTTCTTTGTCTTTACAGTGGGACCAAGCCAAACTATCCACTGAAGCTATCTTGGATTCAGGAGCCTATGGCAACTTTATTAATAGTGCTCTTTTAAAAAAGAATAAAATACCACTTGTGTTAAAGCATACAGATGTCTTAATTCATGTCATTGATGGTTCTACTATAGCCACTGATCCTATTACACATCACACAATTCCTCTACTAGTACAAACCTCCTCAGGTCATACAGAATATATAGAATTTGATGTCTTACCTTCTCCTCTTTTCCCCATTGTCTTAGGTATGACCTAGCTACAGAAACATCAACCTTCCATTGACTGGCAAACTTTAGAAGTCTCACTCTCCTCCCCATACTGTCTTCATTCCTGTTTTCCTCCTCAAATCCTTCTACAAGTTACAGAGGAAGGTTTTGTTATTCCTGGTGAATATCAGGATTTTACTGATGTCTTTAGCAAAAAGGAAGTGGAATCCTTACCCCCACACCGCATTTATGATTGCCCGATAGATATACAACCCGGAGCAACTATACCATATGGATATCTCTACCCCCTCAGTCAACCTGAGCTTGATCACTTAAAATGTTATCTAGAAGAAAATCTATGCAAGAGGTTTATTAGACCATCCACATCCTCCGCCGGGGCTGGAATGTTCTTTGTAAAGAATAAGGATTCCTCACTACATCCAATCATCGATTATCAAGAATTAAATAAGAAAACTTTAAAAAATCGGTATCGACTCCCTCTTATACCTGAACTCATAGAATGTTTGTATGAAGCCAAGATCTTCATCAAGTTAGACTTAAGAGGAGCATACAACCTTGTGAGAATTGGAGAGGGTGATGAGTGGTTGACTGCCTTTAGGACCAGATATGGTCTCTATGAATACCTCGTCATGCCTTTTGGCTTATGCAACGCTCTGGCCACCTTTCAACACTTTATAAATTACGTATTCAGAGATCTTCTGGATGTTTGCTTAGTCGTTTATCTTGACAATATATTAATTTACTCAAACTCTTTAGGGGAACATGTCAAACATGTCCGTTGGGTCCTCTCAAGACTAAGAGTTCACAGGTTGTATACTAAGCCAGAGAAATGTGAATTTCATACCAACGAGATCTCATTTTGGGTTATCACATTGGTCCATCTGGTATCAGCATGCAGGACAATAAGGTGGATACTGTTAAGAATTGGCCCCAACCCACAACAAAGAAAGAACTACAAAGGTTCCTTGGTGTCTCCACCTATTATAGAGAATTTATTAAAGACTTTTCTAGGATCACTAAACCTTTGACACAACTTACAAGTACCACTAATACTTTACGCTGGAATCCTGAAGCAACAAAAGCTTTATAATTTCTCAAAACAAAGTTCACAACTGCACCCATTTTAAGATTTCCCGATCCGAAATTACAATATACACTTGAGGTGGATTAATATGATTACGCCCTAGGAGCCATATTATCTCAAAGAGCATCCTTAACCGAACCTCTTCATCCAGTAGCCTACTTCTCTAAGGTATTAAGTTCTGCAGAAATAAATTTCCCTATCGGGGAAAAGGAGCTTCTTGCTATCACAAGAGCTCTAGAGCATTGGGGACATCTCCTTGAGGGTACTATTCTACCAATTATCATTTTTACTGATCATAAAAATTTGGAATTTCTACAATTCAATAAAAACCTTGTCATCATGTCAGGTCCGTTGGAGCTTATATTTTACTTCTTTTAATTTTCATATAATCGACCTTCAGGCAAAAACGCCAAAGCCGATGCTCTGTCGAGAAAAGATGACAAACCTAGTTACCACAGTGACACCACTTATATAATACCTACAGAGAGGTTCGTTGGACTAACCCCCTGTTTCATAAAGGAGCTTAAAAAATTATCGATCTCTGAAGTACAGTTACCTTCTACACAACTAACAAAAAGGTTGGATGGGTTGTATTACTACGAAAATAAACTATACATTCCTAAAGATCTAAGACATCACATGCTAAAATCTCATCATGATTCTCCTCTTTCTGGACATCCAGGAGAATTAAGAACATTAGAACACATATCAAGAGAATACTAGTGGCCCTCCACGAGGAACACTATCAAGGAATACATACAGTCCTGCACTATTTGTGCAACATCTAAACCAGACAGAAGACCACCGTATGGACTCTTGTTGCTGTTGCCTATTCCTGACTGTCCTTGGCAACATCTGGCTATGGACTTCATTGTGGAGTTACCCCAGTCAGGCAACATGAATACTATACTTGTAGTAATTGACATATTAACTAAGATGGCTCATTTTATACCCTTCCACAAATTACCTACTTCCTCTGAAACAGCCCAACTTTTTTTTACAGAACATTGTTAAACTTCATGGACTTCCAGCTATCTTAACATCAGATTGAGGCACTCAATTTACCTAGAGATTCTGGAAAGCCTTATGCAAAAAGTTACAAATCAACCTACGTTTCACAACCTCCTTCCACCCTCAAACGAATGGCTAAGCTGAAAGGTAAAATTAGTGGTTGGAACAGTACCTCAGGTGTTACTGTGCATACCAACAAGGTGATTGGGTAAAATACTTGAGGTTGGCAGAATATGACTTTAATGACTCCCTATATTCCTCTACAAAAAAAACTCTATTCCAAGCTAACTATGGATTCCATTCCATCCTCATTCAGGAATACAAATTAAAATATTGATTGCCCTTTGGTCAATGACTTAACAGTGTCACTCTTGGAAAACTTCAAATTCTTAAAGAGAATATTGACTCTTCACAACAAAATCAAAAGAACATCGCAGGAGGTATATACCCCCCACAGAGTTACAAATAAAAAAGAACCTGATGTCATACATTATTGCCCCGTCAACTGATATATATACTGTATATATGTGTGTATTATTGTTTTACATCATGTTTATTCATTTATTTATTTTTATATTTTATATGTACTATTTCAGTAATTCATGTGCGATAACCTGACCCTATTAACATCTAAATTGCAAAACACATATTTTACATTCTTATGTTCTTCACTTATGGCTAGATTACGAGCTGTGCATTACGTTTTTAAGGCTGAAAAATTGCGAGTCGTGTCGGTATAGCTATACCGCAAGCATTTTACAATATCCCTATCTTAAAAGAAATAAAAACTGCATGGATGAAGGCTTCTTGCCGCCTGGATGAGGATGGATGTCCGGACTTTAGAAACTGTGAGTGAATCTTCGGAGTTAGTTAGTTTTTTTACATTTTTTGGGGTGGGTTTTTTTTTTAGATTAGGGTTTTGGGCTTTAGGTAAAAGAGCTAAATGCCCTTTTCAGGGCAATGTAAAAAAAGCCTGATGTCCTTTTAAGGGCAATGCCCATACGAATGCCCTTTTCAAGGCAATGGGTAGCTTACGTTTTTGTTAGAGTTAGGTTTTTTATTTTGGGGGGTTGGTTAGGTGGCGGGTCTTACTGTTGGGGGGGTCTTTGTATTTTTTTCCAGGTAAAAGAGCTGATTTCTTTAGGGCAATGCCCTACAAAAGGCCCTTTTAAGGGCTATTGGTAGTTTATTGTAGGCTAGGGTTTTGTGTTTATTTTAAGGGGGGGCTTTTTTAATTTTATAGGGCTATTAGATTAGGTGTAATTGTTTTTGTTTTTGATAATTTTGTTTGTTATTTTTCGTAATTTAGTGTTTGTTATTTTTCGTAATTAAGTATTTTTTATTTTTTGTAATTTTAGACTTAATTTTAATGTGTAATTTAGGTTTTTTAGTTTGTAGTTATTTTAATTTTAGTATAATCGTTTTTTTAATTTCACAGGTACGTTTTTATTCATTTTAAGATAGGGATATTGTAATTTTAATATAAAGTTAGGGGGTTGTTAGGTTTAGTGGTTAATAGTTTAATTATTTTTTTGCAATGAGGGGACTGGTGGTTAAGGGGTTAATAGGTTTATTTAGTGGCAGTGATGTGGGAGGCCAGAGGTTTAGGGGTTAATACATTTATTATAGTGGCTGCATTGTCGGGGAGCGACGGAATAGGGGTTAATAGCTTTTATTAGTGGCGGTGATGTGGGAGGCCAGAGGTTTAGAAGTTAATAACTTTTATTAGTAGCGGTGATGTCCGGGAGTGGCGGAATGGGGGTTCATAACTTTATTTCGGTGTCTGCGATGTCGGAAGAGGCAGATTAGGGGTGTTTAAACTTGGGGTTTATGTTAGGGTGTTAGGTTTAAATGTAACCTTTTTTCCCCATAGACATCAATGTGGTTGCATTACGGATCTTTTCATTCCGTGCTTCAGGTGTTAGGTTTTTTTTCTAACTCTCTCTCCCCATTGATGTCTAGGGGGGAAAGTGTGCACGAGCACATTAAATCAGCCCTTGGCTTTTGTGCGGTATGGAGCTTAACTCCACCATATCACACGCACAAGGAGGCTTTTCAGAAACTCGTAATAGCAGCGTTATGGAGGGTGAAATAATGCAACTTTTGTTGCTTTCGTTTCGCACCCTCTATAGCGCAAAACTCGTAATCTAGGTGATAGAAAATAATGTACTTTTTATTATTATATATATTTCTTTATATATCTGATACTATTCATATCTATACCTACATATCTATAGGAATATGCAGGCATAGGTATATACATACATATATAGCAGTAGGCATTTAAGAATAAAAAGGAAATTTTCCTGTAAGTGAAGAACATTGTAATGTGAATTATGTACAGTAAAAATAAAATAAGACACATACATATATATGAACACACATATATACTTATATACAGTATATATATATATATATATATATATATATATATATATATATATATATATATTTGCATACATACACATATGTATTTATATATCGCTATGTTCAAACCGTTTGCATGCCTTTTTTCCTCATATCTTTGAGCCCTTATAACTTTTTAATGCAATATATTTTTAAAATATTTTTATCAGACAGTGTTATTATGAGTTTGTTCCTTGAAAGAAACGGAGAATGCACCAGATAGCATAATTCTGTAGAAATAAAGTGCATTAAAAAGCAGGATATATTGCACTCATGTGTGGTGAAGCACTAAACGTAGAGCATACTAGGCTGGCCGGATCCTCTGAGTTACCCGGCAAAACTCGCCTCTCGTGTAGGATTATGAGTTTAACTGCACTTTTAAATGTATTTTTTATGTTTTTTGTGCAACTTTTTTGTCTTGCGTAACAGTTAACCTAAGCTCTGAAGTTGCGATAACCCGGCATAGGTTAAATTTGATTGTGCTCATGCGAACGCATTTGCTTTCAACTCGTAATACAAACACATGCACAAAGAGCTGCAATCTACCACTTATCACTCGTGAGCAACAGTTAGTGCGCCACTTGTAATCTAGCCCTGTGTCAGGGAGCGATACTTTACTTTATATATATCCAGCTCAAATAAAATAGCAAAGCAATTTAAAAGGGAATTGTAATATTTTAAGATTTTCCTGTCCAAAGCATTGCTTGCTTGATATTTCACAGGTATGAAAGGATTATAAAACAAATGCTCTGAGTTACACAATTTCATGAATTAAATTCTTATTTTTTACAACAAATTGCTCAAATCATCAGTAACATATGATTTGAGTGAAAACATGACTTAACTATTCAAGTCACAACAAAGAAATTTTAAGTTCCAGTAGCAACAAGTTTTCATCAAATTAAGTTTTTATCCCATTTCTGTCAAATAACACATGGGGAGATAATAGTTTTGTTACAAAGTAACGTAAAATTCAGTGTGCTGTCAGATATTTAATAATGATTTCATTAAATGAACTCAGCGGTCCCCCTAATGCCATGAGACTTTACCTGAGAATATATTACCAATCCATTTCAGTAGCTCATATTGTTTTTGGCTCAGTGAATCAAGCAGTTTTAGCTAATTTTTCAGGAGAGCTTAAAGTATTTTTCATTCCGGCCTTTGTTTTGTAAGTTCTGCCTTTACAAAATGCTTGTCCATATCTCCGGTTAAATGGTATGTAAATTTAAAGTTTATATAGCTAAAAACCTTTTAATTTTATAAGAAAAACATAAATGTTATTTTATGGTATCTGAAATGTACAGAGTAGAAAAATGTATATTTAATCTATATTTCACACTTAGGGGCCGATTTTTCAAAGCGTCAATCTCGGTGTATTCGCTGGAGTCAATACACTTGCCAGACATCTCTGCTGCAAATCCACATACGATGCCCTTATTTATTAAAAAGTCTGTCAAAAACACGCACATCAAGTACGGAGCGATGAGCATGGTACTGTTGATAAATAAGTCATCGATGTTGCAGATATTCTGTTCTTTCCAACTTTATTTATACCATATCATTACTGTCCATAAACAAGCACATTTCTCTAAAGCTAATCTTTTATTTTTCATCTGTTAATGTCCAAGAAAATAGCTAGATTTATACCAGAACAAACAATAATATCTCATTGTTTTATTTATTTGTTATACAAAAAAAATCTGATTTATGATATTTTCACATAAATTAATGTGTATTTGTATTTCTAGAAATCATGATATGACTATCTCATGGTTTTTTCTTTTTTTAAAATGATTATTAATGCTAGAATTTCTACATATATCTTTGCACATACTTGTATATATATATGTGTGTGTTATGTTAGAAATGTTTTCCAAACATAAATGTCCCTAAATTTTATTTTGTTCTCAACAATGTTGTCTTTCATATCTCTGTGTATATAGTGTAAATATATTATTATTCTGAGCAAGAATAATATGCAAATATAACATGTAATCAGGGTATCATATGTATTTATTTGCAATCAATGGATAGTTAAAGAGCTGGGCCAGTTTTCTCTCTGCACCTGTGTAACCCTTCCTGATTGCAGTCTAGTTTGAAACACCACCCCTACACAGGTGTTATAAAATAGGCTGGCATATAAGATGACATTTCTTAATGAAAATGAAATTAAGAGAAGGAAGAAAAACACTGAAAATATCATGACAGTAAAGAGGTGATTTTAATTGCCGCTGTATCTGATTCATGACAGTTTAATGTTAGGTGTACTATCCCTTTGAGCTATCATCTTAAGATTATATTGAATCAAACATCAATCGATTTTTAAAATCATTGTCAAAAATATTACACTGTTTGTCCTAATGTCATCATCAATGTTTAACTTGAATACTTATTTCACATATACATACTTTCAAAGTATAATACACAATGTAACAAATGGCACTTACAAGTTCTGATGAGTGATCAATGACACAAGAATCGAGCAATTTGACTAGTTAGTGTAGTTAGTTAGTATATAATGTATATTTAAATCAGATTGGCTGATGTCATAAATCATGTGATTATGCAGTTCCCAATCAAAAGTGGTGGAACATTTCACTAGTTTGTGGGTTGTTTAGGAGTTCAAGTATTGCGTCCAATTTGGTGCGAAGTATTGCGTCAAATTTGGTGTGAAATGCAGTGGTACTTGTATTACATGCGTTAAACATGGTGAAATTAGATTGATCAAAAAAAGGAAGTTAGCTATATTATGTAATGTATTTATTTCATTTGTATCCCTATATCTACTAGTCCTGCTGCCAGACAGACATTACCTGTTATTAAAACTACTTTTGAAAAGAATCTGTCCCATGAAATTATATGTGATTATAATATTATTATTTAACATATTATTTAGATACTGAACATGCGTCTTTGTTGTCTGTGTGATTTAGAAAGAGAATACAATTGTAATCAACTTTCTAATTTACATAAATATGTAAAAAGCTTCATTCTCTTGCAGCATCTAACATAATCTTTCTGGGTTCTCAGACTCCCATTAATTTCTATGGCATTTGCGGCCTCAAGGGTTGCGGTTTAAACGATAGGTACGCTGCGGCAGAAAAGAAGCGAGCGTACCTGTTGAATGTTTGATAAATTGGGAAGCGGGTCAAATAGAGTCAAATGTCTGGAATGACGCAAGCATCGATCTGCGTCAGATTGAGATTGCGGGAGCGTACATTACGTCACATATTTCAACATTTGACGATGTTGATGCTTTGTTAATTATGACGGATTCAATTTGCATTGAATATGACGCGAGATTCAAGCGGATTCCATCGTATTATCAGTTGAAGCTTTGATAAATTAGCCCCTTAGCATTAACCTGTCACAATGAGGAAAAATTATTTAATGGCTACATTTTAGTTACAAAAATGAGTGTAAACTGTTCCACATTACCATACTACTCAAACTAGTCTTCTATAAGATTTATTTTTTTTTCTGTGGCAATGGTGCCTAAATTAACCAAAGTAACAACTGTTAAGCCGTTGCATATTTTTTCTGCCATTTATCTTTCTCAATGTATATTTTAAAGTTGGGCTGTCTAATAACAAATGTACAGTGTCGTCCATATTCCTACAAGATATCAAAGTAAACAGAAGGAATTTTAAGTTATCTGGAATGCACTTACGAAATGGTCTACTAAAGTATATCCTACAAAAACATAATGTTAATTAGGGAGTTTCCTTAGAGAATACATTTAAAATGCGCTAACAAAAGTGAGTCCCAGAGACCTATATACAAGCCACTAATACTCTGATAACACACACACACACACACACACACACATATATATATATATATATATATATATATATATATATATATAAATGCAATTTAGGTGGGGTTTTTTTAGGTATGGAAGTATAAAAAAAAATTACATATCAATATCTATTTGTTATGAAATTGATCATCTGAAATTTTGTTTACTTTTAAGGTATAATTAGTTATCTATTTTGCAATGAATAGACACTTTGACTGGCTAAAAAATATGTACTTCTGGAGTTAAGTGGGGTCAGTAGCTTAATTAACAGAAAGCTATTACTGAAAGTGAGTCACATAAGATATGTTTAATAAATCACATTTGATTTTCATACTTATTCTTGCTAAACTGTCTTCTGGTAGTATTACGTAAAAGTACACAATGGTAAAATATGTTGTTTGCAAGAACATACAGCTATGTGCACATACATATTTACAAATATAAACACATAAATACACATGTATATACATACATACATATATATAGACATGTATACACACACACACACACACACACATATATATATATATATATATATATATTTATATATATATATATATATATATATACACATATTTATTGGAGCCCTTTCTAGTCAAACATCTTGTCATATGCCATATACATACATAGTTTTGTATGTGTTTTATAAGACTTTAGTTAACCCTTACACTTTACTTCAGGTCTAAAGTCATGGTAATTCTTCTAGCACTATTTGGGTTTTCGCTCGGTCGCAACCCATAACTTTAAACTAGTAATATCAGCACTATTGTAAAAGAGTTAGGGTGTGTGGAACTTAAAATTCAAGAACAGATACACAGAACAATGAAAGTCTAATTAAAAGCTTTACTAATTGATGAGCAAAAGAACAATTGGTAACACAAATTAAAAATCACAGAAACAGCAAGTTGGAACATAGGCCCAATGCAGAACACTTAGGTTTAATACAAAGTTCAGAATACTTAAGTAGGTTGCAGTAAGAAGTCCAATGGGCAATAATACAGTAAAAGGAAAGGCTGTCACAGAATACCTGGTAGGTACAGCAGGCACAGCTAGTAAGGGAGAAGCAGACACAGGATTCTCAGCAGGCCCAGGATACCCAGTGGGTACTATTGGTGAGACTGTGACGGGGTACCAAGTAGGTAGAATAGACACAGCTTATTTGAGGAAGGCTTTTGCTGGCATAGTAGACACAGGATTCTCAGCAGGCACAGGATACTGAGCAGGTACTGTTGGTGAGATGGTCATGGTACACCAGATAGGTTTCAGGAACAAGATGAGCATACACAGGAATCAGTCAAGTCTGCTTGACTTTAAGGAACCAGGTGAGCATACACTGGTGCAAGGTAATTATGCTTGGTCTCTGGAACAAGGTGAGCATACACAGGTATCAGGTAAGTATGCTTTGACTTTCAGGAACTGGGAACAATGTATAAAGGCAATAACTCAGCCCAGAGTGAAGGGCAGAGTAAGCTTTTATAGGAACTCCCACACCTGAGTCCTTCCAATAATTAGGACATAGCCCCTTTAAATTCCAGCAGCATGTGGCCGAGCGCCTAGGTGAATCTGCAGAAGGAGCAGGAGTAGTTGGGTCTCAGCTGCTCTTCACGTGGGATGCTGAGGCTGAAGCACTCATTTTCTGAGTTTGACGAGACCGGAAGGCAGGGTGGGAGCTCCTGGTAAGTCCCTCATAACTGTTTAATGCAGACTTGACATACATTGAAGTAAAGGGTGTGCTAGAGCTAAAATGTTATTTACTATGGACTTGTAATATCAAGTGGCATGCTAATGATAGAGTGGTTAAGCGATATTGCTCATCACATCCTGCGCTATCAGCGCACCATTTGTAATCTGGCCTATTGTTTTCTATAGCAATACATGTGCAATACAATACAGTTGCTCTATGTTCTTCTGTATCTCTTTTTGTATTGGCAGTTGAGGAAATGAGGAAACCAGGAGCTTCAATTGCATAAATGATGCATGTGCCCTTAGAAGAATTGAATAAGCCATGCTGTAATTATATTTGTAATAGTGTAGCTTAAAAGTAGTATTGAATTTAACTATTGCTCCAATATATGCTAAACAGTAAAAATGAAAATGTACGGCAAAGCATTTTAAATTTGACTAAAAGCCTGTTTGAAGTACATTTCCATTTGCAGGATGCTTTTGAAAAACGATATCACACATTATGCTAAAATGTTTATAATACACGTCTTCCCTAGAAGGTAAACAATATGCATGTGCATCTGATGCCATATCATGCAGTAAGTGCTGGTGGTGGCATGCACAAGAGTGTGTGTGCATGAGGACATGCCCCCCAGCTAAATAAGACACATGAATGCTCCAAGACCAGTAGTAGCTGACATAAAAAATTGATAAACATGCATGTTCTTACCTAAAAACAGAGCATTTGTAAAATAGTAAATCTTGGATAAAGGTTATACTTATTCTCTTTGGCTCATTGCGAAAAGGATCTTATTCACTTTGGCTCATTGCTGAGGATTCTTTGTTTTCTAGGTGTATTTCGACTGCAAACCTGCTAATTTTGTGTTGGCTCACAAGGGTAACATAAGCATTTTACGGATGTCAAGTGTACGTTATTTTGTTTGTATAATATATGGTTATAGTATATCTTATGCTACAGGGTTTGCATGGCCCACTGAGAAACGTTGGCATAGGTATATATAGATAATTGTCTTGTAATACAATGGCAGCAGATATGAGACATACCGTCTAATAAGTGCACTATGTTAATAAATGTGCAATAAATTCACAATAATAACATAAAACATTGTATAATATATTTTAAAAAAGTACAACAAATAAATATGTGCATTACATAGTTTCACTCTATCTTCTGCATATTTTATAACTCTACTCGTTCCGATAACATGTAAAAAATATTAAACAAAAAACACACAATAGCGAGTTATTATTTTCTCAAACAACATTACAAAAACTACTATAATACTCCTGAAGTAATATTTTATTTTAGGCTTGTATTTGTATAGTGCTGCCGATTCTTGTATCCTGTTTTTTATGCTTTATTTTTTTTCATAATTTGTTTTGCTGGGCTGCAGCTTATCAAATGAAAATGAAAAATGTTTTTGGCTGCGCTTAGAATAAATGATAAACTGTTTAGCTGCAACTATCTCACAGGAAAATGTGGTAACATAACATCAAAGATCATAACAGATTATATTACAAAATACTATTTATGCTTTTCAAACGCAATGAGATAGCTTGCAGGTTATTAGGGCAATCTTTCACGTTTTTATAGAAAACCTGCTATACTTGGCACATATGAATTATTACAGCTTTTAGAGTTATATTGATGCTAAAAGGCTACCAGTCAATAATAGCTGTGTGAAAAAGGCTTTTTCTTTGGTCTACAGGAGTGAGCCAAAGTAACTTTTCAAAAGTCTTTAGACTAAGCTTTAATAAACAACAGAGAACGTATTTGTGATTACCTTTGTACTTCACTATAATCTACAGATACATTATATGTTTCTAATAATCTATTCTTTTTGAATTGAATTTTTGGGAGAACAGCTTGCATTTATAATCGGTACAATTTATCACCTATCCCCAAAGTACTCTGCCGTTGAAATGCCTGACATATATATTAGGTGTTGTGGATTTAGCAAAAATTGAATTATAAATTGCCTTGCCAGCTTTTGCCTCTGGAAATAATGAAAAAGTGAGTCTAAAGAACATTGCCTTGAAGGATTTATTTTTAAGTGGCTTTTGAGAAAAACACAACTAGCACGGATTGATCAGGCTGAATCTCAATAAGTTAATGTATACTTGGCCTCCAAAACATAAAACGCTTTAAGATTTGTAGATGAAAGGCCAAACTGGTTGCATGGGAATTTCCATAAAAATAAGCCTATTGAACAAAGGATCAACAAACTCAGCAGTGTGTTCTTGTTCCAGGGAATGAATCCCAGTAACATGTGCAATAGTGTAGTTTTTTTTTAACTCAAACTAAATGTCATCCTCTAATGTTCCTACTTTCCTACCTCCATGAAATATCAAGTCCTAATAAATAAAAAAGATTTCCGCTGGCCTTTTACAGTTACAGATCCTAATGACACATCATAAAATGACTTTTATTAACAATGGTAATGGCTTGGTAAAGGATTATTTTGCTCATGCATTAAAAGGTCATAATACAGCTTGCTGAGTAACACTCACCCATTAAGCTTAAAAAGTCTGACTTTATTATTTTAATAGTTAACGCTATAAAGACAGTAGTAAGCATTATGATACACCACTCATATTTTTCTTTTTAAGGAAACACACACACACAACACTCAGACAAAGTCTGCAGGCCTTTACCAAAGTTTAAAGGGCAATAATAGTCTAAAATTGCATGCTCTAATTCCCTAGAGCATTTAATTTTACAACTATCGACCCTGCACTTCTGAGAGTTTAACACCCACAAAATGGATATACACACATACCCGAGAAGTACTGCAGGTCCCGAGTGGAACTCGCCGCTGATCCAGTCAGCAGCACTAGTCGTACAACTCGAATGTGACCCTAGAGTTGCTGATTAAATTAAAATCGTCTTCCATTTGGGACCAGGCATACTCTGCAGGTCTGAGTAGCACTTCTACTGTGTGTATAACCCCTTTGCGGGGGTAAAACACACAGTAGTGCCAAGTCGATAGTCTTAAAATAACATGCTGTAATGAATTAGAGCATGTCATTTTTCGACTATTATGTGTGTTGTACCAGTCTCTTTCCATTGCAAGGCACTATTTATATTTGTATATAGGGAAAAGTGATTTCAGAAGCCCAAAACAGACAGGAAGAAGCCCTTAATGACAGAGAAAAAACATGAGAGGATCTGTCAAAATCACTACTTGGGTCTTGAAGGTTGTATTTTGTAATAATATTATGACAGATAAAGAAAAAAAGTTTCTCACTGTACTAAATCCTAAAGTCTCTAGATTCTACCTATTACCTAAGGTCCATAAAAGTATTAAACATCCACCGGGACGTCCAATCGTCTCAGGGAATGACAATCTGACTGAAAAAGCAAGCCAATATGTGGATATCAGATTAAGGGAATTTTTAACTCAAATGCCATCTTACATAAAAGATACTATTTAGACTCTGCAACAACTGCAAGACATTCAATTAGGCCCCTCTTCGTGGCTGGTAATGGCAGATGTGTAAGCTTTATACACCAGTATTCAACATGAATTGGGCCTAAAAGCAGTACAATATTATCTAAACATTTTCCTCAGAAGAAGATGAAAATCATAATAACTTTATTATGCAACTACTTGAATTTGTGCTAAAGAAAAATGTATTTGCATTTAACAACCAATTTTATCTACAGACAAGAGGAACCGTGATGGGCACACCTTGTGCACCCCCATACACAAACTTGTTCCTTTGCTGTTGGGAGCATATCACAGTATTTTCTGACACAAATGAAGAATACACTAAACATATGCCACTCTGGCTAAGATATATAAATGACATTCTGTTTATATGGGAGGGTACCAAACAGGAATTGGGAGCTTTCCTGAAAATATTGAATAATAACACTTTGAACATCAAATTAACTTATGAGTTAAGCCAGAAGGAAAAATCTTTCCTTGACCTTAAGATTTTCAAAAAAGAAGATGGAAAAAAAGGCACTGTTCTGTTCAGGAAAGATACAGCCACCAATACAATTTTATTGAGTATGAGTGCACACTCATCCAGCTCTATTAAATCTCTTCCATTAGGTGAATTCCTAAGAGCAAAAAGAATCTGCTCAGAACAAGAATTATTTGAAACATGAGCTAAAGAATTACAGAATAGACTCTATCAAAGAGGCTACAGCAAAACGTCTGTCAAAAAAGACAGAATGTGAGCCAAACATACAAACAGGCAAGATCTATTAAAACCGAAGTTGCAGAAACATGATGGCAAAACCCGTCTGGTACTAACATATTATTCCCAGAGTAAAGATGTGGTAAACATAGTTTAGAAACATTGGCATATTTTACAACCATGTACAGAACTAATTGGACCTAAAATAGAAGTAAGTTATAGGAGAACCAAAAACTTACAAGATCTAGTAAGCCCCAGCCACTTCACAAGAAAAAAAGAAAACAACATCCAACATACCCTTAGGATCTTACCCATGTGGATAAGGGTAGGGATTTGGAAAAAGCATTGCTACAAAATGAACAAACCTGTTGGGGCACTCTCGTGTCCAACTCTAGGGGGTGCTTAGAGAGCTAAAAAATACTATAAACATATAAACACAAATGTGGTGACTAGTATGATCACTAAATCTGCACAATTGCATAAGAGCACTCAATAATATAAATGAGGTGATATAAATATACACTAAATGGTGCTAATAATCACAATGTGCAATTGGCAATTAAAAAAGTGTTATCTGAGTCCTTAATGGATTACACTGTGTGGGTCAGAAATATCCACCACAAAAGAAAAACATGGAGCGCTAGCGTATGTAAAACATAACCTTTATTATGGTTATTTAAAAACAGGACTTATAGTCAATCAAAAAAGACAGAGATGGGATACCTCTGGCTGGCAGGCTTACGCGTTTCGGCAAAGCCGTAATCATAGCATACTATGCCAGCCACAGGTGTGCTTTATATACAAAATTAGAAACAACACCATTGGTTAAAAGGACATGTCATTTAAAACAACAGTACGCCCAGAGAGATTTTTGCATTTAACCCCTTATATTCCGGAGGTGAAAGAACAGATTTATCCTTGATTACATTATAAATCTATATAGGTATTTTTGAGACATATGAGGTTATTCACAATAAATAAATCGTCCATCATAGACGTTAGATAAATACTTATGTTTGCTACCTCCAGATCACAGTCACAGTTAATCCCATCATATCCATAGCCTATAGTAAAGGCCTTCTATTTAAACAAATTAAATTATAGATCTGATTTCATAGTACAAATGTGCACTATCGTCACTTTAAGACTAAAAAAGTGTCAGTATAATGATCTCAGATTGTGTTAGTCAGATATGAGGAGAGTTATGTGTTTAATGTATTATTGAGTGGTGTTATTTAATATCTTATAGTTTTATAAATATTATGAAAAAGATGGGATCGGGTATTATTATTCCCAATAGTTTATAAGGTCGAATTCTGAGTTCAGGCCTTTTGGTATCCTGGTATCCATTTTTAGGATCCACAACATTTCTCTTTTAGATAGAGTTACTCCACGGTCACCCCCTCTTTTTGGTCTAGGAACCATATCTATTGGTTGCCATGAAAAACAGGTAAGGTCCTTATTATGAACCTGAGCAAAATGATGCACCACAGGGGTAGTCGCCTTGCCCCTCCTGATGGTAGACAAGTGCTCAATAATTCTTGTTCTAATATCTCTAGTGGTGAGCCCGATGTACTGTTTTCCACATACCGTACAGGTTACACAGTAGATGACAAAGGTAGAGGTGCAATTAAGACAAAAATTAATCTCATAAGTCTTCCCTGTTGCAGTAGAGGTAAAGTGTTCTGACATAGTTAAATAATCACATGCTCCACATCTTGAGCTTCCACATTTGTAGGAGCCTTTACAACTGAGCCAGGCACTCCCCTGGGTGATAGTCTTCGGTAAGACTGTTGGGGACAATATATTGCCTAAGCTCTTGTTTCGTCGGTATGAGCATCTAAGCCCTTCTTTAACACATTGTGTAAGTCTATCGTCTGCTATTACAGGGAGTGCAGAATTATTAGGCAAGTTGTATTTTTGAGGATTAATTTTATTATTGAACAACAACCATGTTCTCAATGAACCCAAAAAACTCATTAATATCAAAGCTGAATAGTTTTGGAAGTAGTTTTTAGTTTGTTTTTAGTTATAGCTATTTTAGGGGGATATCTGTGTGTGCAGGTGACTATTACTGTGCATAATTATTAGGCAACTTAACAAAAAACAAATATATACCCATTTCAATTATTTATTTTTACCAGTGAAACCAATATAACATCTCAACATTCACAAATATACATTTCTGACATTCAAAAACAAAACAAAAACAAATCAGTGACTAATATAGCCACCTTTCTTTGCAAGGACACTCAAAAGCCTGCCATCCATGGATTCTGTCTGTGTTTTGATCTGTTCACCATCAACATTGCGTGCAGCAGCAACCACAGCCTCCCAGACACTGTTCAGAGAGGTGTACTGTTTTCCCTCCTTGTAAATCTCACATTTGATGATGGACCACAGGTTCTCAATGGGGTTCAGATCAGGTGAACAAGGAGGCCATGTCATTAGATTTTCTTCTTTTATACCCTTGCTGGCGTCTGAGTTGGACTGGAGCTCTCTGCCCTTTACCAATCCAGCCACGGGCCCATCCATCTGGCCCATCAAGACTCACTCTCATTTCATCAGTCCATAAAACCTTAGAAAAATCAGTCTTGAGATATTTCTTGGCCCAGTCTTGACGTTTCAGCTTGTGTGTCTTGTTCAGTGGTGGTCGTCATTCAGCCTTTCTTACCTTGGCCATGTCTCTGAGTATTGCACACCTTGTGCTTTTGGGCACTCCAGTGATGTTGCAGCTCTGAAATATGGCCAAACTGGTGGCAAGTGGCATCTTGGCAGCTGCACGCTTGACTTTTCTCAGTTCATGGGCAGTTATTTTGCGCCTTGGTTTTTCCACACGCTTCTTGCGACCCTGTTGACTATTTTGAATGAAACGCTTTATTGTTCGATGATCACGCTTCAGAAGCTTTGCAATTTTAAGAGTGCTGCATCCCTCTGCAAGATATCTCACAATTTTTGACTTTTCTGAGCCTGTCAAGTCCTTCTTTTGACCCATTTTGCCAAAGGAAAGGAAGTTGCCTAATAATTATGCACACCTGATATAGGGTGTTGATGTCATTAGACCACACCCCTTCTCATTACAGAGATGCACATCACCTAATATGCTTAATTGGTAGTAGGCTTTCGAGCCTATACAGCTTTGAGTAAGACAACATGCATAAAGAGGATGATGTGGTCAAAATACTAATTTGCCTAATAATTCTGCACTCCCTGTAGCATACCAAAATGGTATTTGACGATTCTGCATACTTCCTCATACTGTGCACTGTATTCAGTGACAAATGTAACTCCCTTCTGGGCCTTCCCATTTGTCTGGTTTGGTTTGTCCCTTAACAAATCACGTCTGTCCATTCTATCCACCTCCCTTTGTGCCCTATTTATTACCTTTCTAGGATAGCCTCTCTGAGATAAACGTTTTCTTACTTCCATCATTTGGTTGGCACTCTCATTGGCCTCGGAACAATTCCGTTTGGCCCTTATGAGTTGCCCCTTGGCTATAGCATACGGCACATGTCTGGGGTGGCAGCTTCTTGCATGTAGTAGGGAGTTGCCTGATATAGGTTTTCTGTATAGGCTTGTCTCAATCCGACCATCAGGAGTCCCACTCAGTACTACATCCAAAAAGTTAATCTTGGTCCTTTGAGTTTCACTTGTAAATTTTAGACCAATATCATTGTCATTGAGTTTCCCTAGAAACTTTTCCAAATCATCAGGGCTGCCCTCCCAGATGAGGATTAGATCATCTATAAAGCGGCGGTAGAAGGTAATACAACCACGGAGGGGGTTCTTATCTCCAAAGATGTGGGACAGCTCCCACCAACCCATGAATAGGTTGGCGTAAGAGGGGGCAAACTTCGCCCCCATAGCTGTCCCACATCTCTGGAGATAGAACACACCCTCAAATTCAAAAAAATTGTGAGTTAACAAGAACTCAGCCACTTGTAGTACATATCTCTGAAAACCTTCAGTAAGGGAGGACCAACCCCTGAGGAAGAATGACATAGCCTCCAATCCCTTTGAATGGGGAATGGAAGAATAAAGGGCTGTGACGTCTATGGTGACCCACTGGTTATTCTCTTCCACCCATGCAACATCATTTATCAGATTCATAAGGTGCTTGGTGTCCCTGAGATAGCTAGGGAGAGCTTCAACAAATGGATGTAGAATCATGTCCAGCCATTGAGACAAGCGTTCAAAGAGAGACCCTATACCACTTACTATAGGTCGTCCCTTCACATCTGTGAGGGACTTATGCACCTTAGGTAGATGATGGAATACTGGAGTGACCGTATGTTCCACAAATATATATGACATAGTGTCCTGATCAATAAAGCCATTTTCCATTCCATCATCTAAAAGGTGCATAAGTTCTCTCTTGAACCGGCTTGTAGGGTTCGTGGTTAGAACTGAATAACATTGTCTGTCATCCAGTTGGCGCATTGCCTCATTGACATATTGCGCCCTATTCATTACTACCACTGAACCACCCTTGTCTGCATTTTTTATGACCAGATCATGGTTATTGGCCAGGGAGGACAACGCTTCCCTTTCAATTCTATTCAAATTATTTGAAGTATTGCGGCCAGTAGAGTCAGCCAAAAGCTTGAGATCACGCTCCACTCTTTTATAGAAATTTTCAATTACATTCCCCCTACTTTGTATTGGGTAGAATTTAGAAGGAGGTTTTAAGCTTCTTGCTTTGCTAGTGGTTTGCAAAGATTCAAGTCCCTCACTTTCCAGCATGAGAGTGTTTAGTGAAACCAAGTCACATGATTCGGGAAAGCTAAGATCAGTGTTTAGATTGGTGGTGACCCATTTGGGACCCTCCCCTTCACAAATAGACATAGTATCATTGCCTGAAAAGTGACCCTTTAATGTTACATTTCGGATTAACCGATTCACATCAATGATTGTATGAAAGAGATTAAAATTCATGGTTGGTACAAAGCCCAAACCAAGACTCAATACACGTATCTGAGCATCTGTTAACACAGTATCTGAAAGATTTATAACACATGTCATTTGTATTTTGTTTGATTCCTCGTTTCCCTCAACCTGTATCCTGGCTTCTGTTGGCCTCTGGCCCTTCCCCCTCTGTCTGGATTGCTCTGGGGCAAGGAAAAAACCTGTTGCAAATGTTCTTGCCCAATATCTGAGTTGGTGGATTTAGCTAGTCCGCCCCTAGGTTCTGTTAATACCTTGGCTGGTTCACTGGCTTTATATTTACTCCCTGTCTCCCTTTGTCCATTATTCTGATTAGAAATTGTATTCATATGTGTTGTTGTATGAACATTTGTGGGCTCAACCTGGCTATTTTTTAGAATACCTCTCGGTGTTGTAGTCTCATCCCCACTAGCACTGTCCCCGGACTCTGCCTCAGTGTCGGAAAAGGTCACTTGGGTCTGTCTCCTACCCCTCCTATTACGTCTCCCTCTACTACGGTTCTGTTGTCTGCGAACCTGTGTTCGTCTTGTCCGGTTCCACACATAAACTGAGTCTGTGTCATAGTCTGTCTGGTCGCGTATGTATTTATTGTGTTTAGTGTCAATAACTGATTTCTTAACCTCAACAATAGTGTTCTTTAAAACCATGTCAAATCTACCATAATCTATGTCATTTATTCTGGAATTGAGTTCTGTTTGTATTTCACATATGTTTTCTCTAACACACGACAGCATTTTTGTTTTATGTTCACAAAGTAATAACATTAATCTCACAGAACATTCTGTTAATATCATGTTCCAAGCTTTTATAAATTCAGAGTCATTAGTATCAAATGTAGGATACTTGTTAATTCGTAATCCTCTTGGGACAATACACAACTCAATATACTTATTCATAGACCAAATGTTCTATAGACCATGGGACATTTGGTCTATGAATAAGTATATTGAGTTGTGTATTGTCCCAAGAGGATTACGAATTAACAAGTATCCTACATTTGATACTAATGACTCTGAATTTATAAAAGCTTGGAACATGATATTAACAGAATGTTCTGTGAGATTAATGTTATTACTTTGTGAACATAAAACAAAAATGCTGTCGTGTGTTAGAGAAAACATATGTGAAATACAAACAGAACTCAATTCCAGAAGAAATGACATAGATTATGGTAGATTTGACATGGTTTTAAAGAACACTATTGTTGAGGTTAAGAAATCAGTTATTGACACTAAACACAATAAATACATACGCGACCAGACAGACTATGACACAGACTCAGTTTATGTGTGGAACCGGACAAGACGAACTCAGGTTCGCAGACAACAGAACCGTAGTAGAGGGAGACGTAATAGGAGGGGTAGGAGACAGACCCAAGTGACCTTTTCCGACACTGAGGCAGAGTCCGGGGACAGTGCTAGTGGGGATGAGACTACAACACCGAGAGGTATTCTAAAAAATAGCCAGGTTGAGCCCACAAATGTTCATACAACAACACATATGAATACAATTTCTAATCAGAATAATGGACAAAGGGAGACAGGGAGTAAATATAAAGCCAGTGAACCAGCCAAGGTATTAACAGAACCTAGGGGCGGACTAGCTAAATCCACCAACTCAGATATTGGGCAAGAACATTTGCAACAGGTTTTTTCCTTGCCCCAGAGCAATCCAGACAGAGGGGGAAGGGCCAGAGGCCAACAGAAGCCAGGATACAGGTTGAGGGAAACGAGGAATCAAACAAAATACAAATGACATGTGTTATAAATCTTTCAGATACTGTGTTAACAGATGCCCAGATACGTGTATTGAGTCTTGGTTTGGGCTTTGTACCAACCATGAATTTTAATCTCTTTCATACAATCATTGATGTGAATCGGTTAATCCGAAATGTAACATTAAAGGGTCACTTTTCAGGCAATGATACTATGTCTATTTGTGAAGGGGAGGGTCCCAAATGGGTCACCACCAATCTAAACACTGATCTTAGCTTTCCCGAATCATGTGACTTGGTTTCACTAAACACTCTCATGCTGGAAAGTGAGGGACTTGAATCTTTGCAAACCACTAGCAAAGCAAGAAGCTTAAAACCTCCTTCTAAATTCTACCCAATACAAAGTAGGGGGAATGTAATTGAAAATTTCTATAAAAGAGTGGAGCGTGATCTCAAGCTTTTGGCTGACTCTACTGGCCGCAATACTTCAAATAATTTGAATAGAATTGAAAGGGAAGCGTTGTCCTCCCTGGCCAATAACCATGATCTGGTCATAAAAAATGCAGACAAGGGTGGTTCAGTGGTAGTAATGAATAGGGCGCAATATGTCAATGAGGCAATGCGCCAACTGGATGACAGACAATGTTATTCAGTTCTAACCACGAACCCTACAAGCCGGTTCAAGAGAGAACTTATGCACCTTTTAGATGATGGAATGGAAAATGGCTTTATTGATCAGGACACTATGTCATATATATTTGTGGAACATACGGTCACTCCAGTATTCCATCATCTACCTAAGGTGCATAAGTCCCTCACAGATGTGAAGGGACGACCTATAGTAAGTGGTATAGGGTCTCTCTTTGAACGCTTGTCTCAATGGCTGGACATGATTCTACATCCATTTTTTGAAGCTCTCCCTAGCTATCTCAGGGACACAAAGCACCTTATGAATCTGATAAATGATGTTGCATGGGTGGAAGAGAATAACCAGTGGGTCACCATAGACGTCACAGCCCTTTATTCTTCCATTCCCCATTCAAAGGGATTGGAGGCTATGTCATTCTTCCTCAGGGGTTGGTCCTCCCTTACTGAAGGTTTTCAGAGATATGTACTACAAGTGGCTGAGTTCTTGTTAACTCACAATTTTTTTGAATTTGAGGGTGTGTTCTATCTCCAGAGATGTGGGACAGCTATGGGGGCGAAGTTTGCCCCCTCTTACGCCAACCTATTCATGGGTTGGTGGGAGCTGTCCCACATCTTTGGAGATAAGAACCCCCTCCGTGGTTGTATTACCTTCTACCGCCGCTTTATAGATGATCTAATCCTCATCTGGGAGGGCAGCCCTGATGATTTGGAAAAGTTTCTAGGGAAACTCAATGACAATGATATTGGTCTAAAATTTACAAGTGAAACTCAAAGGACCAAGATTAACTTTTTGGATGTAGTACTGAGTGGGACTCCTGATGGTCGGATTGAGACAAGCCTATACAGAAAACCTATATCAGGCAACTCACTACTACATGCAAGAAGCTGCCACCCCAGACATGTGCTGTATGCTATAGCCAAGGGGCAACTCATAAGGGCCAAATGGAATTGTTCCGAGGCCAATGAGAGTGCCAACCAAATGATGGAAGTAAGAAAACATTTATCTCAGAGAGGCTATCCTAGAAAGGTAATAAATAGGGCACAAAGGGAGGTGGATAGAATGGACAGACGTGATTTGTTAAGGGACAAACCAAACCAGACAAATGGGAAGGCCCAGAAGGGAGTTACATTTGTCACTGAATACAGTGCACAGTATGAGGAAGTATGCAGAATCGTCAAATACCATTTTGGTATGCTAATAGCAGACGATAGACTTACACAATGTGTTAAAGAAGGGCTTAGATGCTCATACCGACGAAACAAGAGCTTAGGCAATATATTGTCCCCAACAGTCTTACCGAAGACTATCACCCAGGGGAGTGCCTGGCTCAGTTGTAAAGGCTCCTACAAATGTGGAAGCTCAAGATGTGGAGCATGTGATTATTTAACTATGTCAGAACACTTTACCTCTACTGCAACAGGGAAGACTTATGAGATTAATTTTTGTCTTAATTGCACCTCTACCTTTGTCATCTACTGTGTAACCTGTACGGTATGTGGAAAACAGTACATCGGGCTCACCACTAGAGATATTAGAACAAGAATTATTGAGCACTTGTCTACCATCAGGAGGGGCAAGGCGACTACCCCTGTGGTGCATCATTTTGCTCAGGTTCATAATAAGGACCTTACCTGTTTTTCATGGCAACCAATAGATATGGTTCCTAGACCAAAAAGAGGGGGTGACCGTGGAGTAACTCTATCTAAAAGAGAAATGTTGTGGATCCTAAAAATGGATACCAGGATACCAAAAGGCCTGAACTCAGAATTCGACCTTATAAACTATTGGGAATAATAATACCCGATCCCATCTTTTTCATAATATTTATAAAACTATAAGATATTAAATAACACCACTCAATAATACATTAAACACATAACTCTCCTCATATCTGACTAACACAATCTGAGATCATTATACTGACACTTTTTTAGTCTTAAAGTGACGATAGTGCACATTTGTACTATGAAATCAGATCTATAATTTAATTTGTTTAAATAGAAGGCCATTACTATAGGCTATGGATATGACGGGATTAACTGTGACTGTGATCTGGAGGTAGCAAACATAAGTATTTATCTAACGTCTATGATGGACGATTTATTTATTGTGAATAACCTCATATGTCTCAAAAATACCTATATAGATTTATAATGTAATCAAGGATAAATCTGTTCTTTCACCTCCGGAATATAAGGGGTTAAATGCAAAAATCTCTCTGGGCGTACTGTTGTTTTAAATGACATGTCCTTTTAACCAATGGTGTTGTTTCTAATTTTGTATATAAAGCACACCTGTGGCTGGCATAGTATGCTATGATTACGGCTTTGCCGAAACGCGTAAGCCTGCCAGCCAGAGGTATCCCATCTCTGTCTTTTTTGATTGACTATATGTCCTGTTTTTAAATAACCATAATAAAGGTTAGGTTTTACATACGCTAGCGCTCCATGTTTTTCTTTTGTGGTGGATTTCCTTGCCCTGAGAGCGCTAGTGTCCCTGCATTGTATGCTGCAAATTATCCCCAGAGCATACACTAAATACCACTACGCTGAACACTGAGCACAGAACGCTGAAATACCAGTGGAGCCCCAGTATTGGTCCGTATAGAGAGGCGCAACGAAAGGCAGCCTGAGGATTGGAGGATTCCGAGTGGAGGCGTTTGAAGTGATGGCGCACGTGGTACTTGTTTAGCTATCCGGTTGGAGGATCATCTGTTGTAACTTGGACACGCCCCCTGGTGGGCGCGGAAGCACGGTACCTCTGGAAAAGTGCCGGGTAGCGGTGGACGAGATACGGAGATACAGATCAGGGTGGAGGTGTATATGACGCCGGCTCTACTTGCAAAGGATCCTGCTGTAAGTTAAAAGCTCCCCGGGTGGAAGACAGCAGAGGTGAGACTGTATCTTTCTGATTATCTCTACTACATAAAGATTGAAATGTACACTTGCTCTGGGTACACTGCAGTTTAAGTTGCTGCGGTGCATGAAGGAAAAAAGTTTCTTTGCATCATCTACTTTGTTTTTGTAACTGATCCTCTCATTTTTGCTTTTGGTATTGTGGGTCAGAAATATCCCAGAGTGGTCTTCTGTGATGGTAGAGTCGTGCTCCAGCAGTGGAAGCCAATGTTATGGTCTTGGCAGCTCCTATCCAAACAGAAGTAAGGAATCCGGATATCTGTGAATGGAGATCACAAAAAATAGGGCGCCTCCTAGTATAATACTGCGAGTATAACCAACAATGGCAGATCTTGAGAGAGAAAATATACTCACAAAATGAGCAGCACCAATGTGCTAAGTGATGCGTTTCTCAGCTTTGCTAGCTTTTTCATCAGGCATCTGATGTCTGATGAAACAGCTAGCACAGCTGAGAAACGCATTGCAATCTGTTCGAAACTTTGTTTTTATACACTTTGGGTAATGTACATACCCATTGGTTTTATATTACTGGTTTTAATAAAAGTTTGCTAAACTTTTTGGAAGCTTATCTGGGCACTCCCGAGCCCCTACATCCTCTTGAGGATCAGTTCGCTGGGAAACTGTGATATCTCAGCTTGGGTCACTTAGCACATTAGTGATGCTCATTTTGTGAGTATATTTGCTCTCTCAAGATTTGCCATTGTTGGTTATACTCGCAGTATTATACTAGGAGGCACCCTCTTTTTTGTGATCTCCATTCACAGATATTCGGATTGTTAAAAAATGAAAGTAGATGGATTTATTTACTTAACCCCTTAATGACAACTGACGTACCAGGTACGTCATGCATTAACTTACAGTTAATGACAATAGACGTACCTGGTACGTCAGTTGTCTAAGAGAGTGCTGGAAGCGATCGCAATCGCTTCCAGCAGCTCTCAGGGTATTGCAGTGATGCCTCCATATGGAGGCATCATGCAATACCCTTTCAGAAGACTCCGATGCAGAGAGAGCCACTCTGTGGCCCTCTCTGCACCGGTAGCGATGGTGCCGGTTCGTTGGTGGGTGGGAGCGCAACAGGGAGGCGGGTGGGCGGCCCATCGCTACCCGGCATCCGGCTCCTGTAAGTGCAATGTGCACGCCGGGTGCCGGGAGCGTGCGCGATTAGCTACCCACACTGACACCAATGAGGAGGGAAGAGGGGGGAAAAAATAAATATATAAGGATCTGGGAGGGGGAGGGGGTTGGGGTATTGTGGGGGGCTGCTACACTACAGAAAAATTTAAAATGGCAATAAAAGATTAAAAAAAACACTTTTTTGGGGGGCAAATTGGGTACTGGCAGACAGCTGCCAGTACCCAAGATGGCGGCAATTAGGTAGGGGAGAGGGTTAGAGAGCTGGGGGGGGGGATCATGGAGGTTGGGGCTAAGGCAGGAGTCCATCACAGCTAAAACATTTTATTTTTTTTTATTAAAAAAAAGAAAAACTCCTTTTATTTAGTACTGGCAGACTTTCTGCCAGTACTTAAGATGGCGGGGACAATTGTGGGGTGGGGGAGGGAAGAGAACTGTTTGGGAGGGATCAGGGGGTGGGATGTGTCAGGTGGGAGGCTGTTCTCTACCCTAAAGCTAAAATTAACCCTGCAAGCTCCCTACAAGCTACCTAATTTAACCCCTTAACTGCTGGGCATAATTTACGTGTGGTGCGCAGCAGCATTTAGCGGCCTTCTACTTACCAAAAAGCAACCCCAAAGCCATATAAGTCTGCTATTTCTGAACAAAGGGGATCCCAAAGAAGCATTTACAACCATTTGCGCCTTAATTGCAGAAGCTGTTTGTAAATAATTTCAGTGGGAAACCTAAAGTTTGTGACAAAATTTGTGAAAAAGTGAACTTTTTTTTTTATTTGATGACATTTGGCGGTGAAATGGTGGCATGAAATATACCAAAATGGGCCTAGATCAATACTTTGGGTTGTCTTCTAAAAAAAAATATATACATGTCAAGGGATATTCAGGTATTCCTGACAGATATCAGGGTTCCAATGTAACTAGCGCTAATTTTGAAAAAAAGTTGTTTGGAAATAGCAAAGTGCTACTTGTATTTATGGCCCTATAACTTGCAAAAAAAGTAAAGAACATGTAAACATTGGGTATTTCTAAACTCAGGACAAAATTTAGAAACTATTTAGCATAGGTGTTTTTTGGTGATTGTAGATGTGTAACAGATTTTGGGGGTCAAAGTTAGAAAAAGTGTGTTTTTTTCAATTTTTTCCTCATATTTTATATTTTTTTTATAGGAAATTATAAGATATGATGAAAATAATGGTATCCTTAGAAAGTCCATTTAATGGCGAGAAAAACGGTATATAATATGTGTGGGTACAGTAAATGAGTAAGAGGGAAATTACAGCTAAACACAAACACTGCAGAAATGTAAAAATAGCCATTGTCATTAAGGGTAAGAAAATTGAAAAATGGTCCGGTCATTAAGGGGTTAAAGGGACACTGTACCCAAAATTTTTCTTTCGTGATTCAGATTGAGCATGAAATTTTAAGCAATTTTCTAATTTACTCCTATTATCAAATTTACTTAATTCTCTTGGTATCTTTATTTGAAATGCAAGAATGTAAGTTTAGATGCCGGCCCATTTTTGGTGAACAACCTGGGTTGTCCTTGCTGATGGGTGGATAAATTCATCCACCAATAAAAAAAGTGCTGTCCAGAGTACTGAAACCAAAAAAAGCTTAGATGCCTTCTTTTTCAAATAAAGATAGCAAGAGAACGAAGAAAAATTGATAATAGGAGTAAATTAGAAAGTTGCTTAAAATTGCATGCTCTTTCTGAATTACAAAATAAAAAAAATGGGTTGAGTGTCCCTTTAATTCTGTCCAACCTCATGGGTTAAATGAGCATAATAATTATTTTTCCTACTTATAACTAAAAAAAAATCATTCACCTGTTGGTAAATATTTTATAAGAGTTAAGAACAGGCTGATAATGATACTGTTAATACAGGCTGATAATAATGTTAATACTATCCATCCTAATAAAGACATAAATAATATTGGAATTCCAACTTCATTAATGTTGAAGTAATATGCAGAATTGATGTGCATAATATTTGAACTTATAAAATATGTTTAATCTATGGGTCAGAAAAGCATTCTCTTTATACTTGTGTGTCCTTATATTATTGATTTTTATAATCCGTGTATAACTTTAATAAATACCTTAAGAGAAAGAAAACCTGCATACAATTAGTCTGATATAAATAATCCAATATTAAATTAGAATTATGATGACTTATCAGAAGTTATGACCAGACCATGCGGAAAATATGAAATTTACATATGGACATATATTAATAGAGTGAATTGAGATATTATAACTTTATCTTGAACTATGCAATATTGGGTTAAGTGCAAATAAACATTGCAGGAAATACAGTTTGTTTGAAATAACATTTTATTATGTCACAGATTGCTAAATTTTAGCATCCTTATAGCTAGCACTTATCTGAGCACATCATTAAATATCGAAAACCACAATACTAAATCACGCTCTAGTGATAATAAAATACCCAGGTATATTATAACTTAACCTTTTTCCCCTATTAACTTTTCAATTTTCCTATATTTTTTCTCATTTTGTTGAATAATCCTACACACCATTTGTATTCTTATTAAGAGAGCACTTTTCACTTAAATTTTCTTCGTCATCTTTAAAAAAAAATGGTGTAATTATTATTTCTATAATATCGCATATCAACTTCATCACTATTATTATTATTATTAGTTTTTCTGCATAACTGTTGCTTTTCATTATTTATGTTTCCAAATCCTGTTGTAGTACTTTTGAAATCGTTAATCACCATATAATATAATACATTTATAGATCCAGTATAAAATATTTTCTCCATAGATTTGAAGTGTTTAGATAGATACATTGATTGTTAAATAGTAGACGTTTGTCTCTCTAGATATAGGATATATGCCTAAATATTTAGATTAACAAGTATCTATCTGTAGCCATTGGAACTACTAACCCGTGAATCACCAATAGAAGATTGTTTAGTACGATCAGACAATAACATCTTAACTCTGATTGAGCAAAAGCCATACACAATCTGATAGGTTATGACGTCAGAAGAGGTGGAGCAAATGCGCATACAAAAATTCACACAAATGGCGTGCCCGCACCCTTTGAAAAAGCCAGTTTCTGGAGAAACATGTCAGGGGACTTGGGGAAATCCCAATTTTAATCAGCGAATGATAATCTGGCTAACACAGCGGTATAGGCCGGTATTTTGAGACTTAGTTATCTCAGGACACGCTGCGGATGTGTGCGCGTGTACCTTTACTACTTACTATACAGCTTACAGCCTACTGTATACTCGGATGATATTGTATTAATTATAGAGTTGAACAGAGCGCTTAACGTTGCCACTTGCTAAGCAGTATTTTTCTGCAGAATCTGTTGGCGCTCTACAAATAACCGATAATAATAATAATAATATTACTCAGATATAATAGATTTGACTATAATTATCTTGACTACTTTAAACTATAATTATCTTGACTACTTTAAACGCTTTTCCTATTTACTGTTGGTAAGGGGATAGCAGTTTTTCTTATTAGCACAGATTCTGATTATGGTCAAACTTTCTATATTTCCTAAGCACAATAGTACTTATAGCATTTGCCACTGTGCTGGTAACGACTATAGTTCAGTAGTTTTTGAGAAATAGACTATATAATATCTACATCCTAGGTCGAAATCCCTCTCGTATAAAAGCACTCTCCCTGACTTTCATTTATGTCATTTGAACCATATATGTGTTATCAGACTCAAATCATTTGTATTTTTAAATGTTTGTGTATGTTTGATTTTAAGTATCCTAATAAAGGTTACATTTTATTTTTTCCATTTTGCTCATCCACTACATCTTCTTGCTCTATATATTTATGCCACTAAGGAGTGCTACCCATATGTACACTATTATCAATTTTGCACTGATTAAATTTGGTTTACAGTTTTGTACATAGCACCCCTACCTAGTACCTCTAAATCTGCATTATATGATATATGATTATTAAACTCTAAGCAGATGCATAGGTTGTATTTAAGGTTATTCCTGAATGTATACCTTAGTAGTGCCATTAATTCTCCATTCTCTCTCTTAGGTTTTTTAGCAGAACTTGATGATTTTAAAGGCATAACAGGCAAGTGTTTTCTGTAAGAAAATCTGCTTTAGATATCAGAATGTATAGAGCCGTACTGGATCTAAAGTGTCAGTAGTCTGAAAATTCTAGATAGCTTTGGAACAGTGGAAACCATAGATATATCAGGGGCAGCTATGGCACAACAAAAAGCTATGTGAAAGATGTCTGTAAGGACACTATAATAATGAAACGGCAAGCCTATTAGTATTAGTAGAGACTAAAGATCATGTGATGTGTTAAACCCAGTGCAATATTCTCATCTATGAAAACATCTTAATTTGGCAAAAAAAAAACCCTTTTTTTGCTCTGCTGAGCAATCTGAATGATTTCTGCTGCTTAGCAATTTCCTCAGAACGTGTGACCAAAAACAGCTGCAGCCTGAAGCCTTAGATCAGCAGAAGCATTTTACCTGGTATTAAATGAACTGCCTAGAAAGAGATGGGAAAGAAGAGAGATACATATAATAAAAGTGTAAACGATCATTCTAGTTTCCGTTCCAGCTGAAAGCACATCCATAATGTGGTTAACTATTATTAGTCTACCCCTCCCATAGGACCCTGTAAGAATCTATAAGATTATAACATCAAGAGTGAAGTAACTAAGTGAAAGGCCTGTGATGCTCATATTGAGTTTATATCTACTTGTATTAGTAGTATCTATTTAGTTTGACTAGTTGCATTTGTTTGTCAGATAAGAACCTGAAGCTCCATCTAGTCTGAAATGTGGAATTAATCCTCTTGGCGACCATATGGAAATTACAGGCATATTGGAATCCCTTTATTGTGTTTGTACATACCAAACATTTATTTTTTTCTCTCTCTGGAAATGAATGCGGATAAACAGTATTACAGAGATAGCCAGGTTAGCCACCACTTTGTTAACAAAAATTCACTATCCATGTTATCTTTCCATATTCAAAGAACAGTATACAGCCAAATATTGGCACTCAATAATAAATAATCATTAATTTCCCTTTTATAATAATGTTCAATGTTCCCAAAACAGTACGCACAAATAAAACACAAAAAAACACACACACATATTCTCTCTGCTTAATTGATATTGTCAAATATCTCATCTCATCATATATTTGTCATCATTTATTACCAACTTAAAGGGACATGAAACACAAATTTTTTTCTCTTGTGATATAGAAAGAGCATGCAATTTTAAACAACTTTCCAGTTTACTTCTATTGTCTAATTTGCTTCATTCTCTTGATCTCCTATGTTGAAAAGCATACCTAAATAGGCTTGTGGCTGCACATAGATGCCTCGTATGATTGGCTCACCCATGTGCATTGCTATTTCTTCGACAAAGTATATCTAAAGAGTGAAGCAAATTAGATAATAGAACTAAATTGGAATGTTGTTTAAAATTGTATTCTCTATCTGAGTCATGAAAAAAAAAGATGGGTTTCATGTAACTTTAAAGGCAAGTCCCCCTTTTTTACAGCTCTAATAAAAAAAAATGATCTATGTAATGGCCAAATTTTTCTATTAAGCCAATGAAATCAGTGAATTTCAGTTGCAGTTACCAAAAATATAACATAGTTTAAAACGGAAAAAATGCTTGAATATGGAATTAATTGCCTTTGAAAAAAAAGAGCCAAATCAGGTTGCCGAATGCTAAATTGAGATGTTAATTTTTATCATTATAAGCCCAATGTGTCTTTACAATTCAGACACCCATAGTTATATATAAACAAATACTACATTTAAATTAATATACAATTAATAAATAGAACATATTTCTGTTCTAGAGTAAAGATTTTGTGCAAATTTTCTACTTTACCTTCAGCATTTCAGTGTTTTAATTTTAGAGTGTTTTAGCTGTACCCCATTATTATTCTTTTGATATTAATGCAGACTAAGTAATTTCAAGTTACCCAAAAATGTAGTGAACAAACTTTTCAAAACAGCCAATAGGATGAGAGCTACTGAAATCCTATTGGTTGTTCAAATCAGCCAATAGGATTTCAGTAGCTCTCATCCTATTGGCTGTTTTGAACAGCCAATAGGATTTCAGAAGCTCTCATCCTATTGACTGATTTGAATTTGAAGAATCAAATCAGCCAATAGGAATGCAATGGGCACCATTTTTAGGGCTATTAGATTAGGTGTAATTGTTTTTATTTTTGATAATTTCATTTTTTTTTGTAATTTTAATAGTTTAATGTTAGGTTTATTTTTATTTCACAGGTAAGTTTTTGTTTTTTAAAGATAGTTATATTGTAATTTTAATTTAAAGTTAGGGAGGGGTTAGGTTTATGGGTTAATAGTTTAATTTAGTGTTTGCGATGTTGGGAGGTGGCGGTTTAGGGGTTAATAGGTTTATTTAGTGGCAGAGATGTGGGAGGCCGGAAATGTAGGGGTTAATAACTTTATTTAGTGGTGGCGATGTTGGGGAGAGCCAGAATAGGGGTTAATAGCTTATATTAGTGGTGGCGATGTCAGGGGCGGCAGATTAGGGGTTAATAACTTTATTATAGTGTCGGCAATGTCGGGAGCAGCGGAATAGGGGTTAATAACTTTTATTAGTGTCAGCGATGTCGGGAGCAGCGGAATAGGGGTTTATAACTTTTATTACTGTCGGTGATGTTGGGAGCGGTGGATTAGGGGTGTTTATGTTAGGGTGTTAGGTTTAAATGTAAGTTTCTTTTCCCCATAGACATCAATGGGGTTGCGTTACGGCGATCGTCATTCCGCGCACAGTGTCTCCCCATTGATGTCTATGGGGGAAAGCGTGCACAAGCACGTCAAAGCAGCCCTTGGATTTTTTTGCGGTATGGAAATTAACGCCACCATCTCGCACGCACAAGGAGACTTTTCAGTAACTCGTAATGGCAGCGCTATGGAGGGTGAAATAATGCAAATTTTGTTGTGTTCGTTTCACACCCTGTTTAGCGCAAAACTCGGAATCTAGGTGATAGTTAATTAAGGTATTTAAAACTGGAATAAACAAAATGCTTTAATGAAGGTATACATAATTAATGTTAAGTCACAATTAACAATATAGTTCTGATCCTAAGCTGGATACAGTCTAATGGTTGGCAGCTTTGCACATATGCCAATTGTGATTGGCTGATTATAGGCAAGCAAGAGTCCAATAAGAAACTGCTTTAATGCCTTAGAGCACTTTCTTGTTGTTGTTAATCTCCCATTAGAAATAGGATGTGGTTATTGGATGAGAATGGATCATGATAATTGGTTTGAATTTCGAGAATCAGTGTGACTGATAAATGTTTTGATTACTTCATGTTATCAGATACTGTTTTATGGTAAATCTTTAAATGACTAAAGGGGAGATGGGGAATGTTAATGGGTCTACAGGCAAGGAGTCACTTCATGTCAATTTTGGATAACTTTCAAATACCTGTTGTTGACAAATTTTCAACAAATTTAATTAACAAGCAATTCATGAGTTTTCCAAATATAAAATCAAATTATGTGATACTGTTAGATGCATATAGGAAAGTAATTAAACCAATATTTTGTTTTGTCTATTTCTCTTACTGTTTTTAACATAATTATACTGAATTTTATTTTTACCATAAGTGACAAACCCAAATCTGAAAACGAGGTGTCATTGCTTTATTTACCTTACTGTACGTTTATTTTATTTTTTAATTTTTGCTGATTCAGTTCTCTCTTTGTCATATCAAACTGTTTTTGTAAGAGGAAGATCTGTATTATTAAAGAGATAGTACACATATATTTTTAACATTATTGTGAAAGTTATTTTGGCACTCACCATGTGTGTAACTAATGGTAACTAGATTTTGCCCCCCCCCCCCCCCCCGAAAAAAAAAAGCCTTGGTTCCTCCTTGTTAGCCCTCCTGTCATCTGTAGCATTTTTTTAATTTTAATTGTCATTGTGGGGTTGTTGGCAAATCACAATTACATCTCTAGCACCATTCACTTTACTTTAGTGTGCTCCATTGCTAGATAAAACCATTGGTTGCATCTCCTAAACACGTTTGCATCTAAGTACATTTTCTATTGTTTTCTTTTGTACATCACTTTTTTGTGGTTTTACCCTAAATATTTTGTTTCACAATCACTAAAAATATTTTCTGAAGTTTTGTTTCAAACTGTTACAGTCCACATACATGTATATTTATGATTTTTGTGTAAACTCTTTATTACATAAAGCTGTTTTACATCTTTTTTATTCAGTGACGTACACATATTTATGGCCAAATTTTGATTTTTTTTTATAAGCATCCACTAGTGTTACTTATGCCTCCAAAATGTAGGAGCGTTAATAGATTAATTTTGCAAATACAGTGGAATCA